>NC_141696.1:396726035-397261857 GCF_964263255.1 Lissotriton vulgaris | reverse complement strand
AGGCTGGTGGTGGCGAACTTGTAATACACATGGCGGTGCTGCAGTAGCACTGCCATGCATATTGCTTCTCCGACACCCGCACCACCAAAGGGATCGCAGATGCCTAGTGGTTACAGTGGTCCCAAACACTCAGACCACCGTACTCGTACTACAGCAGCTGGACTGTTGGTGCGGCAGTCTCCGACTGCCACCGCACGTCCACCATTGGCTTGGTGGTCCGATGGAACTCCAAACTCGTAATCAGAAAATGTGACTGAGGTTGCCTAAGAGCAGTGGCTGGAAGTAGCCTCACCTGGGGCCCGATGTAGGTAAATCCCATTTACCGAATTAGAAATACAGAATCTTACCGATTCGGTATTTCAAAAGCGGTAAATGGGATGTAGGTCCCAACATCTGGATTCGTTACCGAATCCTTAACAATTCTTAATTACCGATTCGGTAAATACCGAATCGGTAATGCCCATTCATTCCTATGGGCTTTGAAGCCATAGGAATGATTAGGCATTACCGATTCGGTATTTACCGAATCGGTAATTAAAGAATTCACAAGGGTGCAGGGGTGTCACTTTGACACCCTCTAGCACCCCCAAAACGGGCATGTGTGCAATGTGGCACACAGACATGCCCTAAGGGCACGTCTGTCTGTCACATGGCACATGTGTACATGCACAGATGTGCATGTACACAGGAATCGGTATTTTACCATGGATTTGTATTCCATGGTAAAATACCGATTCTGTAAGCCATGTGCCAAAGGTACATTTTCTACCTACATTGCTTTTTCGGTAATTTTAACGAATCGGTAAATATTACTGAATCAGTAATTATTTTACCGATTCGGTACATATTACCGAATCGGTAAATATACCAATTCGGTAATGATACCGATTCGGTAAATTACCGAAAATGTGCCCCTACATCTCGGTAGCCCTTTACCATCGGAATTGGAGGAAAATCGGTATTTTCGGCCGATTCGGATCGGTAAAGGACTACCTACATCGGGCCCCTAGTATCCTACTGTGTGATTCCCATAATGAGTTGGTTCAATTAAATTGACGGGAAGAAACCTTCAATGCCTGGTTATTATGAGTTTTCCCAAGTTTACTAGGTGTTTTACTGTGCAGTTTTCCCCATTTCAGTGAAAAGATTGCTCTGTTTTCTTGTCGCTCTGAGTAGGCAAAAAACACAAAGTATGCAGAACTGCTTGTGAGGTGGGGGTTTGAAGGTTGAAGGCAGTGTGATGGTTGAAGGCACTCTTGTGCCTGTTTGGAGGAGCATATTATGCTTCTGGACTGCTGTGGTGGGTGGGCGGAGGCTGGGCAATGCTGCTGCCCCTCATCCCAGTCCTGCAGCAATTCTCAATGGTCCAGTAAACACAGTGAATTTGATGTCACAGGAAGTTGCTCCTATAAGAAGGAGGAGCAAGAGTGCAGGAGTATAGCAAGAGCAAGGTCTGCAGACCAGGAGCTATGGAGCTCAGAGCAGTAAACAGCACTGTGCAGTGGTCCAGCAGTGAGTGGAGCCACTCCACACCTAAGAAATCTTGTCTCCTGCGGCCATCCACTCATTGAGCAGTCTGTCACTGAAACCTGAAGTGGGGCCCCAAGATCAACAAGAAAAGACCAGTAGGGGAGAGCGGTTAAAGCAGTAAGTACAGCAGGCGGAAAAGCTTGCAGCGGGAAGCTGACTGAGGCATGGAATTAAAGAAGGAAGTAAGACAGTGTTGTTAGTAGCTCCTACTCCAGAGAGTGTCCCCAGACCATAGAAGCGGCCTTGCTAGGTCAGGGTAAAGCTTGTGGCCTGGAGCTGAGAGCCCTTATCGTGCCTTTACTGTGCCCAAGCTGAACAGTCGCCCAAAACAGTCCCCCATACTCCTGTTCATTTTTTCATCCACAAAATTGCATCAGGAACCCCACAACATGGTTGAGAGGAGCAGGTGCAGCTGCAGTAGCTGCAACACCTGCACAACAAAGACTGATCAAACCTCAGATGAGAAATTTGGAAGCACCAAAAGCTATATGCCATGCCATTCCTCATACCTGGATAAAACCAAGGAGTACTCTCTGAGAAAATTGGAAATTATCACACAAGCTCTTTATCTTAAGGAGCACAGTGGCAATGCTCAAAGAGGCACTCACAGTAAAATCCCTGGCAACCAAAAGAATGGAGATTGGGACAAAACAATCTGAAAGCGATGATTGATGGGAAATGTCCCTACTGCCATGAAAAAAAACAAGATACCTAATCCCGGACAAGATTTAAAAGAGGCTCTGTAGTAGTAATAGACAAGCACCCAAAGTTATCATGCAGTGCATCCTGAAAAGGGAAAAATAAAATCTCTCTGTGGGAAGTCCGGACTTCACGCTCAGCTCACCTATCTTTGCTACATTGAAGAAGAGCATTTAACTGGGTCTCAAAATATGAATAAAAGAAGATGCACATTTTTATGTGCGAAACTGGGAGAAACAAACACAATAATCAAACTATTGTTAACTTTATTGGACCTATCAAACCAACAAAACGTGGGTCAAGGAGGATCACATAAAAATAGTGGGAACATTGGCAACTCTTCCAATAGTTCGCTCAACATCAGTCACTGATCTGAGACAATACCATCAGCCAGGATTACAAACCACGGGATGTGGGAATTTCTGTCAGGTGACACAGACAGTGACATTTGCAAAGTGGCAAGAAGATACACTTTCTGGGATAGAGGAGGCTGCACAGAAACCGAAAGAAGATTCTATGATAGGAGACACCAGCAATAAAACCACTGACCAGCCCCTCACAGCAGTACTAGGGACCGGCCCTGACAATGAAAAATGGGCAAGGAGTCAGAATTTTATCCTGCTGTCACAGAAAGCAAAAAAGCACCTGAAGAAAAGACAAAAAAATGCAGAAGAATCAGCATGTGAGAAGTGGTGGAGCCAAAGGTCACCAAGATCTATTGGGCGGTTAAGGGACCACTAACAAACACAGACAACCTGATTAAGACTGTTTATCCCACATCCAAAACAGCATGCCTCAAACTGCTGCTCATAAAATCTGTGAGCTAACTTCACCTCCCACCACAAACACAAATGCATATGGCCGGGATGCCCGCCACCCCGTCCCAACACCAATTCCCCATGGGAGGAGACAGACACAAGTTTGAGCTTTTGGAAGGCGGGGGGGAGTTACCCCCCCGGCCGTATTTATTAAAATATGAAACAAAATTTAAAACTTTAAATAAAACGTTTCATGAATTATGAACAATTTTATTTCCATTACATTTTGATGAAGACAAGTTCTTTGGCTAACCTTAACAGATCTCTAATACAAAGGTTTCCTAGCCGAGTCTAACATCCTGAAAATGCATAACAATCTAAAATAAAATTGTACATCCTAGCATTAAGGGCCAACGGCAAGGTCTTAACCGGTGTCAGATCCCTACTACCAAATTCCCGCCCTCACAGTGTGAGTGGCGCATGCGCAGAGGACTTTACCCTCGCTGCCAACTGTAACTTCCCTTGTCGTGGGGGCCCCCTTTCACTCGACGCCATCTTAAAGGTCGTCCGAGTTCTCATGCGAGGTATCCGTAAGAAGGACAGCGTTGACTCCCCCCCTTCCCCACACTCTCTTCCGCCGTAGCGGATATCCGGCCCCCGAGAAATTCGTAGGAGGGGCATATAGCCGTCTCCCCCCCGGGAGGGGCCTATGGCCGTCTCCCCCTAGGCGACCCATTCGTAGTGGGTGCCGCCTCCCCGCGGGAGGGGCCAATGGCCGTCTCCCCCTAGGCGACCCATTCGTAGTGGGTGCCGCCTCACCGTGGGAGGGGCCAATGGCCGCCTCCCCCTGGGCGCTCCCATCCGTACTGGGTGGCGCCCCCCCTAGGGACCTTGAAATCACTGCTCACCAATCATGACCTTACCTCCACAGGCCGGATAGTTGACCGACTATCCGGCCCCCCCACACCTCCTAAAGGTCATGCCTCCTCAATCCCACTAGCCATGCTATGAAGTCTCCTATGAGTAAATCATTCCCCGCCCTGGACAGGTGAACCCCATCATTCAAGTAACAGTGATCGCCCTGAATACACCCATGGGGAATGCTTTGCAAATGCGCGGAGCGAAACAATTTCCCAATTTTGTTGTTGACCCTCTTTCCCGAGTGGTTCAACGCCGTTACAGAGAAGCCCCCCCGCCAGACTCTCCTGGGGATCATGTGAAACGAGGCAATCGTGCACCCGGGAGCCTCCTAGCCAACCAGCTGACTGCCGACAATATGTGTTTAACTAACACCCGTCTTCCAAGTCTTACCAAGTCATTGCCCCCCAGGTGCACTATGATTACAGATGGCGGTGACCTTTGCTGCCCTTAGAGTCCCTCCACAAACGCTTGAAATTGGTCAAAACAGAGGCCTCCCTTCCCATGGAAGTTTACTCTGAACCCGTATTCCCCAGATGCGTGAGTCGCGTCACCTGCCATGAATACGTCCCCGGCGCGCCTCACATATGAGTGGCCCATGACTCATACCACTCGATCTCCAGTCGGTGATCCTTGACCGTTGGTCCTTTGGTGTTGGGTCGATCCCCAATTCCGCCCCGCGTCACAGGCTTGCGAAACTGTAATCCAAACAAAAGACAACAAGCGTGAGTGCATTTCATCAGTCTTTTACAACATGTGCAGTCGCACATACCTCTTGAAACAGTTCGAGGACCAACGGCCTAGCTGTTTAACTTCTTCCGCACCCAGACCCCGAGCCGTAGCCTCCGTAGCGGCCCCTATTCTGAATGAGTGGGTCCCAAAATCGCACGGGTTCAAGCCCGCCGCAGCAATCGTAAGTGCCAGCACCCTCTGAAACTGAAATTTCGTCAACAGGGTGCCGTCCTTGTGTCTAAGCAGGCTCCCCCCCCATGTCGCCGGCCTCTGTGCCAGGTTGTCCTCTAAATACCTTATGGGACAACTGGGGCTCCCTCGGGCGCGCTGCAAAACAACACTACTACCCAAATCTTCCTGGTCTGTCTTGGACCTGGCTATCGAGATTAACATAGAATCACCCCGTATTTGGACATGATCCCTGCATAGGCCTCCCTCCACATCCTTCTTGTGTCTTGCCACAAGTTCACTTACCCGCATGGCCCCATGGAATGCCAATGCGAAAGCCGCTCGGAACAGAACTACCTCGGAAGGGGAGGAGCATGTCTCATCAAGTTTTGCTAGTAGCAAAGACAATCTTTCTAAGCCAATCGGGTGCCTTGTATCTTGTCTGCGACCCTCCAGGCGCTGCCATCCGCGGAGTGCTTTTCTGACTAGGAAGGAACCCGTCGTGTCCCGTATGCCGTGGAGCTGTGCCATGAATGATATGGCCGCCCTATGTCTGTTGGCAGTTGCGGCTGATCGGCCTTCCTTATGTAGCGCCACTAAGAACACTAGGAAGGATTCCTCCTGCCCCCAGCTATGTCTCCCTACCGGCCCCAAAAAGGCGCAGTATGAACGAAACGCTCCCTCATAGGCTTTCCTCGTCCTGGGCGCTAAGCTGGCTGCCACGAGGTCCTGTAACCCGGGGCACCAATCTGCCATAGTGCTTCGGGGAACAGTGCCGCCACTAGATCCGCTGTGGGTAGATAACCCCTGAAAGCCTGCATGTGTGAACGAGAGAGTGCATCAGCTGCATTATTCAGTACACCCGGCACATGTTTTGCCCTGAATTGTACATTCAATCTCATGCATCGCAATACGATTTCTTTCAACAGTCTCAAGATCCACTTGCAGCGTGCTGCCTGGTGATTAATGCACTCGACCACCGTCATGTTGTCAGACCAAAACACTACTGAGCGGTCCCTAAAGTCTTCCGGCCATGCCAACAGAGCCACCCAAATGGGAAATAGCTCCAAGAACCCAATGTTACCTGTTAGGCCACTGGAGTGCCACCACGTCGGCCATACTTGCGCCGACCATCGGTTACCAAAGATTGCGACAAATCCCACGCTCCCAGCTGAGTCGGTCCACAAACCCAGTTCGTCAGATGATGCTGGGGGTTTGTTCCACGCCACCCGACCGTTGAAGTCTGCCAGGAATGCCAACCAAATGCGCATTTCCTGGCGAACCTCTGCAGACAGTCTCGTGCGGTGGTGTCCCTCCTTGAGGCCGACCATAGCTTGTGCAATGGAACGTGAGAAGGGGCGAGCCATCGGTATTATTTTTAAGGCAAAGTTAAGCTGGCCCACTGTTTGTTGTAACTGGTGCAGGGTCACCTTCTCCTTACCAAGGCATTGTATTAAGGAAGCCCTGAACTTGGCCACCTTCTCCATTGGCAGACGGAATCATCCCTCCACGGAATCAAGAAACTCCAGTGAAGTAGATGGCCCCACTGTCTTACCCGGTGCCAATGGGACCCCAAACTCCTGCATGAGAGTGCAGAAGTCCTGCAGTGTCTGTGGACATTCCGTAGTGCCTGCCGGACCCAATAACAGGAAGTCGTCTAAATAGTGCATCACCTGTCTATGCCCAGTGGCCTCGGTGAACGCCCATTCCAAAAAGCAGCTGAGCATTTCAAAATAGGCACATGAAATTGAGCAGCCCATGGGCATGCATTTATCCATGTAATACTTCCCTTGGAACGTGAATCCCAGCAAGCGCTGGTCCCGAGGGTGTACCGGGAGCAACCTGAATGCTGATTCGATGTCTGATTTCGCCATCAAAGCACCGGGGCCCAGGCGATTCAGTAGCTCGACGGCATCGTCGAACAATGCTTATCGAATTGAACATACTTCAGGGTCAATAGCTTCATTTACCGAGGCCCCTCTTGGGGCCGACAGATTGTGAAGGAGTCTATACTCCCCCGGGTCCTTCTTCGGAACCACTCCTAGAGGTGAACACACAAAATCCGCCACTGGCGGGCAGGCAAAAGGCCCTGCTACCCCTCCCAAGCTGACCTCTTTGGCAATTTTCTTGGCGGCCAGCGCCGGGTTATGTTGAACAGATAGTTGATTCTTACAAAAGGGGCTCCCCCGAAAATTCCCCGCCAGGATGTTGAAGCCATACAGGAAGCCATTCCTCAAAATCCCGGCGGATACATGATCAGGGTATTTGTTCAGCCAGGGAGTCAAAGCCAAGATGTCAATGGGTGAAGATGATTGCTTCCCAGGCATCACATCAATCCTGCTTGCATCCACCCTTTCCTCCCGAACTACCGGTATTGGATCTACAGCTAATTTCTGGGTGTGAGGAGTTCCCACAGCCCGAACATGCATGCCGGAACCTACATGTTCCCTGAGGCCTGTTACAGTTACCTCTGTTGAAACCCCAACAAACCCCACGCTTGCCCCCATTCCCGCCGGTCTTGGGCTGTGATTCCCCACCGGCACTTGCTCGAAAGGGCTGTGCCGTCTTTGTTGGACTGTCCCAGACCAGCTCCCGCCTGGCGACGACATACCCGCCGATCCAGGCAAGAGCTGTTTGTGCCATGACACCGTGTCGAGACAATCCCACGTTAAAGCCTCGTCAAACTCTTTAGATTTTCGAAAGTGAACATCATAACCCTTCCATTCATTCCCCCCATACATTGTATAAAAATCCATGATCCTGTTCTGGTAACATGATAATTCGGGCAACACTTCGGGTTTACGTTCCCCCATTACTGCTGTAAATATAGAAAAAAAAACCTGGAAAAGAGAATATGCTACCCCTCAAACCACTTTTTCTCACAATTTTTGTGAATACAAACAGACAAAATTATTTTGTTTGTATGGGTCAATTTATTTTACCCTTTTCATAAGTTTTTAGTCTTTTTATAAGAACATTTTTTCATGGGTGAGAAAAGGCACAAAAATACTAACATTTACAATATTTACAGCTCACATGCATACAACTTTCATACCACTATACCAACTGACATATATACAAGTAATCCACAAATCTATACATACTATATATACAAGCTTCTTTTGAGAAAGAATATCAGTTAAACAACCACAAATAATAATTCTTTGTGGAGCATCAAATTATTATGACGCCCAAACAGGGTCAAACAACAAAAAAGGCAACAAGAAAATAGATTTCAGATTCAACAGTTAGTTCAGATTAGTGAATCAATAACATCAGAATGTTAAACCAGGGATGCCTATTTTGCTGTTATTTGCCAACGCGTTTCGAATCTGAGTCAAAGCTCAGATTCTCCTCAGGGCTCTTTAAATGTAGATTCTGGAAAAGAGAGATGAAGCTTGCTTTAGCCACTATTCATCAAACCATTTTTGTCCCCTAGCTGATGATATTATTATAGCTTTTACCTTAGTAAAAAAAAAAAAAAAAAAAAAAATATATAGAAAAGGCCTTGACCCAGTTCGCCATGGTCTCATCGACCCTAAATTCCGCCATCTTGGCCCGCCATACGCTGGGGTGCCATAAATCTTTCTGGGTCGTTGCGTACTCTATCTCACGATGGTCGGTCAACAGTGAAAACATGTTAATATATTTGTCCCCCCCATATCATTTCCTTCATGGCCGCCGGGATGTGCTGAGACAACCTCACCCGCCTTGAAGGCACTGAACTCTCCCCAACCATTGGCAATGGGTTCTTACCGGGTTCAACCGCCGTGCCCGCTGTCTTCGCTCGGCCAACCGTTGTGACCCCCGTTGCTACCTGTGGGGGAATATAAGGAACATTCGCCGTCCCGGCTTCCCTTGACTGCCGTAACTGCTCAATTATTATTCTGGCTTCCTCAGCCGAATCCCCCGCAGCCACTGCCCCCCCTGCTTTCTTCTTTAGCCAAGGTAACACTGCCGCTAACTGAAGGGCCAGTTCTGGGGGCATCTGATCATCCTCAACTGGCGTTATCACCATGGGGATTGGTAAACCCACGTCCGGACCTGGTACCGGGCTATCCACCGGTGCGACTGGGTTGATTGCGCCCGGGCTTGCTGGGGGCACCTCTGGGGCTGGGCCCTCCCTGGAACCCGCCCTCCTCTTATTACGCTTCCCCTTACCCTCTGGGGCGACGTCCGGCAAGGCCGGTCCTATCACTTTCTTAGGCCGCCCGAGAGGTTGTTCTGCGCTGCTATCTGCTTCTTAACATCTGCTAAGCCCCGACCGATCACATCCACTTTACCCATCTTTCGGTCCATCACCGCTACTCGGTTCACAAGGGTGCGTAGCATCTTCTCCATCTCGGAGCTCTTTCCCGCTTTCTTGCCAGACATATCTTGGTTACTTCGCCCAACTCGATCCGTAAGGCTGGCACTGAAAGAGAAACAACAAAGATTACAAGTTCTCAAAATTGCCGCTTGTTCCTTCGAGGGCTCACGAGCGACGAGTGGTGCAGCCTTCAGAGCACTGGAACAAGAGGAAGCCTTGTTGGATTCCCGCTCTATTTATCCATCTGCGGGAGAGCGGGGGCCCGCCTCAGGTACGACCATACGTGCGCGGACTTCCGGTCAGGTGTCTAGGACAACCCCTTCTGGGCGGGAAGGGCGCGCTCTGGCTACGCCGCTTTGGGCATACCAGCCGAAACACTCCCCCCGCCCACAACGGCTTCCCGGGGGGATCGGGGCACCCATCCATACGTTCGGGGGGACCGAGTGGTCTTCCCTTTCCATATGCATAAGTAGTGCAACTACAAGTTAGAGAAAACAGCAACTCAACAAAAAGTAAAGGGAATCATGTTCACCTCTTCACAGAAACAAATATGTCAACAGCAATTGGACCAACATCAGATGCCACCAGAAGAGCCATGTACGCAACACGTGAGGACTGCAATGAACTAAGGTGCATATGTAGGAAGCCGTTTGCGATTTGCAAACGCTGGAATTCGCAGAATTACGGCGTTTGCGAATCGCAAATGGCGTTTTGGTATGTATGGGCCACATAGCAAAATGAGGAATCGCAAAAATTGCGATTCCTTATTTTGCTCAACCATTTAAGGAATCGCAATTTTGTGATTCCTTAAATGCTATATAGGGGTGCCTCGCAATTTGCGATTTTGGCTTAAGGATTCGCAAAATACCACCTACTCCAAGTAGATGGTATTTTGCGATTTCCTGTCAAAATGCATTTTTTTTAATTCAAAGTGCCATGTGGCACACAGACATGCCCTTAGGTAATGTATGTGCGCCACATGTACTGACAGGTACATTCCAGGGGTGCAACAGGTGTCCTTTGGACACCCTGGCACCCTTGGAATTGTGATTCTCAAATTGTGATTTTCTCATAGAAAACCGCAATTTGAGAATGTATCCCCATTCATTCCTATGGGCCTCTTGGCCCATAGGAAAGAATGGGACACTCATTCCTTAATTCTGATTCGCAATCTTCTAATCGCAATTAAGGAATTTTAGAGATTCGCAAAAAAAAATTGATTTATTACCTACATTCCATTTTACAATTCTCAAATAGCAATTCCTTAAAAATCGCTATTTGAGAATCGCAAAATGGAAATTACCTACTTATGCCCCTAAGTGCCTATAGTAATCTTCTAATGAGCCTTGGGAACCAAGAACTTCCTTATATTGGGACAAGTATTTTAATTACAAGTATAGTGACATCAGACAGAAGGGCCTTGCATGGTACACCAAATGAGAGCCATCAACTGCCAAAAACTCTCTTCCACTCATTATCTGACTTTCGGCCTCGAGTACAAAGTATGGAGAGCCTAAGTCAAGAAGAAGAGTTGGAACCACAAAAAACAAAGTTTACCCCATAATACAAATATCAGGGTAAACTTAATCGCTCCAACATACTTAAACTTCAAATCACTACTGTTGGGTGTACAGGATATGCTGGCACTCATATAGTAATCAAACGTATTTTACTCTAAGGAACAATAACGTTTGGTGCATCCAAAAGATGGGGCAAGAGAGCACCCTACTTCCCTAAACTCAATCGAGGGATTGAACAATACTTTAACAATGTTTTGGAGCACACACACACTTCTATGATCAAATTACAACTGTGAAACAGAAAATAGACAATAATCAGTTGGGCTCTAGTTGTTCTCCTCTTTTAATCACCACCCCCTTTTGTACCACTCCTCTTTTAATGACATCCGACTACAATCCCTTATGCCAACGCGTTTCGCCACGGTAGGAAAAACCTTCGGCTTTCTCAGGGCTGGAAATGACACAAGGTGTGCATTTAATCGCATTCCTTAGTGCATTGCATTAATTTCATAGAGCCCACGTTTTTGACAAACTTGTGCAAGAGGACCATTCAAGCCTTCAGCATGTGCAACATGTTTCTACACAAGCCACATATAAGTAAAAGATTCTTTCTTAATCATTCGCTGTAGTTACAATTGCATTCAATATACAGCATTACATTAATTATTCCGCTTATTCATTTTATCCAATTCACTGTGATATTGTGACCACAAGTGTATATATATCTTAATAACTCATATAAAGAAAATAACCATGCCATACGATGCAGGTACCTTAAAGCTTCTCAACTGTATTCCTGTTAAGCCAAGTGAAATATAAAGTCTCTTAATATTCCAGATGTATGCGATGCAAAGGTCCAATTGTACATCATATTTGATAATTAACTACCACATTTCTGTTAATGGCTCCTACCTCATTAAAGGTATATCTCCGTAATGTATCCTTTTCTTTCTTCTTTAAGATTCTAATGAGTTCTCTGATAAATAGTTTCCAAGTCTAAATAAACATATAACATTCCATTTAGGACATCATCTCGCAAACCCTTACTATCAAGATTACAGCAAAAACAACATGCTGCCCTCCTCTTACCTTCCAAATGTAAAGTTGTGGCATAACTTGATCCCAAGTCAGCTATGTCAGTTAATCATCAGCCAGATTTAAAGTATTCTCAAAACGGCTTGTGTACAATGTTCTAAATCTGAAACGAAACCCGTAAATAGCAAGTTCTTCAAGCTGCCCTCACTGTTTGAAGTATATACACAATCCAATATCAATCGAATTGGGAGTGTCCCTACCGGTTAGTTTTCCAATCCACATCTGTTCTGGTATATCACAAGCCGCCGCCTACCAATATGGACATTAGTCTCTCCCGAGTCCTAGCAGCACAACAATTATCATCCCTTAAACACCACTTAGTCTATTCTCGAACAAAAGTAAAGAGCAAGAATTCAAAACCTGTTGCACCTTGATCCTCCGTATCTGCTCACCCGAGTACAGGCGAAGACAAGCTAGCTTCCATCTTTGCGGCATAATAGTCTATATCCGAAACTGAAGACAGACTCTACCAGTCACCGTGTTTTACAGCGCCATCTTGTCATGGTGTATTCATGTACTCTTGGCAGTCTGTGATTATTTCCTATACACCAATAATGCTCACAAATTGAACATCATTCATAATTAAATCTTATGAGCATATGCCTATTTAATAGCAGTAGTTCTAGCAACCCACACTTGTAAAGTAAATTCCAAATCATTCCAACCATTCACATATTATCTGTGACAAGCGGGAAAAGGTGCCATCTGTCAATGTTCACATTTTTATATCCATTGACCAGAGCTAAACCAAGCATACCGCCTAATAATTTCTTTCCAATTCTTTGAAATATTAAACTGCAGCTTCTAAGTAGACCGTGCCTTGATTTTGCAATAAAATCATATTGTATTTCTTCTCCTAGAGTTTCTTTACGGTGATGCTCAATGTTCCTAGACTGTTAAGACATTCATAAAGTAGTCTAAATTATTAAGTATTCCATACATTCCTTTCACTAGAGGATACATTACAGTGACATTAAGATCAATGTGTATTCCATCCAGAGTCGGTTATCATAACCGACCCATGTAGATTATCTAAATCTTGAGATTCAGTCACCCAGAAAATATTGTAGTTCCTGATCAAAATTCAGGCCGTCCTCTATGGCCCTCAAACGCATGATCCACCTTGCGTCATGCCTTCGAAGCTTAAGTTCTCTAGTCCCATCTCATGGGTCTGTTTTAATATGCTCAATTCCAAAGAATCTAAAGCTTTTACTATGTTCCTGGGCTGCGCAGTTGTGTGCGTGCTCTGCAATGGGGTACCTTATATCATTATGTTTATTTGCTAAATGTTCATTCATACATTCCTTTAACATTCGTATTGTGCTTCCTACATATATTTTAGTACATTTACATTCATTTATATAAATGACATATTTGGTACTGCAAGTTATGTTCGCTAGTATATCGTACACTCGACCATTGTTGATCTGAAATTGCTTGGTCTTATCCTTGGCACACTTGCACATCCCACAATGCCCACACTTAAAAAAAAAAAATTGAATGCTGGTCCATCCAGGTCTCCGGTTGTTTCTTTTGCGGGTAGCTTGGACTTAACAATGTTCCTAGGGTTCCACCCCTGCGTGTTGTCTTTTACTGGTTTCAAGGTGGATATGCGTTTAGTTTTCAGTGCCCTATTCTTTGCCATATGTACATCCCGTTTACAGTATCCTCTTTGAAGGAATCTCCTTTCCATATCATTGACACAGTCCTCAAACTGTAAACCTTCACTACAGTTCCTTCTTGCCCTGATAATTTCTCCAAATGGGATTGCTTTCACCTGGTGTCGTGGGTGAGCACTCTTTGCATGCAAGATTGCATTGCATGTAGTGGGTTTACGATACATCTTACTTTAAATACAATTGTCCTTCACGTATAGTTCTACATCTAAAAATATTATTTCTGTGATACTGTGATTAGTGGTGAATCTGATATTCATGTCATTATCATTCAGGTAATCATAAAACTCCTGCAGTAGTGGTTCTGTTCCTGTCCATATCATGAGGCAGTCGTCTATGAATCTTCCCCAATATAGGATGTGTTCATTCCAACGACCTGCCCCTGGGCCCCAGATAAACACCTCCTCTAGCCATCCCATAAATATATTGGCATAGGCCGGTGAAAATCTGGAGCCCATAGCTACACAATGTGCATGTTTAAACCACTCTTCTTTGAATAAAAGTAGGTTTTCAGACATATTAACTTCGTCATGGCTAATAGCATCCATGTATGTTCCCAGTGACTCGCAGGTCTTTTAGACAAGAAATGATTCAGTGCCTTTAAACCTAGTTCATTCTTAATGCTTGTGTACAGTGAGACTACATTGCGAGCCACCAATATCATCCCTGGGTCCTACCTGATGTCTCCCAATATGTTCAGAACATGACGAGTATCTTTTATATATGAGGGCAGATTGATCATTATAGGTTGCAAAAATACCACGGCGAAACGCATTGGCATAAGGGATTGGAGTCGGATGACAATAAACTTAGAGAACAAGAGCCCAAATGATTATTGTCTATTTTCTATTTCACAGTTGTAATTTTATCATAGAAGTGTGTGTATGCTCCAAAACTTTGCTAAACTTCAACTTCAGCAGCACATACCCTCATTAGCTTCTAGTAAAAGCAAAGACATACTAAGCATCAAGGGGCATATCAACAAGGCCGGGTGTTAAAAGTATCGCTGCTTTAGCGTCCGTTTTCGAAAAGCAGCGATAATTTTATCGCCCTACCAGCATGGACACGCTAACGCGTGAATCCATGCCTTTGCGCCCATTTTCTTTGCACCTCGCATTGATGATGATATGCGAGGTAGGCGTTCCCGATTGAAATTCAGCGGAAACAATCACTAACACAGCTTCTCCCTATCAACAAGGAAATCACTAACCCGTCTAGCGACGTAAAAAGTAGCACTAACTGGGTATGTCGCCGGCTTCTTACACCTGCTATTTCCCTACTTATCCTTATATGTCATGGGAGGTGGATCATAATGCTGAGTTCACATCTCCGTATCTACAATGTTTTAAAGATATTGTAGGGAGCAAGGCTGCACTCATCCTATTGAATGATGTGGATGTTATCTGTCTTCCGGAGACTTGGTCAATCACACCTACATTCCTCCCAGGTTTTGCAGAGATTCACAAGCCTGCAAAAAAAGTCCATCTCTGTAAAAGATCAACAGGTGACATATCAATGTATTCAAAACATTCGACAAAACTTAGGATCACTGAAATGAATGTCAATTCAGAACTGTTGCAAGACAATATTTTCTAAGGCTAAAGAGCTCATTGAGACAAATTGGCAATATTAATAATAAATGCATGCTTTAACTTTTGTGGTAAAAAGCATTTGGAAAAAACTGAAAATATGATGGCCCTTCTGGAGGAATTGATTTGCTTGCACACCTCATTAGACATAATTTTAGTGGGCACTTCGATATGCATAATCTTGTAGAGGAAGTAACAGCCCAGGGACACCGTGTCAAGTGAGCTGGAAATTCAACACATTCCTATACACACATGAACTCAGCTCAGCTTAGAACACAGCGATGAAAATCCAGTCAATCATTCAGCTGCCCTACTCTTTTAACAACTTCACCACAGTTGATAACATCTTTTTGAGTGCCAGCTTGAGTGAAGCACTATTAGGCTTCCAGATAGCCCAACTGGCAAAAAGGGATCATGCCTTGTTAACCATCCATCTGACTTTACAAGGAAGGATTCATGACAGAATATCAGTAATTAACCAGTCAAAAGTTGAGGAACAACACAAACTTATAAGAAGGATAAAATGGACCACACAAAGTACTACTATGATAGAGGGCTGGACAGGTCAGTGGGAGGGCTGGTCTATCAAGTTACAAGATCTATTCATCAAAGGCTGACCCAATTAGATCTCTGACCTACATTCCACTCTAATAGGAACTGAAAACTAGAACTGTTGGCAATACCATAACAATGTAAACACCTACATACTGGGTCACATGCAGGAGGTAAAAATAAGCACCCGTAAATTAAGGAGAGCTATTCCGGCACATAAAAGACTAGGAACCACCACCACCCAGCAAGAGCTAGCAATGGCTAAAATGAATCACAAACATCTTATATGGACCCATAAGTGAAAACAGCAGGCAGAATGGTCCAAAATCCTTGACCTACTAGCAAGAAACAAACAGCAGCAATGCTCATACTATATACACACCTTATATCATAGTAAGAGTGAAAGGCGCAATTTTGAATCAGCAAATAAATGGCAAACACATGTTGCGGTCCTCTATACCGAGATTGCATTTAATTTAAAGGAGCACAGATGATCTTTAGGGACCCCATACACTGCAACAGATGCCAAAGTTATTCCTACGCCAGTCTAAGCGACAGTGGGGAAAGTGCTAGACTCCACAGGTGTTACATTTACTATTGCCACTCAAATCTATGCAACAGTAGGGGACATGGTAGACTCTAGAGAGGATGATTTACTACTTCCATTCCAATCTTTGTAATAGTAGTGACAGTGTTGAAATCTAGAGGGGGTAGATTCACTATTTCTAATCTCGTCTAAGTGACAGTGGGGAAAGTGTTGGACTTGGATTGCATTTACTATTACTACTGAATTATAAGCAACTGTAGAGAAAATATCTGGATTCGACGAGCTAGTTTTACTATTCAAACTCCAGGGTAACCAAAAGTACATAAAACATAGGACTTTGAATGGAGTACAAATAGTATTTCACTTCCTAATCATTTTGAACAAAATATGTAAAGACATAAAATGAAAAAATAAAAATAAAAATATTAAAAACATATTATATACTAATATAAATATGCAACATATAATAAAAGAAACAATAAAGAATTAAAAAAATGTACTTCTCTACCACTAAAATTACAAAATGCCCCAAAAATTACTTAATAAATACAATTACTTAAAAAAATATTACTTTAACAAAAACAACAGTTTTAATTAGACAATGCATTTTGCAAATATTATTATTAAAAACACATAAAACTAAATACATAATTAAAACAAATAGTGTATGTATTATTTTCAACACTAAGAAAGATTGCTAAATACTTATCAATTATTAAAATATTAACAATTAATATGAAAAATGCTATAATTTCACTACCTACCCAGACTACATCCCTACAAAACCAACAAGCCGCTCCTAAAATATACATTCCTAACAGAAACATAAATATTTTAATACACTGAAAAGCCAACAAATATAAAGCAATAAAAAATTAAGACCATTTAAATAATTAATCATCAATTACATAATGACTTATCAATTAAAAATGTATTACTATTGCAATAAAATTATTTGTACTTTACTTAACTTTCCATCCTATTCCAGCACAAAACCAACAGCCTGCTACTAAAACATAAATTTGCAACAAAAATAAAAACATTTAAATATAAAGAAAATGTTGAATTTAAAAAGTAATCCATCAATTACAACAGAAATAAAAACCATTAGCTGCTTAATAATTAAGCAATTAGAAATGAATCTGCATTCGTATAAATATGTAACTAAAATAAAAAATTATGAAACAACATTTTAAAATGGAACTATAAATTACAAATAAATTAAAAGTAAATACAAAAACAAATAACTATTAAACAATCAAACCATTTAAATAAGTGTTAATCAATTAAATATTTAATTTCCAAAACAAAATTAATTAATAGAAATAGTAAAGTATTTCTAATTTAAAGCATTTCACAATCTATTCTCCAACAAACCCATCAACCCACTTCTACATTTAAAATTACTAACTTGATTTAAAAAAAAGTGGCATTTTAAAAAAGCCCCGGCAGAGTAGCATAAATGGCTCTGGGCTCTTTTAAATCCTAAGGAAAGGGAGTGAATCAAAAGTGCCTCCTTAGTATGATGTTCTTATTTAGAGGACAATTAAAATTGGCATTTTGGCATACAATTGATAGGTTTACTGTTTGCATCTTCGGAGGCAAATGTCTTTGTAGAATGGCTTCCCAATAAACTCACGAGAATGGGGAAAAAAGCACTAACAAGCATAAATAGTGTGGATCAAACAGTTACAACTACAAGTCAATAGGCAAACAGTTTCTTCAGTCAGCACCTCTTACTGTAATTACTCTGTATGACACATTTCACATATTTCCACTATCACTGGCACACTGTTCAAATATGTAAGATACAAAGAACCACCTACATCCAATTCATTTATCATTTTGATAGTCCAAATCAAATAATTTTTTATATAATAATAATGTTTTTGACAAAATGATCCTTAAGCACTACACTTCTAAATTTTTTGAACAGTGTCTTTAAGGGTTTTTTTTTATTTGGGAAACACAATTATTTTCCCCTTAAATCTTAAATGGTTGGCCCAAGCGTAAATCTCGCAGTTTTGTTTGAAGTTATTAATTTCAGCTGTAAATCTATCAGTTTCACTGTGAGATTTTCCGCCTGACTTAATCAAAAATGGTACTGGATTAAAAGCCTGATCTAGAGTTGAAATCCATCACCGTGCCCAATCAGGCTACTTCTGTGAGATCTCACCACATAAAGGCTGGAGGACCTTCATGAAAATGTAACTCTAATATTACCAAAAGCTGGGAGACCAGCCTCCAGGATGTTAGTTAGATGTGTGGAACCATGGCAATGCCCCTAGCTCCACATTAGAGGTACTTTACCATAGCTAACATCAGCAGAAAATATGCAGCAGAGGTGGACATTGCAAGACTTTCTGCCCAATGCTTCTCTTCTAAGTGGGTAACAACTACTCCGGCTAAATACAGTAAATAGAACATCATTGGCTCAGCTGCCTCAGTGGACAAGATAGTTTTGCAGCTAGGATTTATGGCCTTTTTTCTCATTTTACTCTAATTCAGGCTGCATATGTCTCACAAATCTATGTCCTTATCTAATTTATGTGCCTGATTTTTAGTTTATTGAGTAAAAATTCCCATTTCAGGTGTAGTGGATTTACCTTCTCCATACATATGGTGTTTTTCCACATAACAACATGCATCTACTAATATCATTCTGGTAAGCTTAGTATGTTTTCATATGTAGCATTCTTATGTCCCTAGTGCCTTTATGATTGAAGCGTGTTGCTAGCGAAAAGACTACAAGACTGTGCTGAGAGACAGTGGTGCCACCTTGCTACTTTTGTTTTTAACTATGACCGTTGTCTGCCGTAGTGGTGCACATACTTTGTTTTACCTGAACCCCAGAGGGCAGACTCTCAAAAATGTTTCCTTCGCAAAGATACACAGTGTAACATGAATGGACACCATCATTCCACATGATTGTAAGCTGTTAGTATGAGAGAACTTGAATATAAGTAAGGTAGTGTCCCCATACATTTTTGTAGCCCATAAACAGGTTGATTGTTCCATAAGATGTTGTAGTAGTGTGTGCTTGTGTCCTCCTCTACCATTATAATCCAAGTATATTCATCTGATCTTGAACACAGATCCAGAGAACATACCAGAAAGTAACTTTAATTGGTTTACATCTGTGACCTGACAAGCACTTAACAAAACACTGGCCCCCAGGAGTGACCAAAGCTACATCTTCTGGTTTGTGCTGTGGGAGAAAAACTGGCAGACATAAATAAATGATGGTGTATTCAACTTGATACCTTTTAACTACAGGAGACCCATCTTTCTCTGTGCATAAAAATGTTCTTCGACTAAATGTAGCAAAGGATATCTTAAACCCAACTATTTCCATATGTAATGGAGTATAGATTTTCCTGGAGCACAAATGACTATTGGATGGGGATCAAAAGAGTTAAGATTCTATCAGACGATTAGCATCTGCCACCAGATGTCATGCCTATGGGGACTCATTATGCCTGAAACAAAAACATCTTCTCTGACCAAATCTAGAAAAAGATATCCTATGCCCAAAATCTATGATTCTGTGAGCTTCTCAACTTCTGTTGCTATAAAAATGTAATGTCTTGATTGTGAACAACATCTATATAATCATCCCTTTCGAAACAGATTAAGAAGGTTGTTTGGTAATAACAAAAGTTACTTCTTGACAAAACGATAGCAATTTTCTTTCCATATGTAACCACAACCACAGCAGTTCCTAAAGTTTTAATTGCCCTTCAGACCAACTGTCTAACTAGCCCGCCCCTATTTTCATTAATGGGGAATTAAACTGAATTCTGTGTGCTTATATACTTCTAACCATTCTTACACAATTTGAACGAAATACTCTAGAATCAGTATGCGCAGTAGGAAGAGCACTGTGAATCTCCTTGGTATGTGCCAATGTCGAAACTTGAGTAATAGGGGCTATACTTTCTTTTCCCATATAACAATCAATTGTCTCATTTTCCCTAATTTTAGTTAATACTGGGATTAGACAGAAAATAAAAATGAAAATTCACCACTAATTGTATACCAGTCATTTAGCAGGACAGATATGCACCATGCAGTGGTCAGTGGACAGTATGAAAACATATATAAGGGCATTATACAATCATCTTCAACTCAGATCAGGAAAGTATATCAAAAACAACACTTTAAAACATTATTAGAATGTTTAATGATGATATGTTCCAAGCAAGTGGCGAACAACGAGTCCAAATCAAGTTTCACACACTCTAACATCTCTTCTCTTTGGGGGCACATCCATGCTTTACATAATATGAGAGGCATCAAATACATTTTCAACTTAAATGCAAATCCTTTGAAATAGGAGAGATAATAAGCAGGATACTCACTATTATGAGCAGACAATTTCACAATTCCAATGACATATTTGGTATAAAAGCTAAAACTGGTGAAATTACCTATAACTACAACATAATACTTTCAATATTTGATAAATAATATTCCAATGTATACTACAATATTATCAAGCACAATATCATTTACACCTCTGACAAATTTAATAAATTAAGCATGCTACTAGTAGTCAAGTATGTGTGCTCTATTCTAATGTCCACATGTACTACAGACATTATGACAGCATTTACACAAACCTGCCCTGGAAAAGCTACATGATCTCATTACATCCCAGCCAAAGTCTATAAAATACTGATACAGATTAAAACACCACTCTATCTCACTAATTTCAAAAAGATTCACCTAAACAAGCATATCCCTCCCTCTTGGTTTGAAGTTTGTATTACAAAGCTAACAACATCTTTGATTGCAGATCTTACAAATGAATATCTTTAAAACAGATACAAACATATTTGCAAATATACCAAGGCTGAATAGTACTATCTCATCACTAACATCTGACATACTGCATAACCCATACCCAACAGGGACATCAATTTGGCAGTAGTACTTAACAGTGACACATGCTACTATACTACTAGTTACTTGGAGAAGCTTTTGAACATGTTTCTTGTGAATTTCTATGGGAGGTGCTCCAAACTGTCAAACTTCACCCAAATATTATCAGATGTATTCAAACTCTATTACAAACACACAAAGACCAGTATAAGTATCAATGGTATCGTGTTTTCCACAATTCCCATTTCAAATCATGACTGTTAGAAATGGGGGTCTCTACATTCTTTGCCTTAATCTCCAACTCCCTCAATACTCTCTCATGTTCAAATTTCATCGTCATTATTTCAACCTCTAACTTCTTGTTCTCTAGGTCCCTCTGACCATCCATCTTGAGTTTAGCCATCTCCATATTATGCAGCCTCTCTTTCTCCCTGTCCTCCATCTATTCTGGAGACAGACCCCTTGAGGACACACTGGTGCCCGGGCTGGAAAGCGCTTTATCACCTACAAAGTCTACTACCTCCACCTGCTGCTCTCTTGCACCTTCTCCCTCCTCCACAGGCTCCCCCATCTTTAGGGGCATCCCTGGCTTCTAGCCAGGCCTTAATGGCCTTGTAAAACTCCTCCCTTTTAGAGAGACCTGCGATAGGGATGGTGAATTGTTTTCAAAAATATTTGAGCTGCTTGCAATTGTAGGTATCTAGTTTCTCTTCTTCCCAGGAGCACTCTTCTGAGACATTGGATCTGGTCCTCCCCATTGTAGGAATAACTAGTGATATCAATCAAAAATATAATCAAAAACCTCAAAAATGCATGTGGTTGTAGTATGGTCTGCGCTCACTAGTATTGCGCACTATAATTACTGTATGAGATCATAAATGCAAGTCCAGATCCCACCGCAACCACCAATGTTAGAAATGAGGGTCTCTAGTTGGCAATAGCTGGCCACTGTCCAAGTAGGGACCCTGCTTCCTAAATCAAAGTAAGGGGGCTACACCCTTTGATAACCCCTGCTCAACCCTGTGGTAACATAGCACAAGCAGCTAGGCTTATCTCAGAGGCAGTGTGTAAAGCATTTATGATCATACACCGTAACACAGTGAGGAACACTACAAAGGGACACCACAAAAGTAGTTAAAAAAAATAAGTATCTTTATATATAGACTTACCACAAGACCATTAACGTTAAAAAGCCACAAAATGTAAAATAGGATTATTCTTGAAATGCTGTAAAAATAGTCCGGAGTGTGCAAATAGGAATTCAGTTCAAGGCAGTGGTCTCTGCGACGCTTTTATTTACAAAGTACCTGGATTTTGTAGCAAAACCAACAAATTGTCGCAAACGGGCTGTAGCGATGATTTTCCTCACGCGATTCCTCATGTGATGCCTTGAATCCTTGCCGCAAGGGGGGATCATGCGCAGGTCTGCGGATGCATGCAGGACAAAGCAACAAACTTCATCACGCTAGGCCAGCGATGCGTTGAATCATTGCCGCAAGGGGGATGATCGCTGGACCTGTAGCGTGTGCGACCCTGTTGCGATGTGAAGAAATAGCGCCCCGCGAGGGAGCGATGATCCGGGTACGATGCGATGAAAATGGCAGACGCGCGGCGCCCGCACTGCGATGTCGTGATGCAACGATCTCAATGTGATGATCCGGGGTTAGCGAGCATTCGGTGGCCCACAACCCTGCGATGCGATGATCTTTGGGTGTTAGTGATCACTTTGGGGCCCGCAAGCGCAGGATGCGATGATTCTTGGTTTGCGAGCGTTCAGCGGCAGCAGCGCAGTGATTTTTCTTACCTTCTTCAGCAGCGACTGCTCGCAAATGGGAGTTAGCAATGATTTCAGCACTCTCTTCTCCGGAGTAGAACTAGAGGCCCTGGAACTCACAGGGGCCTCACCTTCAGATAGAAATCCTCGCTGGGAGGAATCAAGAGGCTGGTGGGGGAATTATATGTGCCTGTGACTCCAGCAGGAGGCTAGCTCTCTTCTAGCCCTTGGGTGATTGCTTTAGCAAAATAAAACTCTCTCAAAGTCCTTTTCCCTCTTCTTCCAAGTCCAGGGGGAACTACTGCAGGCCAATCCGAGAAATTGCACACAAGCACAAGGACTGTCCTCTCCTGCAGATTACTCTAGTGAAACGGACAGAGGTTCTTCTTGACATCCAGACGCAATACCAAAAATCAGGGGTTTGGGCACAGATATTTATACCCCAAAAGTCTTTGTTCTAAAAAGTCACTAGTCACTGAACCCAGCCAAAACCAGGTCTGCTCAGGCCTGAAGACCTTTGTTTACCAGACTGCATCCTTCCTTTCAGAAAGAGGGGTCTGCCATCAGAGGTTTAGGGCCTGCAAAAAGTTAGCAGAGCAATAGAGCGCTGGGCAAAAGGTAGCAAAGTAGAAACTTTTGAGCAACTTTATGATTTGATTGCATGGTAGCATTTATCTAGTAATTGTTTTCCTGACCTACGCCAGAACCTGAATGATTGCAAGCTAACTAACCCTAGGAACATTGCTAGGAATGCGGACCGCTGGGTGAGCACCCGGGTTCCCAAGGGTCCAATGGGAGACTTTGCCAAAGGTGGGCAGGGTCCCCAGCAGAGAACTGGGGGGGACAGGGGTAAACCAAGGGAGTTTCCAAGAGGACCCCACAGTAATTCCCAAGAGAACCAAGCAGTGGTATCCCAGCCTCCCCAAGAGCAGAGTTCAGTGCCCCCAACATGTAGGCCTGTTCAGAGGGGGCCCCTTACTTGTTTTAAGTGTGGTCAAGTGGTCCAATGGTATTTTGATCCCCAGTGTCCCCTGAAGTACCACCCTGCACCAACCCGTGCACCACCCCGCCAACTTGCTAGTGTAGCCCTGGGAGAGGAAGAGATGTGCGCCCCAGAGGGGTGGGATCCCGTAGAATTGACGCTTTTTCATTAGGAGACTTTGAGATGGTCCCTAAACCCGCACTGCCTGAAAACACTAAGAAGTAAAGGCAGTGGGTGACTATCAATGGCCATAGAGTGGAGGCTCTAAGAGACACAGGAGACAGTGTAAATGCTGTCAGCTCCCGGTTGGTGTCCAAAGAGCAGGTGGTCCCTCATGCATTCTACTCTGTAGTGTCAGCAGACAACTCAGAGAGCCAATGTGAGGTCGCTCAGGTTCCCTTTGGGTGGGGGTTCTCAGGAATTCTTCAGGTGGCTGTGAGGACCGCCATGCCTGTAGACTGTCTGTTGGGCAATGATTTGAGATCCATGCCAATGGTGCCAGGTCTAACAATGACTAAGGAAAAACATCTCTCTCCTGCTCTATATGTCCTTCACATTGAACCACACATAAGACAATTCGGGTCCTCTTTCCTAACCTGAAGCACTTCACTTTTACAGGTGTTTATGCCAATGACGTTGAATCTTTTCACAAACATTAAACCTTACTTTGGAGAATGTAGAACAAATGTCAGAAGAATTAAGTTTGATCCCCGGCTAAAAACTCAGCATTTATGAAACACTGTTTATTTAGCAGTTGTTGCAGAAGTTTATGATTCACAAGCAAGCCCATCACCACAATAACTCATGATTGCCAAGGATGAGTGCTGGTGCCCAAAACTCTGCACAGAAGCCTTTAACTACTGTAATTATATGTTGGTGCAATGAATACCAAAGCAGGGTAGTCTTTCATCCACCTCATGCCTCTTAAGTCAACTTCCAGATACTATCTGTTCCTTTATTGCACAGTGTTCTTGCTTTCTCCTTTTGCAATGGTTTTTCTGCCTTTATCTTCCTCTGTGTTTTGGCTTTATATATTTTTCCATCTGAGGCAGAACAATGAAGACCAGTTCCCAAAAATGAGTGCCGGTGGCCCCAACAGCAACCCTTGGCTCAAATTAAGCACTGAGCATGGCAAACACTTCCAAAACTAGAACATTTCTCTGTCTATGCCTGCTCTAATTTACTTCAGTCAACTTAAATTCACAGAGCGAAATGGAAGCATTTACTAAAATCTTAAAAAGGCAGGAATAATTTGATCAAAACAAGCATACTTCCTAAATAATTATACCTTTTCTGAGCATTACCTTTCATTTTTCCTTCTGCCTAGTTAATGAAACCAAACCATTTTAATTTTTTGGGCAGTGCAAATCACAGTGCAAATCTCAAGGACTGGTGTGGCCCTTCCTAGCTGGAGACTTTCCTACTTATTTTCCATAGCAAACCAAATGATAGTTCAGTGTTCAGCTATCACACCTACATGATACGTAATTCATCATGTATTAATCAGCACTCAAGACAACCAATCAGAGGCGTGGAGACCACAAATTCTTCAAGGATGTCATTTTTAAGACTTTGGGCAGTCTGTGGAAAATGTTTTATGAGATCAAACATGCTTTACATATTCCTGACTTCCACTCTTGAACTCCGCTGATGGGTAATCCTGACCTTCCAGTTATCCTGGTATATCTTCATTTTCATAAATGCATAAACTAGGGCCTATTAATTGCAGGAGACTTATTGCAGTATCAGACACCCACATTTTTCCTATTATCAACATAATTCCATTTGGTTTTTGGTAAAAGTTCCCTACTATATATATGTTTCTCTAGTTGAAATCAAATTAGATAATTGTTTAATCTGGGCCGAGGCATGGGTATTCAAATCTCCCAAGAGCAGATTTTTTAATACTTATGAGTTATCAGACCAGCCAGGGTAAGAATTGAAATATCATATGTTTTCACATTTGTATCTTACTCCAGTCAAATTAGCAAACTGCTTCAACTAAACTATACCGTACTTGTTTGGCTTCTTTGCTTATGCACACCAGTGGATTTTGTGCATATGCTTGCCAGTTGTAGCTTGAAAGAGTTTTGTAGTGCTATGTTCCAAAGACGAATTGAGATATTACTGATGGAAGGCAATCTGGACAGTATTATATTACTCGGTTTTGATTCAGAAGATGTGATCTTGTATGCTATGACGATCAATCGATTATTTGTGACCATGAAATGGAAAACAAACACAGCCATATATTTTAATAAATGGTGAAGGCACCTCAAACAGTCTTCAGAACAAATAGCTACCTCAAGACTTACTTTACATCAACATAACCTTTGATTAAAGACCTATGTGAAGGCTTCATTTTTATTTCTTTTCCATCTCAGTAGCTGCGATTGACAAAGATTTTAAACCTAGTTGAAAATGATCTTTTAATAACTGTTGGCCTAACTCCGCATCTTGTAGTTTAATTTTCATCACATTACGCGAAAACACATTATGCAGCATTTGCATACCCCTAATAATGTTTCTAATTTTGAATTAAATAAATACGTAACTAGGGAGTTATAGTTTCACTTGTAAATTTTAGCTATGGTACTGTTTCTAGGGATTGATTCCCTCCAAAAGTTTCACTAACTTCAAACTTGACTTGACAGTTGGAGTTGAGACAAGTACCCTACGGCTAATAAAAAGTTGCTCCCTATAGGATATCAGGGTGCAAATGTACTTAGGAGTCACACAACCCAGCACAGCAATGAAGCTGCTGCTCTCCATTGCATGAAAGGGAGAAAGCAGGACAGCATCATAACTCCTGTGTTGCACTCTTCCACAGCGCTGGCACACTAAGTTGATTTTTGCTAGGCATACACCCTTGCACCATAGTGTAAGGATGTGTGTGTAATTTCTAGCATAGGGTTTGTGCTGGAAAGTTGCCCTTTCAGCACAAAGAAGTATGCTTAGACAACATTTAAAACTGCTGTGTCGAATATGTGCTTTATAGTACAGAACATACGCAATTGTGAAACCTTACACTTGCCAGGAGGATGTATAATGTTTTGTTACAAAGCTCTATCTGCAAATGTTAGTAGATAGGCTTTGATTTAAAATATGTAGGTGGCTGCATTGCAGTTTCCATGTAATACCTATCAATGCCCTCTTGACATAATGTGGTGCAAAGCAGCCCATAGTGCTACTTTGCTTTACTTTATGGCTACATTTTATGCTAAAGAAGTTTGAACTGGAAACTAACTCCCAAACAAATATTTTGTGCTGTTTGTGTCACTTTTGTGACACCGCTCTTGATCAAAGTGTAAACAGTTCTGGCACCAGATGATTATCCTATATTTCAAGGATCTCTGTTTTCTTTTGTGGAGGAAGGTGAGCACCAGAATTGTAAGTAGTGGTCCGACTACCATACCAAATGCATTATTACCCAATAAATAGTTTCCTTCTTGGCAAACGACCTGCTCACCGATGCATAAGTGTCTATACCCACATCTGCTGCCCCAAGACCCATCTGCAACTTGAGATCGCTGCTTTTTTCCTCAGTAAATATCGGACTTCGTATGAGCTACGTCTACCTACCAAATGAGCAGTGGCATAGCTTCTGAGGGGTGGGGGTACTTGGGATGTAACACCACCCTAATAAATGTATTTTCAAATGAATAGTTGGGTACGGGTGCTTTCAGTCGGGTAGGGTGAGGGATCTGTAGGATTTCACCTGTGATTTTTTTTTACAAAATATTGTGTTTCTTTCATTTAGTACACCTATTAATCCATATTCCTCTCTCTTTTCACTGCCTCCTAAGCCCATCTCATGAGCTCTGTTTGTTATATAATGTACTTTAACATTATATGCCTAGTGATGGTTGGCAAATCAGAAGCTCACAACCCCCCAATCTTGTTGAACAAGCTACACCCCTGCTGACAGTCTTGCATGGGTCCCCAACTTTTTCCTAGTTTAACCCCTCCCCTGCTGGTGACGGAACCACTCCGTCATCAGCCGTGGTCTCTCTGTGCTGATGACGGAGCGGTTCCGTCACGGCCCGCTCAGCACGCCTGCGCGGTGCGGATTCGCGCCTGCGCTGAGCTTTCTAATAAGCGGGTGGGGCCGTGACGGAACCGCTCCATCATAAGCACAGGGCAACCGACGCTGGTGACGGAGCGGTTCCGTCACCAGCATGCGCCTGCCGCTCGGCCGGCCTCCCCCCTTGGCACTGCGGCGGAATAGCCGCCGCAGTGAAGGGGTTAAACCCCTGCAAACATCACATTTAGCTGGAAAAAATCACTTTTTTCTCAAATTATTAAATAATCTGACCCAGAAGTAAGTTTGTTTCCGTATCCGGAAAACAATGTCACAGCTCTTTGAGAGACCGGCTTACAGCCCGTTTGACGCAAGACGGCATTACCCGGCGAATCTTGGGGGATCTCAACTTCACACTTTGGCTCCGCGCTTGATACTTTGGCCGCAGTGGGCCCTTTTTTGTTTGAACATTACACGACTAGGACCGGGTTGGAATTATCACCGATCCCCCGCCCTGAAGAGTCACTGGTATTATCCCAAATTGATGAAACAGGTGTCGGCTGGTGCATGTTCTTTGGATCTCCTTGACAGGGGTTTCATTTTGACTCATAAAAACTATTATATACGAAAAAAACCATTGTTGTGCGATTTTATCCTTCCATTACGTATGTGATTACTTTCACAGTAGAATTTACTCCCTAGTGTCCTCTGGACTTTGCCTAAAGTTCTGGAATCTACATGGATTCACAGATTTGCTACCACCCAGCGTTCCCCTAGGTCTCCCAATAAAAATGATACTTCACTTTCATGGGTGGGTCAAGTACCCGCCACAGGCAAGCGCCCAAAATGTATTGAGGAGACATTAAAAATACCTATCACAAAACAACCTTGGGGGTCACAAGGGTTTTTGGACCCGGGCTCTGCAGACATCTTAGGAAACTACCAAATCCACACATTTTTTAAAACTAGACACCCGTGGGAGTCCAGCGAAGTATGGCTTGCTTGGATCCTCCAAAGCTTTCATACCCAGAATGCCCTGCAATCCTCAAATTTAGCTGAAAAAAATACAGTTTCTCTCAAATTTCTGTGTGGGAAAATTCTGGAATTAATGTGGATCCACACATTTCCTACCACCCAGCATTCCCCCAGGTCTCCCAATAAAAATGGTACCTCACTAGTGTGGTTGCGGCGAGTACCTGCGACTGGCAAGGGCCCAAAACATATTGAGAAAACATCAAAATTACCTATCACAATACAACCAGGTTTTGCAAGGGGTGTCACCATATTTTTTGGCCAAATGCTGGGGGTCCCACGACAGCCATACATTGCTGGACTACCCTGGGTGTCTAATTTTCAGACATCTCTGGGTTTGGTAGGTTTCCCTAGATGGACACCAAGCCCGGGGACAAAAGCTCATGAGACCCCTATTGCAAAACCTGCTTGTTTTGTGGTAGGTAATTTTGAAGTAGCCTCAAAAGGTTTTGGGCCCTTGCCTGTCGCAGGTACTTGACCCACCTACACAAGTGAGATACAATTTTTCTCTGGAGACTTTGGGGGATGCAGGATGGGTGGAATTTGTGTATCCACAAAGATTCCAGAACTTTCCACCACAGAAATGTGAGGGAAATGTGTTTTTTTAACACATTTTTAGGTTTTCAAGGGATTCTGGGTAACAGAATCTGATGCAAGCCAGACAAATCACCACATCCTGAATTTCCCCGGTAGTCTAGTTCTCAAAAATGTATAGGTTTGCTAGGTTTCCCTAGGTGCTGGCAGAGCTAGGGTTCAAAATCTACAGCTAGGCATTTTGCAAAAAAAGGATCTGTTTTCACTGTGAAAATGTGGTTTATCTACTTTGCGTTTTGGGACGTTTCCTGTCACGGGCACTAGACCTACCCACACAATTGAGGTCCCATTTTTCTAGAAAGACTTTGGGGAATGCGGGGTGGGTAGAATTTTGGGGATCTGCACAGATTCCAGAACTTTCCATCACAGACATGTGAGGAGAATTTGTTTTTTTGCCACTTTTTGAGGTTTGCAAGGGATTCTGGGTAACAGAACCTGGAGAGAGCCAGTCAAGTCACGACATCCTGGATTTCCCTGGTTGTATAGTTTTTTAAAAATGTATACGTTTGCTAGGTTTTCCTTTGTGCCGGCACAGCTAGAGTTCAAAATCTACAGCTAGGCACTTTGCAAAAAAAGGGTCGGTTTTCACTTTGAAAATATGGTGTGTCCGTGTTGAATTTTGGGGTATTTCCTTTCGCGGGCACTTGGCCTATCCACACAAGTGAGGTACCATTTTTCTCAGAAGACTTTGGGGACTGCGGGGTGGATGGAATTTTGTGGATCTGCACATATTCCAGAACTTTACATCACAGAAATGTGAGGACAATATGTTTTTTTTTTACAAAGTTTGAGGTTCGCAACATATTCTGGGTAACAGAACTGAGTGAAAGCCACACAAGTCACCACATCCTGGGTTCCCCTGGGTGGCTAGTTTAAAAAAATGTATAGGTTTGCTAGGTTTCCTTGGGTGCCAGCTGCGCTGGGACCCAAAATCCAGAGGTAGGCACATTCTGCAAAAATGTCTGTGCCTGGTGGGATTTCTGCCGCCCTGGAGAGGGGGGAAGTCGGGGGATATAGCCTGGATATGCCTCCCTAGGGGGGCAGAAAGATAGACTATTTTGTTTGGGTGGGTGGAGACATTGGAATGTCCAATCTGGGCAGCCCACACTCCATGTATAAAAAAAGCCAGTCTCATCGCTGGCACCTGGCGGGTTCTCTGACCCCTCGAGGGGGAGATCAGGGGCTAATGCCTCCATCTGCCTACTGGGGGACATAATGACAATTGCATCTTTTTGGGGGGTGGATGCTTTGGCATTCGAATTCTGGGCAGCCCCTACCTCTGTATTTTGAAAAACATTTACCCCTGGTGCCTAGTGGGCTTTCTTCCCCCCCGATTTGGTAGATAAGGGGCTATTGCCCTCATCTGCCTCCCTGGGGGCAGAAATAATGTGGTCATTTTTGGGGGTGGGGGCATTGGCATGCCCATTCTGTGCAGCCCCTACCCCTATGTATAAAAAAACAAATCCCTGTGGCCTAGTGGACTTTCTGCCAACTAGGGGGCAGATAAGGGGCTACTGTCCCCATCTGCTTCCTGAGGGGGGCAGAAAGACTGTGGCATTTTCTGGGGGGGTCGGGGCATTGGCATGTCCATTCTGGGCAACCCCGTCCCAAACTTTGGAAAAATGCAACTCCCTGGTGCCTAGTGGGCTTTCTGCCCCCCTGGGGGCAGATAAGGAGCTCCTGCACCATCTGCCTCCCAGGAGGGGCAGAAACACTGTAGCATTTTTTTCTTTTGGGTGGGGATATTTGAATGCCCATTCTGGGCAGCCCGCACCCCTATGTATATATAAAAAAAAGTCCCTGGGGCTTAGTGGGCTTTCTGCCTGTCCGGGTGGCAGATAATGGGCTATTGCCCCATCTGCCTCCTGGGGAGCCAGAAAGTCTTATTCCTTCTTTGTAAATGTGAAAAAAATGTAAATTGATACTTGTATAGCGCACTACTCACCCGCAAGGGTCTCAAGGCGCTTGTACGAATACCGCTGTGGAACCCGTCCTGGCTTTCCCTGTGAGGTGTCCACTCCTGGGCACCCCCAGGGTGAAGGCCAGGCATCCTTAGCGTTGTGGGACCCATTGTGGAGATTAAGTAAGCTATTGCCCAGAGTTGCAGAGTGGGACTCTATGATTAGAATAGGCACCGAGGCGAGAATTATCAGGTCTGTGGAATTCTTTAGTCCAAGACCCGCCGAGGCGGGGAATTGAACCCTGGACCCGGGGTAGACCTCTGCATCAGGGTCTGCCGCTCTAACCATTGAGCCACACTTCTCCACACTTCTTCTCTTTGGGAGGGTAGGGTTGGGGCTTTCGCATGCTCATTCTGGGCAGCCCCCACCCCTGGCGTATAAAACAAATATCTGGTGTATAGGGTGGTTTCTGCCCCCCTGGAGGGCAGAATGGGGCTATTGCCCCATCTGCCACTCAGGAGGGGCAGAAAGGATGTAGCATTTTTTTGGGGGGGGGTATTTGCATGCCCATTCTGGGCAGCCCCCACCCCTATGTGTGTATATATATATATATTCAATGAAAAAACCATAGGTTATAGACCATATATAGTTAGGAATTAGCATTTTCAAAACCATATTTTACTCACACAAAACCATTGAAATTCCATATATAGTTAGTTGCCCTAACTATATATCGCGCACCCGCAATCCACTGCTGATGATGTCACATATTACATCATTCATGACATGGTCAGTGACATCACTGATGACATCTCAAATGACATCACTGATGACATATCAAATGACATCACTGATGACATCACTGATGACATCTCAAATGACATCACTGATGACATCACTGATGACATCTCATTTGACATTACTGATCACATCACTGATGATATCATTCATGTGATAATACAATGAACCTCTTCAGACTCTATTATAACCTTAGAAACAATCAGTGTAAACAGACACTCACAGACTGTCACTCATCCATGGAGTTACTCACACACCTAGTCAGTGATGCAAAGAATCAATCACACCTCCATTTCCTCAACTATACAGTTATACACACCTTACTTATTCAAACATATACTAACACATATTTACTCTCTTATACAATCCCTGATACAAGTTCACAATGATCCATACAGCCACTCACACATTCACTGGCTCTTATGCACAGTTATTTATATATGTCAACTCTTACATGTACTGTGTTTTACATATGTACTCACTTTAACATGTAGCACTGAGATATCCATTCACTCACCAATACACTCATGCACACAGTCAACCGCTCATACACCTGTTTCCACATGCACTTTTGAACCCATACATCTAGTGAATCAACTGCTCACACATCAATGCACAGAGTCATACACCTCCCAGCCACCCACACACACACTCAATCTCCCATACAAATACTTGGGCAACCAATCAATAACCCATATAGTTACTCATATAGCTACTGATCAACATATGCAACAGTTTATAGAACAACAGACATAATGATGCACAAATTAAGACAGTTTAGTCACTAACCCATGCACTCAGTGAGATACATTTAATCACTCACTCACTCATACAGTCAGTCATACACCTACTAAATCCTTCATCCAGACACTTATACATCCACTCATTCTTCAATATGTAAGACATATTTTAACTTTACAGAAACATACAGTCACTGGATGTTGTCATCAGTGATGTCATCAGTGATGTCATTTGAGATGTCATCTGTGATGTCATCAGTGATGTCACTGACCATGTCATGAATGATGTAATATGTGACATCATCAGCAGTGGATTGCGGGTGCGCGATATATAGTTAGGGCAACTAACTATATATGGAATTTCAATGGTTTTGTGTGAGTAAAATATGGTTTTGAAAATGCTAATTCCTAACTATATATGGTCTATAACCTATGTTTTTTTCATTGAATTTCAATGGTTTTTTAAAAGCTAATATCTGTAGCTGTAAAATGTCTTTTTCTTTATATCCCAAATTATATTTTATATGTTTATGATTATTTTTAAAAAAAATATTTTTGGGGTTCGCTCCTTTTTCGCGTACCGGGAAGCTTTCCGTTAGCTCAATTTGATGCCGCGACCCGGTCCGCTAACCGGTAAACGTTCCGTTCACGCAACTACCGCATCAGAAATCAACATCGTGACGCGTCGCGGAAACGCGACATATCACGTTGTCGCGTAATACGTCTTAGTTATGACGCGCCGCGTTAGCGCTCCCGGAAGTGCTCCGGAACGCGAACCGGAAGCGATTCGAAGCGCGGCGCGCTCCGCGTAACGTGAGCGGAACAGGTCATGTGACTTGTTCATTAAAGTTTTCATTGGTTCATTTCACTTTTGGTTTCCTAATGATGTAACACTAGGTCATGTGACCTAAAAATAACACTTTTCATTGGTTTAGAACTATTTCTTTTCCCAAATGATGAAAGCCCCCACCTTTTTTCTCACTCTGACTTTCAACTTTGAGAAAGGAAGACCTGAACATTTTCTCTGATGGCTTCAATAGTAGCTTCAGCTTCTGCACCCCCACCACCACCACCACCATCTCCTAATAGGAAGAGAGGACCCCCTGCACAATTTATTGGAAACATAGAGGAGGAAGAGGAAGAAGAAGACGGAGAGGAAGAAGAGGGACCACAATTTGTCCAAGAGTTACCCCGGGTATCTCATCGGAAAGAAAGCTTTATCTGGCAATTTTTTAGCATTCCTCCTGGAGAAAAAAAAGTCAATGCACGCCATGCTACGTGCCTTATCTGCAAAGAAAAGTTATCCAGGGGAACTAATAAAAAATACAGCTTTGGAAATCACACGATGCACCGACATATGCAGAGGTGGCATCCAATCAACTATAGTCGTGCAGAGATGCGTGAACTACAACAGAACCCCCCAACTTCGGTGGCTAGAACATCTTCTGATCTCTCTCTCTCAGTGGCAGAGGCGAACGAAACAGTGCGAAACATACAAAAAAATTTTGTGCATCTGAAGCTGACATGCTTGTATTGTGGAACACTAATTTCATGCGCTAACATGAGTGTGAAATTGATTAATCTGGCTTTCGAGAAACACCAATGTTCCAAACGCAAGAAGTTTTAATTTTTTTTTGCTCCTGTTGAGCAATTTTCAATGCCTCTTTCTGTTCTTTCCCTTTGAAAAAAAACAAAAAAAACAAAAAAGTGTTCAAAAAATACAAAAAAATGAAATAATGTTCAAGAAAGTAAAAAAAATATAAAAGAAAAAAAAAGTTCTTTTCAGAACTACCTCCCCTTTTTACAAAAATTGCTAGAAAGTGTAATACTCTGGCAAGCTGTTTTTTTTTAGTTCGCTTTCCGGTTCGCTCGCCGGTACGCGAACCGGGAGCTAACCCCAAATTTTTAAAAAAAAATAAATAAAGGAGTAAGTACAAGAGAAGAAAAGACAGCTATAGGGTTTAAACCAGAAATGGTGTTTAATAGATTTATTTACCTAAGAAGAGAAGTAAAAGGATATAATTGTGGAAAACAAAATACATAAGGAAGTGAAAGAATCAAGCATTGAAAATGCAATAGGTTTCACAATAGATGAGTTTGTTCGTTTGGTTTTGCAAATGGATGAGTGGCGTTGTGTGGATGAGAGGCATTGCGTGGATAATTGGCGTTGTGTGGATTATTGGTATTGCGTGGATGAGTGGTATTGCGTGGATTAGTGGCATTGCGTGGATGAATTGCGTGTGTGAATGGCATAGTGTGTGTGAGTGACGTTGTATGTGTGAGTGGCGTTGTGTGTGTGAGTGGCGTTGCGTGTGTGAATGGTGTTGCGTGTGTGAATGGCTTTTGGTGTGTGAGTGACGTTACTGTGAGGGGCGGGAGAGGAGAAATGCACACAGCAGACAGGAGAGGGGACGAAGCGAGGACAGTAGAATGAGAAGGTAAAGCAGCCGGGGCGTTTATAGTGAAGCTAAACTTCACTTCAAAGGTGTGGGAGGAGTACGCCTGAGGAAACAGACGGCGATTTGGTAATGTGCACACGCATTTTTGGTCAATGCACTTGTGTATTGAACCAAAACCCACGGGCACAGCTCCAAATTTGCACATTTAAATAATCTTTGTTTAAAGCTCTATAGTCTGAAGCCCTAAAGTAGGTGAATGTGATTGAAATGTAACGAAAAGAGTAGAAAACATTTACCTTATAATTCTTGTTAACTTTTTCAATTCTTTTTTCATACTTTCAATCTGTGAAAGAGAGAACAAACATTTCCAAAAATATTAAAACATGTATTTAAAAATTAGAAAAGACAAGGGAAAAGGTTAAAAAACAAACAGTTTTTCAACAACTTTGACATTTACAGAAGCCTCTGCTTCTCTACGTCCCCTACACAATCCTAAAGATATATATATTAAACAAACAGTATCTTGATGCTGAAGAAGTGAGGCCTATTTTGGAACATGGTGCATCTTTTGCACTGCTGATGTCTCACAATAGTGATGCAATAGCAGCGCAAAAGAGATGTAAAGCCATCATAAAATTGTGTCTAACATTTTAAATGATTGTTTCAGGATGCAAATAAGATGTGTCCTTTCAAGAGGTTTCTTTGAGGTGAGGCCTATTCAGTTTTAAAAAAAAACAGTACCCAGAAGTGCAGCACTGTAAGCATTAACTTTGACACTTACAGAAGCCTCAGTTTCTCCATATCTACCTCACATTTCTAAATGTATATCATAAGTACAAAAAGTAGAACATTATTTATACATGTTAAATGGTTTATTTTTGCTGTTCTCAGAATGTATCAAATTTCACTTAAATCAGTGACTTGAAGGTATTCATCATGTAACAGCGGGGAAAAAAAAACACAATCAAAATGATTGTGTTTAAAAAACCCATACAACCTAAGAAATCTGAATTCAAAACTCCTTAAAATTAACTTACTTTCCATAACGTTGAAGGATGTCCTATGAACAGCGTCCACTCTGTTGTGCTATAAATATTTTCAGCCCGCCACTTTCTGAAAGAAAACCTCCATCGTTTTGAAAAATATGTTACATACAATAAAAGACTTCTCACATTCTACCACATGTTTCCACTTGGCCAAATCATGTTGCAGCGATTCACAACTCTTGTAATTCTTCCAATCAAATCCCGTCATTTTCTATTTTCGCAACTTTCAAAAAGAAAACATTTAAGATTATTATTCACAATCCTGGACTACTAATATCTTACCCTTCTTTCTCACTCATGTTCTCCTTTTCCTATGACACTGATACTGCTTACTATGAAGCAGACTTACTTGCATCAGGTTTATATAGTTGGATTTTTAAATTGACATTATAACTAAAAGTTTTGGACCAATAATCTAGATAGCATTGCAGACTTACATTCCCTCTACTTCATGAACCTTTTGCAATTCCTCAGAGGAAATCCCGAGATTCTTTCCTTAAAATTTTGGTTTTAAAAACACCAGGTAAGAATTTTTAAGGTCAAACGACAGAATCGCTGCAGAATGACCAGCCGTTTCGAGACTTCAAATAAGCTGTGTAATGTCCTGATGTTGTTGAAGGACCATCGTGATAGATAATTGCTACAGTTACAAAAGTCCTTCCTGATATTGACAGCTGAGAAGCAACACATTTTTTTATTAAAGTTGACAATTTTGATCCATCAGGCCTACATCGTTGGATCATTAAAATGACATACTGGCCATATCTTCGTATAAATAATGTTGACATCATTTCAGATTTACATTGGCTACACTCCATGTTGTGATCCGCTGCATTTACTAGCTTATTAAAGGAGACTGATTTACTGTCTGGCAAAGTTAAATATATAAATCTTTCTGAGTCTACACTAGTAGTACTTGATACCATACAGTTCTCGCAGTCATGCTGCCATTGATAAGAAAGCCCAAACAGGTGATCTACATCTACACCCTCATCTTGCAATACATCAAGCATATACATTAAAAACTCCTGACAATCCTGCTGATTATTTTCAGAGAAGTCTGTTTGACCTGAACATTCATCTAACAGATAACGAACTTCAGACACACTTTCTACTTTTGTTCGATCAGTGCTACATTTCTCTAACACAGAATTCAACAAGCAGCATAAACTTTGTTCCGAATTGAACACAATCTGTTCTTTTAAAGTCTCTAGTGAAAAGAGAACATTAACCACTACATTTGCATAGCAGTTGACACCAGAACTGTTTTCAAATTGAAAACCGACAACATCTTCAACAGAATCCACTTTCTTTCTGCTTACAATTTTCGGTTCATCGACTTTTGGGCTTTTTGCTACAACCTCCCTACTATTACTGATATTTCTTCGTTTCCGGCCTACCACACGTTTCTCAAACAAAGGATATTGAGGCAAATGTGGCGCATACTCTTTTCTTAACCTATTGTATTCCTTAACACAATCTAGATCCGCACAAATGTTTGTGACATCACAGTCAATCAGGTACAATCCCGATTAAGTTCTAACTCGTGACAATGCCACATATGCCATACCCTCCTTGAACACAGAACTGCCAATATTCACCAATGCAGTATCTACACTTAAACCTTGCGATTTATGGATTGTCACCGCATATGCCAAGCAAACAGGAAACTGTTTACGGCGAACATATAAATCTTTAACAAGCAAAAACCTAGCAGAACAACGATCAAATAGCTGTACTTCCTCAATGCCATCAAATTTAATTTTTATAAATTCAATACCATCTCTACTTCTGTATTTCTCAAAATCAACAACATTACCCATTGATCCATTTACCAGACCTCTTTCAACATGTAAATTCCTTCTCAAAATGATTCGGCAATTTAAACACACATTCAAAGTCTTTTCAAAACCCGCTGTTTTAGATATAGTCTTCTCTAATGAATCCAATTTTGATTTCAAATTCTTAGACAAAATAATTGTTGATCCCATATGCTCTATTTTGTCAATAGCTTCAAGTTTCACAATCTCTTGCTTTTCTAAATTCAACATTTTGTTGTTGAAGATGGCACATTCTGCAAGAGTTGGCATCAAACATATTCCGGATTTCTTCTCAGTAATTTTCTGAAAAATATTCTCAGGCACAATGTCTTGTTCGGGATATAAATTTGACAGTAATCGTGCATTTAAAGCTTCTTTCCCATGCTCGGTCACTTTTCCAATTCTAATATCTTGTAGAATATTCTTGTAATCTTCATCCTTCGCCTGACGCATATTTTCATGCAGTTCAGCATAATTGAAATTTAACCATATATTGACGTTGCCAATGCTCCCTAGGCACTTCCTGGTATCTTCATGCGTGAGTATTTTGAACACAGGTTGTCCTTTTACTGGTGTCAGCTGCAGAAGATCTCCGAAAACAATGATGTGTTTGCCACCAAATAACACATCATATTCAGTTTTAAGAACTTCTTGCATTCTCAAGTGCACAAAGGCAAGCATGACATTGGAAACCATGCTTACTTCGTCAATGATAAGAAGTTTCATTTTCCTCAAGACTCTTGAAACTTCACAACAAGCATCCCCAGATAACTTGTGGTATTGTAATTTGTTGTCATGCTCCACCGGCAGCATCAGTAGACGATGCAAAGTAATCCCTTTAATGTTATGTGCTGCCAATCCAGTAGGAGCGGTAACAACACAAGACAACGATGTCTCAGTCCTTTTCTGCAAATAACATGAAATTGCTTTAATGAGGAAACTTTTTCCATTTCCCGCTTCTCCACTCACGTACAGTCGGACAGGCTTCAACGATGTACATGAGCACTCTTTCTTCTCATGACTTAATCCATGCTCAATTTGCTTGGTAACTTCATCATATATTTTCCTCTGCTCAACGTTGAGTTGTTTTTCCAAGTCTTCTAAGTTAACTGCATCCTCCTGAGCATGTGCCATGGCTCTTTCCACTTCATTCATAGCAGTGGCAGCTTCATTTTCGATAATAGGTCCTCCTAGTGGATCCTGACTCAATGAAACAGAACTCTGACTGTCCTGAGAACTGTCTCTGGCAATCTCGGCTGCAATCGTTGCTTCCTGCTCAATTTCCAAAGTCAACATTTCTTGATATTTGGGAAAAGCAGGACGTTCTATGGTCTCCTTAGCAGCAGTGAAAGAGTCTTCGTAACAGAGGAAATCTCCAAGCAGTTCCTCTTCTGCACGCCAAGGCTTGAAAAGTTGCAAAAGTGCTAAATAGAAAAATTCCTTTTTTTCTGGAGATTCGCCACTCAATTTTCGATGGTTTACTAATTGGCATTTTCTTTGCTTGACCAGACATCCCTCACTTCAATTACAGCATACACTCCTTTCTCAATATCTTCTTTGATGTTCCTCTTGAATATATAATTTTGTAGAACCTCATATAGACAAACATTCTCAAGGTGACTGCTTCGATTTGGATAATATGTATCCAACATGTTGGTCTTCAAAATGTCGGTACTGTTTGGTTCCTTTTCTGCCAAATACTCAATTTCCCGGACAGGTTTTAGAACTCGATTTCGCGTTGCAGCAAGACCAAGACTCGCCCAAACGATACTCCTGGATTTGGCATAGAGACTTGCTGAAGACAACCGGTCACAACATTCGTAAGCTCCGATTTCTCGATGCGACAACATCTTCAGACTGAAACTGTACAACTTCTTGCTGAGGCTCTTTTCATGGGAAATGTCCTCCCACATATCCTTCAATTCTGTCTTTTCTTTTTTGGTGATGTAAGATGTCACATACCGAGCCACTGCCATACAGTTGTCAGCCACAAACTGTATATCCATGTTAGCATTCCACATGGACAAAATCACTGGGTTGTAGTCGTTGATGTACTTGGACTCTTCGTTCCTTTTCAAATTGTATGTATTTTTTGGGTGATTTCCTCGTCACATTATGTCGCAGCGAAGACATCAAACTGTTCACTCTTCCTTTAGAAATCACCGGTCGTGGAAAGTTGAAACGACATTTGGTGTAGAACTTGTCCTTGTTTCTGAATTTACGACGACAGTACTTTCCACAACGATGGCTTTGGAAACGTAGAACTTGTTCTCTTAGGCTTTTCTTCTCCGTTGCGTTTGGAACAGCACACGTAGAATACTGTTCTATGAAATTCATCACTAAGTCATCCGGATCTGTTCCAAATTTAGGTGCATCCTTGATCCACAACAACATATGTATATGAGGGGCACCTCTTGCTTGGTACTCCTTTCTCCAGAAGAAATCCAACACCTCTCCAAGAGGTGGATTCTTCTTATTTGTGATGAAAGACATCATAGCTTCAAATCTATGATTGAAGTACCTGCATACATTCACTGGATCCAAAGAACACAGTTCTCCAGGTGTCTTGAATTCAATGTTTTCAATATTTCCATTTGCCTCTCGTAGAAATTCAAGTAAGTCTTCCCAGCCATACTCGGCACAGCTCAGAGTAAGGAACCATGTTGGAGTTCCTAAGTTCCTCAGCATACATTTTAAATCACCATGACGACGGTACCAGTACTCATTAGTACCACGCTGACACGCCATGAGATTAATTAGGTGAGAATCCAAAATACTGTCTTGGACATTGACTTTATGCATAAAGTCACTTGCCGAGATGTTTCGCATCTGTATACCACTTTTTAAGATGTGGTTCACTGCATATGACAGTCCAGACAGATCGCTTTCAAACAGGAGATGAAACAAATAGGGAATACATTGACGAAACCTAGGATCTTCTGCATACAATCGTAAAGTCCGGTATTCAGACGCAGGAATTTGATGAGGTCGCTCATCATATCTTCCTCCTCGACCTGTGGGAAATAGCTGTGGGAAACACCGAGCTTCCAAACTTTCCTCCCAAACACTAATGGGACTCCCTTTGGCTTGTTTCATTTGAAACAACTCAATTGCATTCCCCATGACTTCCTTGGAATGCAAAGGATGAACACTATAATGTTCATATATTTCTTCACTTTTAGAGGCCTCTACTTTCTCAATTTGGCCAGCAAACAAATCGCTATCCTCTTCATCACTTACTTCCTCTTCTGCAACATATACATTTATATAGTACTTATTATTTTTCTTCAAATACAATGTTGCCTTTATGACTTTCCTAACATCCACTAAATCTTGCCATATTTTCTTATTCTTTGTCGGAACCCCATTAACTAAGATAACCAGAGGTTCCTCTTCAACTTTTTCTACTCCAATTGTGTTAATGTTTTTGTTTAAATCTAGAGGCAAATAAACAACTCTTCCCTTTAATCCTCTCTGTAAATCTGCTGGAGGCAACTTCCCTGTCTTTGGCTCCATTCTTACAATAGCCTGAAAGGGATGGATACTTTGAATCAAAATAGATTCATAAGTATTTAAATCCTTCAATTCAGAAGGAACCTCAACCAATTCAAGATTATTATGAACCGCCCTAGCAGGCATCTGGTTTTGGTTTAATTTGTTACAACAATAAGTACACACACGTTGATCCGATCCCAAATCAAAACAATTTTCTACCATCAAGTATGTGGCGAAATCCTTCCATTCACTATTATTTTCCCTTTCACTTTTTGCATATAAATCCACTAACTTAGTCTGATTCTTATAATAAGTGCGTCGACAACACACACAAGTGAAATTAGGCCTCTCACTTGATTTCATCTGAAAGTGGCAATTTCCTTCTGAAATTTATCTGTACTAGAAACCTGTACATTATCTTCAACATTACCTTCTACTTCTGGGTCAATTTGAACATTCTCATCTTTACTACCAAAGTAACAAAACTCAATTTCTTCACAAATATTCTTGACATCTATTTCAGAACCATGCAAAAGAGCAGCACATAATTGTTTAAGCATAATTGCTGGACTCTTAGCATAATACAACATTCTCACTAATTTTCTCACTTTATTATGATGCACTGCTAGCATCCTGAAATGATGAAAAACACTCTGGCATACTCTCCTGGAAAGACAAGCCAGTGAATGACCACGCAAACCTGTCATTTGTCTCACTCTGCAAGGATCTAAATCTTGCAACAACTTCATTTTCTGCTTCAAACTTTTCTTATTAAATGTCCGTATAAAATCACAAAGCAAATTGATGGAAACCTGTCGCACACTGCAAATAGAACTACACTTCCAAATGTACACAGGACCCTTAGGACGTCTTCCTAAAACATCATTACCTAACACCTCGTCTGTCTCTGTTGTCACAAGTTTTTCTTTTTCAACTGGACAACCATCCTTCACTTCATAAGCTCGACCACTGGTGTCAACTGCAAATACCAAATCATTATCCTGAAAATAACTCTCCTCATTATAAAATGCCTCACAACTTGAACTATGCATCCATTCTCCAGAAAAAACTTCACAAAAGTTACTACGATTTACTACTCTCTTCCATCTACTATTTGATTTAAAATCAGAAATTACCTTGCTTAGTTTCCTAATTCTATTGATTACCAAAACAAACAACTTTCGCTTAATTTCGAAAGCATGATCAATAATTTTCTCTACATTTTTCTTCTTCTTATAAAATGCCACTTTCTGTTGGCCTTTCTTAATATTTTTTAATAAATTAACTATTATCCTGTTGCGGAACATTCGTTTTCGAATGTCCCTAAACTGTTGTTTCCTTCTACTATCATGCACAGAGTTATCTCTTGCTCTACCAGTAACATTTTTGATTGGTCTTTCCTTTCCATTTAAATTGCTTTTCTTTTTCTGGACTGAAACATTTTTTAGAGAGATACTTTTTTTACTACAAATATTTCTTAAGAATGATTTCGTGCTCTTACCCGGAGCTTTCTTGGTGATTTCACAAGTATTTTGGGGAGAGGACTGCTGCAATAATAGATGATCTTGCTGTCTTTGACGTTTTCTAGCCTTTCTAATTCGATTCTTAGTTGGCATTTTTCAAATTTTGAAATGATCTGCAGTTGAATCTGTGGAAAAATATAATAAAAAATGTTATTAACCACTATTACCAAACAGTAGATGAATAACAGTCATCAAAAACTTAACACCCTACTTATTATTTAACATAGCAAATCTTTTGCACCAGCACTGCGTCACAAAAATGACACACAGTGGTACAAAACAGGCATACAACAATCATAAATCTCTCCCTAACATTTTAAATGATTGATTCAGGTTGACGATAAGGTGTGGCCTATCTAAAGGTTTGTTTGGGCCCAGATCTTTGGACTGGGGTGAATGTGTGTCATTGATCCACATTCGGTCCATCACCTGTTTTGTTTGTTTGAGATGAGGCCAACACATGGTTGCAGATGAGATTTTCACTTGTTGAAGAAAACAAAGGAGATAATACATGTGAAGGCCTACCAATGAAGTAAGTCATGTCCACTTCACTCTTGAACAAAGGGCAGACCTCTTTTGAATCTGTGGTCACACCTAAACTTCATCTGCACAATGTCATTCATAAACTTAGGAAACACTAGTGATGAAATTGAAAAATGTGGAGTTTCTTTTCCTCATTTCAGAATTACATCACCTGTGTTTCCTCATTGACTTAAAATGTCCTTAAGACACATGAAAGCGTTTTTTTAGATTGCCCTTGCACCATTTTTGGGTCATTTTGAACATGGCTATGTTACTTCCATAATCAAAATCTAAATTTGCCAAGCACAGGTGGGAGCGTATTTACAAGAAACTTGCCCCATGAAGAACGCTTTCCATTTAAAAAGGGAAAAATAACATCATAGACACTCAAATGCCTTATCAATATGTCCCAAACAACCTATGAAGCTCTAGCAGTACATATCCAGAAATGTAATTGATTTCAAAAATCGTTTTTAAACACAACATATAAATCAATTGTATACCTACATTCAGTTGGAAATGACTGTAAATGTCCTTGAGACACATGAAAGCGTTTTTTTGAATGCCCTGGAACCATTTTTGGGACATTTCTAACATGAATATGTAACTCCCATAATCAAAATCTAAATTTGCCAAGCACAGGTGGGAGCGTATTCACAAGAAACTTGCCCCATGAAGAACGCTTTCCATTTAAAAAGGGAAAAATAACATCATAGACACTCAAATGCTTTATAAATATGACCCAAACAACCTATGAAGCTCTAGCAGTACATATCCAGAAATGTAATTGATTTCAAAAAATCGTTTTTAAACACAGCAAATAAATCAATTGTATACCTACATTCAAGAGGAAATGACTAAAAATGTCCTTGAAACACATGAAAGCGTTTTTTAGGAATGCCCTTGCACCATTTTTGGGACATTATTAACATGGCTATTTAACTCCCATAATCAAAATCTAAATTTGCCAACCACAGGTGGAAGCGTATTTATAAGAAACTTGCCCCATGAGGAACGCTGTCCATTTAAAAAGGGAAAAATAACATTATAGACACTCAAATGCCTTATAAATATGACCCAAAACAACCTATGAAGCTCTAGCAGTACATATCCAGAAATGTAATTGATTTCAAAAAATCGTTTTTAAACACAGCATATAAATCAATTGTATACCTACATTCAAGAGGAAATGACTGAAAATGTCCTTGAGACACATGAAAGCGTTTTTTTGAATGCCCTTGCACCATTTTTGGGACATTATTAACATGGCTATGTAACTCCCATAATCAAAATCTAAATTTGCCAACCACAGGTGGGAGCGTATTTACAAGAAACTTGCCCCATGAGGAACGCTTTCCATTTAAAAAGGGAAAAATAACATCATAGACACTCAAATGCCTTATAAATATGACCCAAAACAACCTATGAAGCTCTAGCAGTACATATCCAGAAATGTAATTGATTTCAAAAAATCGTTTTTAAACACAGCATATAAATCAATTGTATACCTGCATTCAAGAGGAAATGACTGAAAATGTCCTTGAGACACATGAAAGCGTTTTATTGAATGCCCTTGCACCATTTTTGGGACATTATTAACATGGCTATGTAACTCCCATAATCAAAATCTAAATTTGCCAAGCACAGGTGGGAGCGTATTTACAACAAACTTGCCCCATGAAGAACGCTTTCCATTTAAAAAGGGAAAAATAACATCATAGACACTCAAATGCCTTATAAATATGACCCAAACAACCTATGAAGCTCTAGCAGTACATATCCAGAAATGTAATTGTTTTCAAAAATCGTTTTTAAAAACAACATATCTGTTTCAGCTTACATGAGAGACCATGCATGCCAGAATGCTACACCGAATATGCAATTACAATTTCTCCAAAAAAACAAAATCTATTTGTATATCACTTGAGACAAAGCCACATTTTAAAAACACAGCTTTCTTCATCATTTTCTCCTTAAATCATACTATTCTCTATCTAAATTAAATAAATCTTTTCTCACCTTAGCAAATACTTTTTGAGTTTCAAAACAGTCTCAGAAATACTCCAAATTGTCTTCAGCAGAACAAAGAGGATGCACTCCAGAGGCTGCAGCTATTGAAAGCACACAAATACAGATATTCATTACACATATCTCTCATATTAGCCAATCATAACTCTTCCCTCACTTTTTTCAAATCAAAACCCTTCCCCCCTCTGCCCTCTCTGCCTTTTTTGCTTAGCAACCACCTCCTGAAAGACCTCTCATGTTTGCAAATTCACACAACAATGTTTCAATTGAACTCTGAACTCTCAGTGCACCTGCATATCCAGTGCAATCTTTCATTAAATGTTTCTTCCTTGACCATTCAAATTACATCTTTCAAAGAACACAACCATGCACCCTAACTTTCTGTTTTCAGAAATGAAAATACACCAATCACTGCTAATGAATCATTAGGACTGGAAATCCACAGTTTTTTTTCTTTACAAACTCCTACTGTTTCAACTGCCCTTTCATTACCACACTTCATCTGACTGCAGCCCAACCTTCTCTCACCATGTTTAATGTCTGGATTGTTGGACATAGTTACATCTACTGGGCTCAAAGGTATGCTGAGAACAGAAATTTACCTAACCTCAATTTACAAGATGTGGAAATTAAGTGGTTGGGCCAAAGAGGATTAAAATGTCACCAATTGATACCATTGGTGAAAACCTTTATGCATTTGCCAAAACCTGACCTGTTAATAGTACACTGTGGAGGTAATGATTTGGGCACTTTGACTGGGGTAGGTCTGGAAATGCTTTTAAAGGACACCTTTGAGCAATTAATGGCACTTTTTCCTCAAACTGCCTTGGTATATTCCAATATATGCCAAAGACAGAAATGGAGGTGGTCCAACCAATTTTGTCCACAAATTGAGAAAGCGAGGAAGCATGTAAACAAATCTGTTTCAGCTTACATGAGAGACCATGGAATGGGCTCCTTGTACAACAATAACTTGCGTTACTACATGCAAGATATCTACAGAGGAGATGGAGTTCACTTCTCAGATGAGGGCAACAGAATTTTCATTTTGAATTTAAGACTGTGCATTGGTACCTACTTATAAGTACCAAAATATACCATAAACCCAAAAGCTCTTCTCAGAGCTACCCTACATCTGATCACTCACAATTATTATTTTTCTCTAACTTTTTTCTGTAATTTTCAACAAACTACGCTCAAAGAGCGCTACCCTGCACGCGAACTGGAAGCTACCGCGCAAAATTTAAAAAAAAAATGGAAGGCGAGCAGCAAGTTCAATTTACAATTGTACTGGAAGAGAGCAGCCAAGGAAAAATTGATGATTTTATGGATCAAAGTAGAGACCAGGAACTACTACAATGTGTTGAAGCAGTGGATAACCTGCTTAAAAATGAGGACATGTTACACCCTATATTCAATTTTGAAATTTCTGACAATGAAATGTTAGAAAGTTTAATGAATTATGAAACACAATCAAAATAAAAAAAAATACTTTAAAAATAAAGAAAACAAAAAAAACCAACAAAAACAACAAACAATTAACATACAGTATTAGAAAAGTATATCATTCTTTTATCCTTATAGTACGCTGCCCAGAAGGCTTTCCGGTTCGCGTACTAGGCGCTCACCACGCAAAAAAAAAAAATATTTTTTTTTTTGCCCTGCTGGGACCTTTTAAAACCTCCACATAAAACCTAGGGGGTCAACGAGGATCTACTATGCCCCCTTATGGTAATTTCCCCCTTTGTTTTGGACTCCTCTTGTCTCTCGATCCTACCGAGAGACAAGATGGCGGCCGCTCCGGACTGTTTAGAATGTTGACAGACACCGGAAAGCCAATCAGCTTCGCATCGCAAAGTTCCGTTACGCGAAAAGTACGCGAACTGGATCGCTACCCGGAGCGCTGTTACAGATATATATCTTACTTTGAACGTTAATTTCTCAAAATCCACTGGAGCACATATATTGAGACCTAGCAAAGGCACATCGGGCTAATAGTCCCTACAATTTTGCCAAGTTTCGTGCAAATCCATTCAGCCGTTCGAGCTAAAAGTGAGGCCAACCGCCCTATGGAAATTAACATGGGAAAAACGCATTTTGGGACCCCCCTTTTTTCTCGGCCCCCCCTTGCCGAACACCCCCCAAATTTTCTGGGGCTGCTCAGAAACAAAATGTGCCATTTTCCAGAAAATTTCAGCCAATTCCGTCCACAAACGTTATTAGACATAGAATTTTCAGAAATCCCATAGGGAAAAAATCCTAACTATATATACCTACTGGCGACCGCCAGTAGGTAATATATATATATACCCCCCGTTGTGTCCTAGGATTACTTGGTTGCAAGTGGTCGAGTGGAGAAATGTTGTGCGTCTGCCAGGAACGCACTACTAGGACCCGCCTTACAAGAGTCCAGGGAACATTGCTGGCAAACTGGTGAGGAATCGAGGTATCGATAGTTCCCTGTACTGCCCCAAGAACGAGCAGGCTCAGTGGCCGCTGCCAGTGGCAGACCGTGACTACACGGGGAGGCGGGTTGAATCCCTCCCGCTTCACGGTCCGACTTGTTCTAATTCTGCGGCGAAGGTGTTCGGGACCGGAGGGAGCCCTGGGCACATGGAATACGGGCTCGCCTGCCACAACACGGCCCCTCTTTTGCGGGACACACAGCGCTCACACGAGCATGATCCGGCTGCCACACGGACTACTTCTGGTGCATGCTGGGAGAGGTAGTTGGACAGTGTATTGCCTCTTCCCGAACTACAACAGGATCAGCTGATCTCCCACCTGTGGGAGTGTCCGAGGAGTTTCCAAAGAGGGAGAAGGCGTCACCTGGCGGTTACCAGCATCTGAAGAAGGCATAGTCGCCGAAATGCATTATGCTGTATACTGCAGTGAATAAAGGGCTCCTGAAACTTACCCCGTTGTGTCCTAGGATTACTTGGTTGCAAGTGGTCGAGTGGAGAAATTTTGTGCGTCTGCCAGGAACGCACTACTAGGACCCGCCTTACTAGAGTCCAGGGAACATTGCTGGCAAACTGGTGAGGAATCGAGGTATCGATAGTTCCCTGTACCGCCCCAAGAACGAGCAGGCTCAGTGGCCGCTGCCAGTGGCAGACCGTGACTACACGGGGAGGCGGGTTGAATCCCTCCCGCTTCACGGTCCGACTTGTTCTAATTCTGCGGCGAAGGTGTTCGGGACCGGAGGGAGCCCTGGGCACATGGAATACGGGCTCGCCTGCCACAACACGGCCCCTCTTTTGCGGGACACACAGCGCTCACACGAGCATGATCCGGCTGCCACACGGACTACTTCTGGTGCATGCTGGGAGAGGTAGTTGGACAGTGTATTGCCTCTTCCCGAACTACAACAGGATCAGCTGATCTCCCACCTGTGGGAGTGTCCGAGGAGTTTCCAAAGAGGGAGAAGGCGTCACCTGGCGGTTACCAGCATCTGAAGAAGGCATAGTCGCCGAAATGCATTATGCTGTATACTGCAGTGAATAAAGGGCTCCTGAAACTTACCCCGTTGTGTCCTAGGATTACTTGGTTGCAAGTGGTCGAGTGGAGAAATTTTGTGCGTCTGCCAGGAACGCACTACTAGGACCCGCCTTACAAGAGTCCAGGGAACATTGCTGGCAAACTGGTGAGGAATCGAGGTATCGATAGTTCCCTGTACCGCCCCAAGAACGAGCAGGCTCAGTGGCCGCTGCCAGTGGCAGACCGTGACTACACGGGGAGGCGGGTTGAATCCCTCCCGCTTCACGGTCCGACTTGTTCTAATTCTGCGGCGAAGGTGTTCGGGACCGGAGGGAGCCCTGGGCACATGGAATACGGGCTCGCCTGCCACAACACGGCCCCTCTTTTGCGGGACACACAGCGCTCACACAAGCATGATCCGGCTGCCACACGGACTACTTCTGGTGCATGCTGGGAGAGGTAGTTGGACAGTGTATTGCCTCTTCCCGAACTACAACAGGATCAGCTGATCTCCCACCTGTGGGAGTGTCCGAGGAGTTTCCAAAGAGGGAGAAGGCGTCACCTGGCGGTTACCAGCATCTGAAGAAGGCATAGTCGCCGAAATGCATTATGCTGTATAATGCAGTGAATAAAGGGCTCCTGAAACTTACCCCGTTGTGTCCTAGGATTACTTGGTTGCAAGTGGTCGAGTGGAGAAATTTTGTGCGTCTGCCAGGAACGCTTTACTAGGACCCGCCTTACAAGAGTCCAGGGAACATTGCTGGCAAACTGGTGAGGAATCGAGGTATCGATAGTTCCCTGTACCGCCCCAAGAACGAGCAGGCTCAGTGGCCGCTGCCAGTGGCAGACCGTGACTACACGGGGAGGCGGGTTGAATCCCTCCCGCTTCACGGTCCGACTTGTTCTAATTCTGCGGCGAAGGTGTTCGGGACCGGAGGGAGCCCTGGGCACATGGAATACGGGCTCGCCTGCCACAACACGGCCCCTCTTTTGCGGGACACACAGCGCTCACACGAGCATGATCCGGCTGCCACACGGACTACTTCTGGTGCATGCTGGGAGAGGTAGTTGGACAGTGTATTGCCTCTTCCCGAACTACAACAGGATCAGCTGATCTCCCACCTGTGGGAGTGTCCGAGGAGTTTCCAAAGAGGGAGAAGGCGTCACCTGGCGGTTACCAGCATCTGAAGAAGGCATAGTCGCCGAAATGCATTATGCTGTATACTGCAGTGAATAAAGGGCTCCTGAAACTTACCCCGTTGTGTCCTAGGATTACTTGGTTGCAAGTGGTCGAGTGGAGAAATTGTGTGCGTCTGCCAGGAACGCACTACTAGGACCCGCCTTACAAGAGTCCAGGGAACATTGCTGGCAAACTGGTGAGGAATCGAGGTATCGATAGTTCCCTGTACCGCCCCAAGAACGAGCAGGCTCAGTGGCCGCTGCCAGTGGCAGACCGTGACTACACGGGGAGGCGGGTTGAATCCCTCCCGCTTCACGGTCCGACTTGTTCTAATTCTGCGGCGAAGGTGTTCGGGACCGGAGGGAGCCCTGGGCACATGGAATACGGGCTCGCCTGCCACAACACGGCCCCTCTTTTGCGGGACACACAGCGCTCACACGAGCATGATCCGGCTGCCACACGGACTACTTCTGGTGCATGCTGGGAGAGGTAGTTGGACAGTGTATTGCCTCTTCCCGAACTACAACAGGATCAGCTGATCTCCCACCTGTGGGAGTGTCCGAGGAGTTTCCAAAGAGGGAGAAGGCGTCACCTGGCGGTTACCAGCATCTGAAGAAGGCATAGTCGCCGAAATGCATTATGCTGTATACTGCAGTGAATAAAGGGCTCCTGAAACTTACCCCGTTGTGTCCTAGGATTACTTGGTTGCAAGTGGTCGAGTGGAGAAATTTTGTGCGTCTGCCAGGAACGCACTACTAGGACCCGCCTTACAAGAGTCCAGGGAACATTGCTGGCAAACTGGTGAGGAATCGAGGTATCGATAGTTCCCTGTACCGCCCCAAGAACGAGCAGGCTCAGTGGCCGCTGCCAGTGGCAGACCGTGACTACACGGGGAGGCGGGTTGAATCCCTCCCGCTTCACGGTCCGACTTGTTCTAATTCTGCGGCGAAGGTGTTCGGGACCGGAGGGAGCCCTGGGCACATGGAATACGGGCTCGCCTGCCACAACACGGCCCCTCTTTTGCGGGACACACAGCGCTCACACGAGCATGATCCGGCTGCCACACGGACGACTTCTGGTGCATGCTGGGAGAGGTAGTTGGACAGTGTATTGCCTCTTCCCGAACTACAACAGGATCAGCTGATCTCCCACCTGTGGGAGTGTCCGAGGAGTTTCCAAAGAGGGAGAAGGCGTCACCTGGCGGTTACCAGCATCTGAAGAAGGCATAGTCGCCGAAATGCATTATGCTGTATACTGCAGTGAATAAAGGGCTCCTGAAACTTACCCCGTTGTGTCCTAGGATTACTTGGTTGCAAGTGGTCGAGTGGAGAAATTTTGTGCGTCTGCCAGGAACGCACTACTAGGACCCGCCTTACAAGAGTCCAGGGAACATTGCTGGCAAACTGGTGAGGAATCGAGGTATCGATAGTTCCCTGTACCGCCCCAAGAACGAGCAGGCTCAGTGGCCGCTGCCAGTGGCAGACCGTGACTACACGGGGAGGCGGGTTGAATCCCTCCCGCTTCACGGTCCGACTTGTTCTAATTCTGCGGCGAAGGTGTTCGGGACCGGAGGGAGCCCTGGGCACATGGAATACGGGCTCGCCTGCCACAACACGGCCCCTCTTTTGCGGGACACACAGCGCTCACACGAGCATGATCCGGCTGCCACACGGACTACTTCTGGTGCATGCTGGGAGAGGTAGTTGGACAGTGTATTGCCTCTTCCCGAACTACAACAGGATCAGCTGATCTCCCACCTGTGGGAGTGTCCGAGGAGTTTCCAAAGAGGGAGAAGGCGTCACCTGGCGGTTACCAGCATCTGAAGAAGGCATAGTCGCCGAAATGCATTATGCTGTATACTGCAGTGAATAAAGGGCTCCTGAAACTTACCCCGTTGTGTCCTAGGATTACTTGGTTGCAAGTGGTCGAGTGGAGAAATTTTGTGCGTCTGCCAGGAACGCACTACTAGGACCCGCCTTACAAGAGTCCAGGGAACATTGCTGGCAAACTGGTGAGGAATCGAGGTATCGATAGTTCCCTGTACCGCCCCAAGAACGAGCAGGCTCAGTGGCCGCTGCCAGTGGCAGACCGTGACTACACGGGGAGGCGGGTTGAATCCCTCCCGCTTCACGGTCCGACTTGTTCTAATTCTGCGGCGAAGGTGTTCGGGACCGGAGGGAGCCCTGGGCACATGGAATACGGGCTCGCCTGCCACAACACGGCCCCTCTTTTGCGGGACACACAGCGCTCACACGAGCATGATCCGGCTGCCACACGGACTACTTCTGGTGCATGCTGGGAGAGGTAGTTGGACAGTGTATTGCCTCTTCCCGAACTACAACAGGATCAGCTGATCTCCCACCTGTGGGAGTGTCCGAGGAGTTTCCAAAGAGGGAGAAGGCGTCACCTGGCGGTTACCAGCATCTGAAGAAGGCATAGTCGCCGAAATGCATTATGCTGTATACTGCAGTGAATAAAGGGCTCCTGAAACTTACCCCGTTGTGTCCTAGGATTACTTGGTTGCAAGTGGTCGAGTGGAGAAATTTTGTGCGTCTGCCAGGAACGCACTACTAGGACCCGCCTTACAAGAGTCCAGGGAACATTGCTGGCAAACTGGTGAGGAATCGAGGTATTGATAGTTCCCTGTACCGCCCCAAGAACGAGCAGGCTCAGTGGCCGCTGCCAGTGGCAGACCGTGACTACACGGGGAGGCGGGTTGAATCCCTCCCGCTTCACGGTCCGACTTGTTCTAATTCTGCGGCGAAGGTGTTCGGGACCGGAGGGAGCCCTGGGCACATGGAATACGGGCTCGCCTGCCACAACACGGCCCCTCTTTTGCGGGACACACAGCGCTCACACGAGCATGATCCGGCTGCCACACGGACTACTTCTGGTGCATGCTGGGAGAGGTAGTTGGACAGTGTATTGCCTCTTCCCGAACTACAACAGGATCAGCTGATCTCCCACCTGTGGGAGTGTCCGAGGAGTTTCCAAAGAGGGAGAAGGCGTCACCTGGCGGTTACCAGCATCTGAAGAAGGCATAGTTGCCGAAATGCATTATGCTGTATACTGCAGTGAATAAAGGGCTCCTGAAACTTACCCCGTTGTGTCCTAGGATTACTTGGTTGCAAGTGGTCGAGTGGAGAAATTTTGTGCGTCTGCCAGGAACGCACTACTAGGACCCGCCTTACAAGAGTCCAGGGAACATTGCTGGCAAACTGGTGAGGAATCGAGGTATCGATAGTTCCCTGTACCGCCCCAAGAACGAGCAGGCTCAGTGGCCGCTGCCAGTGGCAGACCGTGACTACAAGGGGAGGCGGGTTGAATCCCTCCCGCTTCACGGTCCGACTTGTTCTAATTCTGCGGCGAAGGTGTTCGGGACCGGAGGGAGCCCTGGGCACATGGAATACGGGCTCGCCTGCCACAACACGGCCCCTCTTTTGCGGGACACACAGCGCTCACACGAGCATGATCCGGCTGCCACACGGACTACTTCTGGTGCATGCTGGGAGAGGTAGTTGGACAATGTATTGCCTCTTCCCGAACTACAACAGGATCAGCTGATCTCCCACCTGTGGGAGTGTCCGAGGAGTTTCCAAAGAGGGAGAAGGCGTCACCTGGCGGTTACCAGCATCTGAAGAAGGCATAGTCGCCGAAATGCATTATGCTGTATACTGCAGTGAATAAAGGGCTCCTGAAACTTACCCCGTTGTGTCCTAGGATTACTTGGTTGCAAGTGGTCGAGTGGAGAAATTTTGTGCGTCTGCCAGGAACGCACTACTAGGACCCGCCTTACAAGAGTCCAGGGAACATTGCTGGCAAACTGGTGAGGAATCGAGGTATCGATAGTTCCCTGTACCGCCCCAAGAACGAGCAGGCTCAGTGGCCGCTGCCAGTGGCAGACCGTGACTACACGGGGAGGCGGGTTGAATCCCTCCCGCTTCACGGTCCGACTTGTTCTAATTCTGCGGCGAAGGTGTTCGGGACCGGAGGGAGCCCTGGGCACATGGAATACGGGCTCGCCTGCCACAACACGGCCCCTCTTTTGCGGGACACACAGCGCTCACACGAGCATGATCCGGCTGCCACACGGACTACTTCTGGTGCATGCTGGGAGAGGTAGTTGGACAGTGTATTGCCTCTTCCCGAACTACAACAGGATCAGCTGATCTCCCACCTGTGGGAGTGTCCGAGGAGTTTCCAAAGAGGGAGAAGGCGTCACCTGGCGGTTACCAGCATCTGAAGAAGGCATAGTCGCCGAAATGCATTATGCTGTATACTGCAGTGAATAAAGGGCTCCTGAAACTTACCCCGTTGTGTCCTAGGATTACTTGGTTGCAAGTGGTCGAGTGGAGATATATATATATATATATATATTCACTCCGATCTCCTGCACAACGCTGCAATGTGAAGGAATCACAAGCCACTCCAGCCGGGTAGGTTTCAGATATTTTTAATGGGCACAAAGAAGACGCGTTTCGAGCGCACAGGCTCTTGGTCACATGACCATTACAGACATGTTGTTTCTTTAAATAACATAGGATCATAGAAATGAAAAAAAGACTCAATGTTTACGTCACATTGGGTTTTCTAATGTGCTTCAAAAAGGTACAATTAAATCATGTAATACATGTAAAGGAAATTATTTAAATAAAGCACATTTGTTGTACATTTGTGTTCTTGGGCAAAACACTGCGCAATTGTTAATTCATTAAGTACAAAATTGAGGGTATAGTACCCAATTCATTTTTTAACTAAGGTTTTTTGTTGGAGGGTGGGGGAGAGGGACATATTGATTGATTCATCAGATTAGCAGAGGAAAGACTGTAATTGAAAAGGCATAATAGGGACTGTAACACTGGCTATGATAAAAAGAAATCGCCTTTGTCGAGCATGGGGTGACTGTAGTTCAAACAATTCCGGGTATAGTACCCATAGTGAGAATAATTAAAAGATAGAGTTGCGGTTTGTTAAAGTAGTAGGTAAGTCGGGGGGTTTCCCATATTATAATGGCAGTGACTATTCTGTGACAGTCTAAACCCAGTATCTTATAAACTAATTCGCACAAGTGTATTGTGTCTATTCTATTTATTCATGCATTACCGTGCTCTTATCATAATATCACTATCAGTCGGTGAACGTAGTCGTGCTTATATCGATATCACATATCCGTGAGGTGTTTTAGTTTCAGTGATGCATCCATAGCCTGTATTCTGGAGATAAGACAGAGACAAAGATATGTCAGTCATTACAGTATTAACACATGATTATTCATACAGTCAATTCATTGACTCATGGTTCATAAATTCAGTTCTCCTACCCTTCACACAATGATTTACTACACAAAATATATATCAACAAAACAAGAATTAAGTGAGTGTTAAAAAACCGTATGGTCAAAGAAATCAGAGTCCCTAAAGGTCGACGGAAGAAGTTCACAGATTAGAGAACAATTTACAAATGAACGTACATTTCTTCGTCGACGTTCATCCCTATTGGAACAATACTACCTGCCTGGAGAATGAATCTCGATTCTGCTCTGTGTAGTGCTGTTACTCTATCACCACCTCTCACGTGCTTTGGTATAGAGTCAAGGCCGAAAAATTTAGCCTTAGTCCAGTCCCCATCGTGATGGGTATGGAAATGTTTGGCTGTGCTGTAAGTGAAATCTTTGTTGGTAATGGCATGCCAATGCTCCAGAATTCTTTTTTTGGCTGGAAAGGTAGTTGACCCTATATACCATTTCCCACAAGGACATGTAACAACATAAATAACAAATTCTGTGTTACAAGTGATTTTCTTGTTTATCTTCCACCTTTTGTTGACCCTACCTAGTACCACCTCCTTCACATTTGTGCTATACCTACAGGCTTTACATTTACCACAAGTTGAAAATCCACCTTTAGGTTCAAGCCATGTCTTTTCCTTCTCCATGTGACTATGTACGATTAAATCCTTAATCGATTTGTCTCTTCTGTAGGTTATTGATGGGTGTTTGCCTAGTTTGTCTTTTAGTGTTTTATCCTGTAAAAGGATATCCCATCTTTTCCTTATTATCTTATTGAATTCAGGCGATTGGGTGTTATAGGTGGTTATCAACCTAATTGGTTCAGTAGAGGGGTCCTGCCTGCACTTTGGTGCTTGGAACAGGGTGTCTTTCCGGTCAATTAGAGCCACTCTAGCCTCACTTTTCTGGAGCATATGCTGGTGGTATCCCTTCTTACAAATCTCCCATACATTTCTTTCTTATGTTTTTCGAATGAATTGGGGGAGCTACAATTTCTTTTGGCGCGTAGGAATTTGCCAAATGGTATGGCCCATCTGAAGCTAGGGGGGTGACAGCTGGTAGAGTGTAGCAGTGAGTTTCCTGCTATCTCTTTTCTGAAAATTTCAGTTTCAATCTTGTTTTCAACGATATTCATTCTAATGTCAAGGAAGTCTAGGGTTGTCTGACTATACTTCATTGTAAATTTCAAATTAAGACAATTAGAATTTAAAATGTTCACAAACGTGGTTAGTTCGTTCTCACCTCCCTCCCAGACAAGGAAAATATCGTCAATGAACCTGACCCAAACATTTACATTTTTAGTCCATTCCTCAAGGGCGTCGTCCCTGAGCACCTGTTCCTCCCACCAGCCTACCAATAGATTGGCGTAGCTGGGGGCAAAACAGGTGCCCATCGACGTGCCCTGTATCTGTTTATACAAGGATCCATCAAACAAAAATACATTTTCCTCTAGGCACAATTCAATCATTTGTAACAACATAGTGGAGTGTGCTTTCAAATGGTTACTTCTGGTCTATAAGAAGTATTCACATGCCTTAAGGCCATCTCTATGTCTTATAGACGTATAGAGGCTCTCTACATCCAACGATACCAGCCAGAAATGGTACTCCCAGTTAATATTCTCCACTTTTTGGAGAAAGTCCTTAGTGTCCTGTATGTGGGAAGTTAAACCCTTTACATAGTCTTTCAACAAATAGTCCACATAGTGAGATATATTCTCCATAAGGCTGTTAATAGAGGACACAATGGGCCTCCCTGGGGGTGTGGTGGGGTTCTTATGTACCTTGGGCAGTAGGTAGAGTGTGGGTGTAGTGGGATTCTTATTGATGAGAAATTTAGTCTCATCCCAGTTTAACAGACCCTTATTATTCCATTCATGTATATACTGATGAACTCTACTCTGTAGTTTGGTCAGGTAAGTGTGATTAACTTTCACATAGCATGTGTCGTCTGACAATTGTCTCATTGCCTCTGTAATGTATAGCTTCCTGTCCCATAGGACGATGTTTCCTCCCTTGTCTGACGGCTTGATGATTACAGAGTCGTCATTTTTTAAGGATTTTAGTGCCTCCCTCATTTCTGGTGAGAGATTTTGTTTCTCATGGGATTTATGTAAGAGTTTGAGCATGTCATTAGTGACTAAGTCATGGAAGAGATCAATATTGTCTCTGGGGAGCTGTGGTCTAAATCTGGACATAGGTTTGAAGGGGGTCACAATAGTATTAGGTGGGTTACCACTCTCTATTGTTGTTATGTCTAAGGCCTGAGTTGACATTTGTGTTGGATCTATTGCTCCCTCTTCATATAGGTCATCCAGAATAGCCTGGAGTTCTGTGCCAGATGTTATTGAATTACTCCCTAAGTCTGGGGTCTGACTAGGGGATTTCTTGCTAGCATGGATTTTGTGTAACTTCAATTTCCTAGTAAACATATACATGTCAATACGTGCTTGCGTGTAATCAAAACGGGAATCAGGGCAAAATGTTAATCCTAGTTGCAGCACCTGTTTCTCATGTATAGTTAGTTGTCTATTAGAAAGGTTTATTACCGTAAGTTCTTTGCTTTGTACATCCATTATTTGGCTTTCGGCATCTGGTTTTTGTTTCCCACTCCAGTACTGTTGGTTTTTCCTTCTCCGCTCTCGTCGCCTTTTGCTCTTCCCCTTCCTCCTCGGCCTTGGAATCTTGTCCTCCCTCTGATGGACTGTTCGTTGTCCTCCAGTAGGAGGCGCATCTCGTCGGAAAAAGCTGTTATTTCCGATTGTGCAGCTCCATCCAAAGAGCTTGCTTCAGAGCTCACACTTGTCTCTGATTGGCGTCGATCCTTGTCTGCCATTCCTAGTGCTTTGTCTTTCAGGAGAGAGGAACGGGGTTTGTCAAATTGTTTTGCAAAGGTTAGGATCCTTCCAGACATATAGTCACGTTCGTCACGCTCAAATTTGCGCTGTTTCCTGGCCATAATGTCTTTTTCAAATTTCTTTATTTTTTCGTCTACTAGAGCGAGAATCTTGATCACCTCCGTTTGGTTAGTATTCTTTGCCAGATCGTCAAGAAGCAATTGTATTTCTTTGAGGAGTTCGTCAAGTTCTTCCCACGCATTCTTGATCAAGATCTGCATCATTACTTTGGAACACGCATTGGTGTTCTCACGCCATGCTTTGAGAACCTCAGGTTTAGGTTTATTCAGCGTGGGTACAATGAAAATCCTCAGCCCTCTGGGCACGCGATCCACCTTGATGTAGTTTGCCAGAGATGTCGCCTCCCACCATCGGCTGAGTTCTTTCTTTCTGAGTCTTTCCAGTTGAATGCCTTTTTGTTTCAAGGACGGTTCATTCGCATGCTGTGTGTTACCAGTTGCTGTTCTGTCTGTTCCGTTTTGTGTTTTCTTTTTGAAAATGTTCTCCGCTGAGCCTTCCCGCCCCTTTAGGAACTCCATTGCCCAGAGTGCACTGCAGCCACTTGGCCGTCTCCTACCCGGTCGCGCTCCTGGCAACAGTTGCCGAGCAAATCCTGGCTGTCGTTTCTCGTTTCCACCTCCACCTCGCTCCGTGTGATTGATTACGTTGATTTCCTCGTGGGTGCGGGGGAGTGCTTCAGGTAGCAGTCACGCCGAAGGGATTCGCAACGAGATGTTGTTGACAGCCGGCGGGCGGAGATTTTCTGACTTGCCGTCACCTTCCAAAATCGGCGCAGCTCTCCGCCCTTCCAAACGGGCTGGGGGTTGTGTCTCGAGCGGGCGCCACCGCTCACGTAGATTCACTCCGATCTCCTGCACAACGCTGCAATGTGAAGGAATCACAAGCCACTCCAGCCGGGTAGGTTTCAGATATTTTTAATGGGCACAAAGAAGACGCGTTTTGAGCGCACAGGCTCTTGGTCACATGACCATTACAGACATGTTGTTTCTTTAAATAACATAGGATCATAGAAATGAAAAAAAGACTCAATGTTTACGTCACATTGGGTTTTCTAATGTGCTTCAAAAAGGTACAATTAAATCATGTAATCCATGTAAAGGAAATTATTTAAATAAAGCACATTTGTTGTACATTTTTGTTCTTGGGCAAAACACTGCGCAATTGTTAATTCATTAAGTACAAAATTGAGGGTATAGTACCCAATTCATTTTTTAACTAAGGTTTTTTGTTGGAGGGTGGGGGAGAGGGACATATTGATTGATTCATCAGATTAGCAGAGGCAAGACTGTAATTGAAAAGCCATAATAGGGAGTGTAACACTGGCTATGATAAAAAGAAATTGCCTTTGTCGAGCATGGGGTGACTGTAGTTCAAACATATATATATATATATATATATATTCACTGAAAAAAACATAGGTTTCAGGGACATTATAGTTAGAAATTAGCATTTAAAACACTTTAGAAATTCACTGAAAGAAACACAGGTTTTAGGGATGTTATAGTTAGGTGGACATTTCAACTGTATAAAACCAGAGATATTTGGCCGTTATAGTTAGTTCAGCTAACTATAACTCGCGCCCTCGCAACGCACTGCTGATGAAGTCACTTATTACATCATTCATTACATGGTCAGTGACATCACTGATGACATCACTGATGACATCATCCTGTGAGTGTGTGTTTCTGTAAAGTTTAAATGTGTTATATATATATATATATATATATATATATATATATATATTTATTTTAATTTTTTTCTGTTTGAAAACGAAGTTACAGACGAGGGTTTGCATATATATATATTCACTGAAAAAACCATAGGTTTCACACCAGTTATAGTTAGCTGCAATGTCATAAGTGATGTCACTGACCATGTCATGAGTGATGTAATATTTGACGTCATCAGCAGTGCATTGCAGGCTCGCAAGTTATAGTGAGTCCAACTAACTATAACGTGGGAATTTCAATGGTTTTACGTCAGTAAAATTTCCAGCTAACTATAACTGGTGTGAAACCTATGGTTTTTTCGGTGAATTTAATAGGTTTTTTAAATGCTAATGCCTAACTATAACTGGTGTAAAACCTATGGTTTTTTCTGTGAATTTCATAGGTTTTTTAAATGCTAATTCCTAACTATTCATAGGGCCTCAAACCTATGTATTTTTTAGTGTATTTCTAAGGTTATTTAATAGCAAATGTCTATAGCTAAGAAAGGTAATTTTTTTAAAATAAATCCTATTTTGTATATTAATATAATACTTTTTATATTCATATGTTTTTTTTTCACCCTGGAGCACTCCCGGCGCGCTTACCGATGCGCTCACCGGTGAGCGCAATGTTACGGCGCGCCCCGGGGCGTGTACCGGGGAGCGTCCCGTTAGCGCTATTGCCGCGAACGAAAACAACATCGTGACGTATCGCGTAGCCGCGTGATGCGTCATATGACGCACGGCGTAACCGCACCCGGAAGCACCCGAGCGCATACGATCATGCAACTTAAGCGCCGCCGAGCGCTGGGCGCCACTACGGGCGCGCCCCTGGGCATGCACCGGGGCGCGTAGCGTAAGCGCGTCGGCTCATGTGATCTGAAAATAACACTTTTCATTGGTTCAGATCAGTTTTGGTTTCCAAATGATGAAAGCCCGGATCATGTGACTTGAAAATAACACTTTTGATTGGTTCAGAACAGTTTTGTTTTCCAAATGATCAAATCCCCCACCTTTTTTCCTCATTCTCACTTTGTTATTTGAGTGAGGACGACCTGCTGTTTCCTTAGAGAGATGGCTACACTCATATCAGCAGCTGGAGCATCTGCCGCACCACCACCACCACCACCATCAAAAAGACCACCAGAATATCACATTGGTGGTCAGGAAGAAGAGCAGGAGGATGATGAAGAGGAGCAACAGACAAGGGAGTACCTGCCTGAAGATAATCCTCCATACAAACCAAAAGAGCACTTCATATGGGAGTTTTTCAAAATCCCAAGGGGATTCAAAAAAGTCAACGCTGCGAAGGTGACTTGTCTGATCTGTAAAGCTGAGCTGTCCGGGGGGATCCCTAACAAAAAATATTCCTTTGGGAATCATACTATGATTCGGAACATGATGCGTTTGCACCCTAACAACTATTCTTCAGCAGAGCTAAGGGACCTCTGCAGTAAGCTACCCCAATCAACATCCAGAGCCTCAACATCAAAAGAACCAACTCCATCGGGTCCAGAGGCAAGGGAGACAGTCCCAAATATACAAACAAAGTTAAAGGATTAAAAAATTGTTTGTATATATTGCAACAAAACAATCGTCCGAGGAAACCATCATTTTTCCTGATTTTTTTTGTGCTCCAGTTGAGCCATTTTCAATTCCCTGTTTTTTGTTTCTCCCCAAAGAAAATACAAAAAAAATATAAAACTGTTCAGAAAAGCCAAAAAAAGTAAAAAATGTTCATAAAAACAAGAAAAAAGTATAAAACAACAAAAAGAAGAAAAAAAACAGTTCTTTTTAGAACTACCTCAAATTTATAAAAAAAGGCTAAATTTTTTTAAAAATCTGTCATTCTTTTTCCCCATGGTACGCTACCCGCTACGCTCCACGGTGCGCGTACCGGGCGCTCCCCCCGCGTAAATAAAAAAAAATATATATTTTTTTTGCCGTGCGGGGCCCTTTTATAGCCCCCACATCAAACCTAGGGGGTCATGTGGGGTCTACTCTGCCCCCTTATGGTCTTTTCCCCCTTTGTTTTTGCCACCTCTTGTGTCTCGATCCTACCGAGACACAAGATGGCGGCCGCTCAGGACTGTTTGGAATGTTTACAGACACCCGAAAGCCAATCAGCTTTCCGCGCGCGAACTCGCGTAGTGCGCCCGGTGCGCTCCCCGATGCGCGTACCGGGGAGCGCTTATAGATATATATATTTTTTTTTAACCTAAATTACTCAAAATTCACTGGAGCACATATCTTGAGACATAGCAAAGGCACATCGGGCAACCAGTCCCTACAATTTTGCCAAGTTTGGTGGAAATCCATTCAGCCGTTCGGGCTAAAAGTGAGGTCGACCGCCCTATGGAAATTAACATGGGGAAAACACATTTTGGGACCCCCCTTTTATCTTGGCCCCCTCTTGATAAATCCCCCCCAAGCTTTCAGGGAAGAACCGGGGCGCCGCGAGGCAAATTTGAGGAAATTTTCAGGCAGATTCCTCAACCGGCGTCAAAGTTATTCACAATAGAATGTTGAGATTTTGCATTGAAAATAATCCTAACTATAACTACCTACTGGCGACCGCCAGTAGGTAATACATATATATATATATATATATATCCAACACGTGACTCCTCTGATCTCTCGGTGTCTCAGCAATCACGCAGCACACCAGCAAGCAGGAAGGAGACGGACCACAGCACATCAGCAGAGTTGTTTTTATTGAACAACAGAAAGCAGCTACGCGTTTCTGGCAAGTTGTGCCCTTGTTCACGCTGCAACTAGTACATCAAACTCAATGCTGTTTTATATGCTAATTACACATAGTGACCAACCCCTCACAGTGACATAGTGAGTCATGTGACTTTATAGAAATAAACAACATACTTCCGCAGTAAAGTGACAGTATGTCCAATGGAACATTACCAAAAGACAGAAAAAACATCACTGGTTAAATCCAGATATTTATATACATGATTCACAAAATTTTCACTGGTTAAATCCATTATGGCATTCATGTATCTCATAAAACCTGTGTATAATAGAAAATATTCATTTTCTTTAAAAACAGATAAACATCTGTTTAGTGATCAACAATAACAGGGGAATTCTAATATATACAATTCAGGCCTATGAGTATATCCGTCAATGTACTAGCAGTCGTATGGAAAAGTGCTAAGTGAGTAAAGTGCAACATTTGTAAAAAGTGCATGAGAAAGAAAAGCTAAACCAGCTAAAGTGCAATACCAGTCATTACATCAAGTACGATAAGCAAATATATATTGACAGATGGATAAATAGTCGGTTATAGATTATCCTATCATTTCATGTGTATATGTCACGTACTTTAATAATAATAAATAGTATAAATAGTAAAAATGGAAGGAACCTAGAGCCATATACCAACATCTGGGTTAGAGATAATCATGTATCGATATATAATGACCTTTCAATTTCCTCGGTCTACCTATACATAAGTCTAAACCTCATATTTACAACCCACAATAAGTTACATATGCTTATTTACAGAGTTCGCCTCCATTGTCCTATTAATTAATCATGTATGTACAAGAAATAGAAAAATAGAAAAAACAGTAGCAAAATGGTATCAAAATTGTATCAACATCTATAAAATGGTTGGAAAAGTAGAAAAGTAGAAAATTACAAAAGTACAAAAATTGTAAGACTCATCATATAAATACATATGTATAAATGTATACAAGCTAGATCAATATATACACATAAATACATATATATTACAAATACAAACAATTCATTACGGACTTAAATCATTCCAAATTTACAGTTCAGTAGAAAAAGTATATACAGCCATATATACAATAAAGGTGACAGAAATGAACAGACCCAAACTCAACCTCAAAATAGGGAACCTAACTAAGAGGGAGAAAGATAATGGGGATGGGTCTGTATTTATCAGCAAGAAGAAGTGAACAGCGACAGGAAATCAATATGGTTATAAGAAATGGTGTAATTCATCTATATTATTCAAACCATTGGGCCAGCGTGTATCGAGCTCCAAAATCATCTTAGTTTCAAGCTGTCTTAGACGTGACTCCCTGTCCCCTCCTCTGGTCATAGGTGGCACAGACCCTATTACAAAATACTTCAAGCACGAGAGATCTTTATTGTGCACTCTTTTGAAGTGGCGTGCCACCGGGTACGCAGGGTCACTATGGGAAATAGCGCGCAAATGCTGCAAGATCCTGACATGTACCTGCAGCTCGGTACTACCCACATATTGTAAGCCGCAGGAACATGTCAGGACATACACAGCGAAATCTGTTTTACAATTAAAGTTGCCCAAAATCTTTCTGGGTTCAGAAGAAAATGGAGTTAAATATTGGGATGTATTTACTCCAAATCTATAAATATATATATATATATATATATATATATATATATATATATATATATATATATATATATATATATATATATATATATATATATATATATATATATATATATATATATATATATATATTCACTGAAAAAACCATAGGTTATAGACCATATATAGTTAGGAATTAGCTATTACAAAACCTAGAAAATTCACTGAAAAGACCATAGGGTATAGACCATATATAGTTAGGAATTAGCATTTACAAAACCTTAATTTACTCGCACAAAACCATAGAAATTCGAATATATAGTTAGTTGCAATAACTATATATCGCGCACCCGCAATCCACTGCTGATGATGTCACATATTACATCATTCATGACATGGTCAGTGACATCACTATATATGGTCTATAACCTATGGTTTTTTCAGTGAATTTTCTAGGTTTTGTAAATTCTAATTCCTAACTTAGGGGTCGATTATGATGGCGGGCGGACCTGAGTCCGTCCGCCACCATAGAGTAGGAGGGACCGTCCGCAGGGGCAGCGGCGGTCCCTCCGTGCAAATTGGGATGTGACCGCCACCCTGGCGGTCACATCCTGTATTTTTATCATTGCGGCGGGTGCTGCTTGAAGCAGCACCTGCCGCAATGATAAAAATGTGAGTTGTGCATTTGCATGCACAAAGCGGCAGGCACCTCGCGGTGCCTGCCGCTTTGTGCAGGCAAATGCAGGGGGGTACCATAGGTACCCCCCATGTGCACCCCCCACCCCCCCCTTCACCCCTGGGGGCCCGCAACGGGCCCCCAAACACAAATCCGTATGCCTTTACACGGCAGAAATGCCGCCGTGTAAAGGCATCTTTCCGCAGACATCCTAATATGGCTGGCGGTGTCTGATAGACACCGCCAGCCATGTTAAAGCTTTTCCGCCGCGGTCGGAAGGCGACCGCGGCGGAAAAGCTGCGGACTGAAAAACGATCCCCCAGCCATCCTAATCTGGCGGGGGGTCTTTTTCAGTCCGCAGCAGTTTTCCCGCATCCTCCGGGCCGGCGGTGGCTTTCGCCGGCCCAGAGGATGCGGGAAAACCGCAATAGTAATCAGGCCCTATATATGGTCTATAACCTATGGTTTTTTCAGTGAATTTCAATGGTTTTTTAATAGTAAATATCAAAAGCTGTCAAATGTCAGATACGTGATAGGTAAAAAAAAATTCGTGTTTATGCACGCTGATGTGCTTTGAACGCTGCCCCCCCCTACCCCCACCCCGCTTTTCTCTTAGGAGTACTCTCTCTTTGTAGATAGTGAAGGGTAGTTAACGCAGGCCTTTGCCCCCGTTGTAATCCGTCGTGCCTGCTTCTCTCTCCATTTGATTGATTGTTATCCAAGCATTTACTGTTTTAGAATTGGTTCTCTTTGGTTCATTCTCTATTTACAAACAAGCACAGAGTCGCAATACTCTGTTTAGTCTTTGCAGATAGTGAAAAATCGTTTAAAAAAACAAAAGGAATCGAGCAAAATCAGTAGGCCACTAATGGGATCTCTTTTTGACCTCGCTAAAATAGAAACATTAAGAACAACCCCTCATGAGAAATACGAAACTAGTGAGATGAACTGAGCTCCACACGATGATGGCTGGAAGACAGCTCGGCTCCGCCACCCACCCCACCCAAAATAACGACAAACCCTATGCAAATATTATAAATATATACAACACACCAGCAAAGTAACAGGGTAAAACATTTTATTAAATAACTATTTACATAACTATTTTATACTTTTAGTTGCCCGATCCGGCTAGCTCAATCGATCGAGCATGAGACTCATGCACTCTGATCTCCTTGGCCTCAGTCAAGCATCAATAGTAAGATTTTCATACATGAGTGTACGTTCATGGTTTTGGGCCCTGAGTTGCTTCGATGTCACTGCCTTGCACAAATGGCATAAGTCCTGGATGTTGGGTGCCATAGTTCAGAGTTCTGAGCAGCGCTTGTAACACTGTCTAAAGCTTATTTGCACCTGCTGCAGCTTCACTATTCTCAAAGTAAGTGGGGGCCGTTTGTGGACCTGACTGCATTTGAAAACAATGTGATACGGTACCTCCCTAAACCGCTTGACGGAGGCCCCCGAGGGGCGGTGTGATGGCGCGGACTCGGAGAAGGCGCTTGGCTCCGACCCCCTCCCCAAGTCTTGTTGCCCTGGTGTGGCCTGAGATCGCACCCGACATAGGCGGCCGGCTCCCGGGGTCAAGCGGAACTTTTTGCCTTTTGGTGACTCTTCCATTCTGAACATTGTCCCACAATCCGTTTGACCTGAAACGATTACACAAATAAAACATTTGTGAGTTTTAAATTTCCGGAGAAGTATAATTCACCAATACCTTTCTCTGTAGATCTTTTTCCATTAACAATCCCAGTTCCATCACCCGCCCAGGATATCACTACTGTTAGTTGTCATTTTTGCTTCTGTTTTAATAAAAAATGTTTTAAGGTGTTTACTGTTTTTGTTGCGATGTATATATTTATAAGTTATTAAAGTGTTATAATCCTACAAATTTTTTATCGATTATTGCTCTTTGAGATATTCCCTGTCTACAAACAGAGAAGAATATGAATATTCTGTCTCCCTTTGCAGATAGTGAAGGATAGGTAATGCAGACTTTTGTCCCCCGTTGTAATCCGTCATGCCTGTTTTTCTCCCCACTGATTGATTGATTGGCTGGACATTTATTGTTCAAGGAATAGTTCTCTCGAGGTATTCTCTGTTTGCAAATAACGTGGAATAGAAATATTCTGTCTAGTCTTTGCAAGTAATGAAGGGTGGGTAATGCAGACCTTTGTCCCCCGTTGTAATCTGTCATGCCCATCTACTCCCCACTGATTGAGAAACTAGTTCCACCCGGACCATTTATTAGAGGTACATCATCTGGCTAAACCGGAGAGTACCCCTAATAAAGAAGACATATGTAAAAAACGAAGTAATCACTGTATCCTGTTAAACAGAAACTTTAGCATGAAACACACTTGAAAAGGAAGGGAAAGAAATCAAACAAAATCAGTAGGCCACTGATGAGTTTTTGACTTCGCTAGAAATAAGAAACATGAAAGTAGTGAAAGAAGCCAAGCTTGACGTTACGGCAGCCACGAGGTAGCTAGGCTCCGCCACCCCCCCACTGCTCCAAGCATGTCTGTCCCACCGCCCGCCACGCCCATTAACGGTAACATGAAATAGATACAAATCAGCAGATACCTACCCTACTGAAGTAGTGTGGCTCACTGGTTAGAGGCGGCAGACCCGAGAGCAGAGGACGCCCCGGGACCAGGGTTCGATTCCCGACGCGGCAGGTTTCTGGACAAGGGTCAGCGGACTCGATAATTCTCTCGCCTCGGTGCCCACTCTTATCAGCGATCACACTCGGCAACTCTGGGCATAAGCTTGCCTCATCTTCACTAACGGCCCCACCAGACCGCAGGGGATGCCTGGTCTCACCCTGGAGATACCCATTAAGGGACCATCTCTCAGGGAAGCCAGGAAGGGTTTCGCAGCGGTCGAAGCGCGGAGATACTCCTCCGGGAGTCGATCTTAGCGCTATATAAAACCTGCAATACAATACCCCCATTCCGGAAACTCCCGAAGTGCAACAGGGCCACGGTTACGCCCATCCGGAAGATGAGGCTTCGACACGTGCAGGCCGGGGCCCAACTAACCGCCATCAGCCGTGGCGTGGATGGCCCGAAATGTACTGGTCTCCCTATTCCCTTCTTCTGCCACCTTGCAGGCCACGGGGGGGATGTCTTGCCTCTGCCTCCGACCCCCCCCCTCTTATCGCCTGGTCCGGACATCATGGATATCAACGCCAGGTGTCGGCGTGGGGTGCGCTGGGAGGGAGAGGCAGCGCGAACGAGCCTCTCCCACCCCCCCTCAGCTGCACCCCCAACGCTCCACTCACCCAACAAAAGGTCTCGTCCACTATTGCGAGGCAATGATGCTCCGCTCACCCAGCGGGGGTCTCGTCCACTGTTCCGGTGCAACGACGCTTCTGAGTTCAACTATAAAATGAATTCTGTGTCCAGAAACGTTCTCCTCAACTTTGAAGATTCTATAAGAGCCACGGGGGCCCCGACCCCCGCAGACACCCACGATGGGAAATGACTGCCATGATCACCCACGGAACGACCACGACGTAGCCGCGGGACGTCGGCGCGCTCATGCCGGCGCCGGCCTCAGTCTTGAAATGACAAAAATCCTGCAAGACTACCAACTTGATCAGTTCCGGTGGTACACCAGTATGACCCGGTAGGAGAGATTGTTGCCTCCCACCCCACTTTGACTGATGGTTCATGTCGGCAGTCCCCTCTGCTACCCTTCAACGAAAACTTTTGGACTGCCAAAAGAGGTCCCGGTCCAACCACGAGTTGGTGGAGACATTTTGACTATACTTGGACCTTCCTGACCTCACCCAAAATAGCGCCGGTACAAATGAAACTCTCAACTCCTTGTTGTGCCCCGATTGCTCAGCCTTGATATCATGAGATATGTATGCAGTTTTTAGCACATGAATTGATATGGAATACGACTGATTATATGTTCGGACAATGAATTGATCCAGGATGGGTATTGATTATATGTTCGAACAATGAATTGACATGGGACGGGTACTGATTACACGTTCGAACAATGAATTGATATTAAGTTCTAATGCATCATTGATTACTGTATTTATTATTGAAGGTTCGAATTGTCGACACTTTTGGTACTTGCTCACAATGAATTATCGATATGATTTTGTTGCACTTGTCGCACTTTTTACTATGAAATCAACGACCACTGACTCTCTGTTATGTTTTCCACAAATAAATACCCCCCCCCCCCCCTTTTACAGTTCCAGCCTGCTCCGTGGCCGGCCCACGGGGTTGTAGGCCCGTATTTGGGCACCAACATTTTTATTAAAGGTTTTTGAAAAAGCAAACGTAGTTGTAACGCGCAGATTGGTAAGTTTCGAATAAATGGCCACTGTTTCCGATTTTTTTTTTTTTTTTTTAAAAAGCAGGTGAAATGAAGCAGCTCAATTAGTTAAGGGTTAAAAAGTATAGTACGCAGAAACATTGAAAATATGAATGGTCCAGGTTTGTTGTATGTGTTTTTCATTTTTGTACAGCATAAAGCAATCGATAAAGATCCTGGTATTTAGCCTCTACTTTATATGCTACCTGTATCAGGGAAGTTGTTTTAAATGCCCCTAAGCCACTCCGAACGAATGTCACCTGGCCCCCCTAGTACGAACGAAAACGACCTCGTACCACTGTAGGTTATCTCTCTTCCTCAAAAATGACAAAAATTACTTTCTAGGACGTTTTGGACATTGATGATTTTCATATGATCTATTTATTAAAGTAATACTCATCTCTCCGCATGAAATTAATTTTCCACATGCTACACAAGTCAATCTCATCTGCCTAAAGTTCTTTTACAGATTTGGGACCGTTTCCCTTGCCTCTGACTCACTTATTGCTAAGTCATTGGTGGATGTTTTTGCCGGTCGGGGATTATCCACCAAATCTCGAAGTTGTGCTTTAGAATAATTAAGAGGGTGCCACCTCTCCATGTGCCGATGCATGGTATGATTACCATAGCTATATTTTTTTTCGGTCTCTCTCTCGAGTTTTTTTTTTGCAGATGAGGCAGGTAACAAACCTGGCATTAACTTTCTTTTCATGAGAAGGAAAAGAAAAAAATTGCCAGATAAAATTCACTTTCACATGGGACGTTCTTGGCATTTCTTTCAGAAACTTTTACATCACTGTGTCATTTCTTTGTCTATCCTGGTTAAAGCAATGTCATGTAAATAGTTCTTTAAAAAGTTTTTTTTTAACGTGTTTACTTTGTTGGAGCGTTGTATATATTTATAAGTTATTAAAGTGTTATAATACTACTACTTTGTTGGAGTGCTATATATTTTTAATGTGACACATAATTGTGAAGACTTTGATGTACAAAAAGGCATCCCTGGAATCTTCCGCTTCAGGCTCGGTCCCACACACCCTTACAGTGAGAATCCCCTCCCCAATCACAATACAGGATCGTTATCAGATAGTAGGAACGCGTGTGGTGTGACGGATCTCATGAGGTGGGGGCCTTGATCTACTGTAACTCCTTTGAACAGGGGTGATTCTTTACAGTTGGGGCCATAAACTACATTCGCAGGGCTAGGTGATAGCCTGGGACCGGCCTGGACAATCGGACACAGAGGAAGAGGAGTGTCAGAGGGTGCGGTAGTGAATAGGGTGAAAGGGTGGTGTCGGGAGGGCACAGGGTGTGATTCTCAGGGAAGAGCAGCGCAGATGGGGGGAGGTTTATGGCCCATGCATAAGACAGAGAGCGGGGGTGACCAGTGCGTGGGGGAGATGCTTGCGAGGGTGGGGAGCCATGCTGAGGATCGGCGGCGTGCAGAGAGTGGGTCTGGTCAAGGCATCTAAAATGGCTGCCGTGCACAACAAAAGTGTGGCATTGGAAAAAAAGCAAGATGGCGCAGACAATGTTGATCAATACGAATTAATTTATAACAATTATTTTTAACAATACATTTACTCGCAGTGTCAAAATGGCGGTCAACACTTCCTGATTTCCTTCAAATCGAACGTTAACAGAAGTCAAGCGGCAAAAAAAAAAAAAACGCTCACGCGCAACCGCCGGAAGACAAGTATCAACATATATGAGCCTCCTCAACCACCCTCAGAAAACATAGGGGGTCAGGATACGTCTCCCATACCCCCTTATACCCAATACTCACATTGCTTTTCCTCCATCTTGTAAGTTAATTAAATCGAAACACAAAATGACAAAATTCCCGTTTCGCTACCAGTTTGCGACCCAGTTCGCGAACCGAGAAGCGCTTCTACCGCGAAAAATCATTTTTTTTATTTGCCCCACGGGACCCTTTAAGAACCCCAACATCATTCCTAGGGGGTCAAGAGGAGTCTACCTTGCCCCCTTTCATTAAATTCCCCCTTCGTTTTTCTCCTCCTCTTGTCTCTCGATCCTACCGAGAGACAAGATGGCGGCCGCACCGGACTGTTTAGAATGTTGACAGACACCGGAGAGCCAATCAGCTTCGCTTCGCAAAGCTCCGTTACGCGAAAAGTACACGATCTGGAGCGCTATCCGGGACGCTGTCACAGATATATCTGTTTTTTAAACGTTAATTTCTCAAAATCCACTGGAGCACATATATTGAGACCCAGCAAAGGCACATCGGGCTAACATTCCCTACAATTTTGCCAAGTTTCGTGTAAATCCATTCAGCCGTTCGAGCTAAAAGTGAGACCAAACGCCCTATGGAAAAATGAATGGGAAAAACGCGTTTTGGGACCCCCCTTTTTTCTCGGCCCCCCCTTGACGAAACCCCCCAAATTTCCAGGGGCTGCTCAGAAACATAATGTGCCATTTTCCTGAAAATTTCAGCCGATTCCGTCCACAAACGCCACAGTTATTAGACATAGAATTTTCAAAAGTTCCATAGAGAAAAAATCCTAACTATATATACCTACTGGCGAGCGCCAGTAGGTAATATATATATATATATATATATATATACTACTATTATAAGGAGAGAACTGTGTTCTTTGAGCCAGGTAAACTCGAAAAGTACACCACCAATCGCAACACCCAATACAGCGTTGGAAAAGGGGGGTCCAGTAGATGGACATAGGCTATAAAAAAATAAAAATAAACGTTATTTAAAAAATAAACAATAAAAAAAAAGTAGTCCCTAAGAAGTAGCGCCGGCCGTGTGTGCTATCAACGTGCCTGCTGACATCATCGGAGGACAGGAACGTGAGGAGGAGCGGACAACAGCGCGGGGAGGAGTGGAAAACTTAGCCAGACTGGAGGGAATGAGGTACGTGAACCGCGGGGAAGAGCGATGAAGTAAGGCGGACTTGAGCGGAATGGAGGACAACAGCGCATGGAGGAGTGGAGAACGTAGGAAGACTGCAGCGCCATGAGGTATGTGAAACGCAGGGAGGAGAGGTAAAGTACGCGGGGAGGAGCGGTAAGTGAGGCGGAATGGAGCGGGATAGCGGACTGCAGCGGGGCGTGTAGACTGGCTTGGTGTAGTGGGGGGCGGTGAAGTGAGGCGGACTGGAGCGGGATAGCAAAATAAATTATAGGTTTTAAAACGGCTTTCACATTTGGTGCAGACATTTAAGTGAGAGTAGTGGGGGCGGTGCAGTGAGGCGGACTGGAGCGGGGGCTTGGGTTGGTGCGACTGGGAGCAAGCGCTGAGGTAAGGTGCACGCAAGCCTGAAATGCTGCCCCCAGCCCCCTTCTGCCCCGGGCAACGCTGGGGCGGGCTGCTAGTATATATATATATATATATATATATATATATATATATATATATATATATATATATATATATATATATATGTAGATACCAATGCCCAAAGCTCTGGGCATTGGTATCTACATATATATATATATATATATATATATATATATATATATATATATATATATATATATATATATATATATATATTACCTACTGGCTATCGCCAGTAGGTATATATAGTTAGGATTTTTTCCCTATGGGATTTTTGAAAATTCTATGTCTAATAACTTTGGCGTTTGTGGACGGAATCGGCTGAAATTTTCAGGAAAATGGCACATTTTGTTACTGAGCAGCCCCTGAAAATTTGGTGGGGTTTCGTCAAGGGGGGGCTGAGAAAAAAGGGGGGTCCCAAAACGCGTTTTTAACATTGAGTTTTCCATAGGGCGGTTGGACTCACTTTTAGCTCGAACGGCTGAATGGATTTGCACGAAACTTGGCAAAATTGTAGGGACTGTTAGCCCGATGTGCCTTTGCTAGGTCTCAATATATGTGCTTCAGTGGATTTTGAGAAATTAACGTTTAAATCAAGATATATATCTGTAACAGCGCTCCGGGCAGCGATCCGGTCCGCTTACTTTTCGCGTTTCGGAACTTTGCGCGCAGAAAGCTGATTGGCTCTCCGGTGTCTGTCAACATTCTAAACAGTCCGGAGCGGGCGCCATCTTGTCTCTCGGTAGGATCGAGAGAGAAGAAGAGGTGAAAAACGAAGGGGGAATTTAATGAAAGGGGGCAAGGTATCCCCTTCTTGACCCCCTAGGAATGTTGTTGGGGTTATTAAAGGGTCCCGTGGGGAAAAGAAAAAAAAAATGATTTTTCACGGTAGAAGCGCTTCACGGGCCGCGAACTGGGCCGCAAACTGGTAGCGAAACGGGAATTCGCCATTTTGTGCTTCGTTAATTAAATTACTAGGTATAAGGGGGTGCGGGAGACGTATCCTAATCCCCTATGTTTCCTGAGGGTGGCTGAGGAGGCTGATATATGTTGATACATCTCTTCCAGCGGCTGCGCCATCTTGCCTTTTTTCCAATGCCACAATTTTGTCGTGCACGGCAGCCATTTTAGATGCCAGGCTGGTCCCAGGCTATCACCTACCCCTGCGGATGTAGTTTATGGCCCCAGCTGTAGAGAATTCAGACATGCCAACCCTCCCGATTCAGGCGTGAGACTACTGATTTCAGTGCTAGTCTCCCGCCTCCCGATTTCTGCAAGCAAAAACCCGGGGGCATATTACGAACAACTAGCGATAATTTTTGTCTCTAACTTGTTTAGAGACAAAAATTATCGCCGCACATCGGCGATTTTTATCGCAGATAAACCTTGCTATTATCGCAGAAAAGTCAGCGATATTCATGTATTATCGAGAAAATGCTCTTAGCCATGTTATCCACCTCCCATTGGATAACATGGCTAAGAACTGCTCAGGGCAGGTGTTAGATTTTGGAGATATTCGCGCTTAGCGCGAATATCTCCAAAAGTTGGTAATAGGAGATAGCGATGTTAGGGACTGTTTCCAGTCGCTAACATCTTGGCACGCCACTTTGCATGTCATTAGTGATAAGTATCACTGACATGCAAAGCGGGGCCCAAGATGGTCGCTATCTCCTTTTAGCTGTCACTAACTGGTGTTAGCGACAGCTTGGTAATAGGGAGATAATTTTATCTCCGCTTTCATGGCTTTTAAAGCCAAAAAAGCGGAGATAAACCCCCTTGATAATATGCCCCGCGATTCCTTGGGGGTTTCAGCTGACAGGGCTTGGTATTGTGTTACATGGTAATTTTTCCAGGAAACGTCAGAGGGTCGATGCAGGGGTTCTAGAAGAGGTGATAAACCATTTAAGCCTCATGAACAAGCGCATGGTCTTTTAAAGATGTGTGAAGTACTCGGGGCGGTGGTGTGTGTGTGCTCTCTTTCAGGAGCGGGCGGGGGGGCACTGCCAGCAACTTGCCAGGTCAGGTAGTGTTCAACACGTGCATCACCCTTTCTCTGCCTGCTATTGCGCTCCATGCTTCGGAAAGGTAAGAAAAAGAACGTGCATTTGAGTTTGAAATCTCCGATCCTGCAGCAGCACACTTCCAAAGCCCACACATGACAATAACCCGATTCAAGGCCCCATTCACCCGTTTTTAAAAAAATAGATAACACTCCAACAAAGTAAGATTATAAAACTTTATTAACTTTTAACTATAATGAACGGAACAAAAACTAAAAACATTTAAACATTTTTCAACCCAAAAAGCAACAATGGTTAGAAGCTGTCTTTTGTGCGAATAGTCTCAAGGCAGCACAACGTGCAGAGTTCTGGACGGCACCCAGGTGATGTCGCCTGGGTGCCGCACTGGTTTTGGGATCCTACAATGCAGCACAGAAAAACAGCGTGGGGCGTCCCGGGTGGTGCGGGGGGAGGCCTCGTCAGTAGCGGTCTGTTGTGCGAATAGTCCCAAGGCAGCAGAACGCGTTGAGATGTTGATGGCACTGTGTCCAGTGTCCCATGGCTGACACAACATGTACGACAGGCACCCAGGTGATGTCCAGTAAACTGCCGCACTGGTTTTGGTATCCTACAATGCTGCTCCGAAAATTGGCGTGCGGCGGCCCGGGGGGGGGGGGGAGCGTGGGGGAGGCGGCGTGAACGGGCCTCCCCAGGTGGCGGCCATCCAGCTGAGTTGCGCCCGCTCTTGCGGCTACAGCGTCTTGCTCACCAGGTTGTTGAGTTGCTCCCACTCTTGCAGTGCAGCGATAGGCGGCTGCCACATGACTCTTAAAATGGCGGACGGCTCCTCGGTTTTGGGCCTGGTCCACTGAAATGGCCCTGGGACACCTTGGAACTCGGACGCTTGCCTGCTAGGGCTTGGGCTCCATTCTCGAAAAGCGTCCCCTCAGCCGTGAAGATTCTACAAAAGTCTTGGGGGCCCCCGACTCCCGCAGGCTTCCGGTGGGGAGCGGCTGCCATGATTGCTCGCGGAATGACCACGACAGAGCCACGAGATGGTGGTGCTCTCATGCTGACGCCAGCTTCAGTCTGAATGATCCAGAAACAAGGTGGGGCTTTCATCGTTTGGGAAAAAAAAATGTTCTAAACCAATGAAAAGTGTTATTTTTAGGTCATATGACCAAGCCTTCCATCTTTAGGAAACCAAAAGTAAAATGAACCAATGAAAAGTTTTATAAACAAGTCACATGACCTGTTATGCGGCATAGGGCTACAAAAAGAGTAGAAAATCCGTTGGCACGTGAGGCGGCGTCAGTAGCGGACCGATGTGCGAATAGGCCGAAGGCAGCACAACGCGCTGAGATCCGGATGGCACCGAGGTGGTGTCAAGCAAATTGCCGCACTGGTGTGGCCATCCTACAATGCTGCGCCGAAAGACGGCGTGTCCAGCTGAGTTCCGGTCACTCTTGCGGTACAGTGAGTCGAACGTGCCGAGATCCGGATGGCACCGAGGTGGTGTCCAGCAAATTGCCGCACTGGTGTGGCCATCCTACAATGCTGCGCCGAAAGACGGCGTGTTCAGCTGAGTTCCGGTCACTCTTCCGGCACAGTGACTCGAACGTGCCGAGATCCGGATGGCACCGAGGTGGTGTCCAGCAAGTTGCCGCACTGGTGTGGCCATCCTACAATGCTGCGCCGAAAGTCGGCGTGGGGTGCCCCGTTGGCTTATGAGGTGATGTCAGTAGTGGACCGATGTGTGAATAGGTCGGAACCAGCACAAGGCGCCAAGATCCGAATGGCAAGTCCTGGATGTTGAGTGCCTCAGTTGAGAGTTCTGAGCAGTGCTTGTAAGACTGTCTGAAGCTTATTTGCACCTGCTGCAGCTTCACTATTGCCCTGGTGTGGCCAAAGGTCGCACATGACATAGGCGGTCGGCTCCCGAGGTCCGGCGGAACTTTTTTCCTTTTCCTTTCTGCTTCTTTTCCTACAATCCGTTTCATCTGAAGACACGACCAGGTCCCTGAATGTGTGCAGGGGGATGCTATTGATTGAATGAAAATGGCGGCTTGACACAAAGCTGACTCAAGCGTTACTGTTGATGCTATACAGACAAAAATTGGTTTTCAGTTTGTACATTCTTCAGGTTTTTTTTTCCATCCAAGTCTGATTGAGAGTTTGTAGAAAAATGGCTTCAGATTTTCCACATACTACTCTTCAACATTCTTCCTAAATGTAACAATGTGAAACTCACTAGGAGAACGGCTGTTTCTGTTTCCTTTCAAAATGCTGCCAACAATATTTTCTGAATGGAAGACACCATCTTGTAGCATAAAGGGCCGAAAGGGGTTCTGGTCTGGCTGATGGTTGGTGGAGACATTTTGACTATATATTGGACCTGCCCGGCCTCGCCCAAAATGGCGCCGGTATAAATGGGACTCGTAACTCCTTGCCCGCAAATGTATATCTAGAAAATGTTATTGTAAGTGGCCCTGTCTTATTTTAATTACAAAATGTACGTCCACCGATTCCGCAACTGTTAGACACCTTTGTTCTTGCAACCTAATGGCCCGCTCGTTACGTTCTTCTACAGTGTAAATGTCTCCTCATCATATACGATTTCAGTTTGCTCCGTGGCCGGCCCACGTGGTTATAGGCCCGTATTTGTATACTGACATTTTCACAATAAAGGTTTTTAAAACAAAACACGGTAGTAGTATTTATATTGGTAAAGTTTTTACTTTTAGTCACTGTTTTCGAATCAGTAAAAGGCAAGTGAAATAAAGCAGTCCAATTACATGACGGATAAAAGGCATAATATGTAGGAACGCAGTAAAGATAAATGGTCAAGGGCAGTTGTGTTTTTCATGTCTGCAACATAAAGTGATCGATAAGAATCTGATAATCAGGCGCATCGGCGACTAAGACAGCAGGCGGAATCTCTTTTACTCAACGGCTCCGTCATGGAAGGAAGAAACGCCCTTTTTCTCGAAAAAGGAATATATTTTACTTGCAAGACAGTTGTAAATTTTCCGGGAAAGTACATTAGCCTGGAATATTATAACATATGTTTGAAAAAAAAATATTGTTCGAAAACAATAAAAAGCGTATTTTTTAGGTCATATGACCAAGCTTTTCATCATTAAATTAACAAAAGTAAAATGAACCAATGAAAAGTTTTATTAACAAGTCACATGACCTGTTATGCTTACGTTACGCGCTGCGCGCCGCGCCTCGGATCACTTCCGGGTGCGCTAACGCGGCGTGTCATATAACGCATTACGCGACAACGTAGGTCAAGAATATAGTCAAAATGTCTCCACCAACCAGCGTTCGGAACACAACCCCTTTCAGCAGTCCAAAAAGTTCTGTTAAATGACAATAGAGGGGACAGGCAACAAGAACCATCAGTCAAAGAGGGGAGGGCAAGTTCTTCTCTTCCGGGTCATGTTGGGGCGCTACCGGAACTGATCGAATTGGTAGTCTACAGTGTTTCTGGATGTTTCAGACTAAAGCTGGCGTCAGCATGAGACCACTACCATCTCGTAGCTCCGTCGTGGCCATTCCACGAGCAATCATGGCAGCCGCTCCCCACCAGAAGCCTGCGGGAGTCGGAGGCCCCCAAGACTTTTGTAGAATCTTCACGGCTGAGGGGACGCTTTTCGAGAATGGGACCCAAGCCCTATCAGGGAAGCGTCCGAGTTCAAAGGTGTCCCAGGGCCATTTTAGTGGACCAGGCCCAAAACCGAAGAGCCGGCCGCCATTTTGAGAGTCCTGTGGCAGCCGCCTATCGCTGCACCGCAAGAGCGGGAGCAACTCAACTACACATACATATCCACTATAACCTATGGTTTTTTCTGTGAATATATATATGTATGTATGTATATATATATATGAGGCGGGTAATCTCAGGAACCACAGCACCAGTCACAACACCCAAAACAGCGTTGGAAAGGGCAGTTGCAGCAGAAGGACGTAGGCTATGCAGACCCCCACCATATACATTTAAAAGGTAAAAGAACCGTGCCAGCAAAGTAGTCCCTTGTGGGCGTGTCTGCGTTGTGCTGTGGGCATGTGCTGGGGGCGCTACAAATGCTGGGGGCGTGTGGTACATTCCGCCCTTCATGCCATGTCTCATATCGTGTGCTGTGGGCGTGTGCTGGGGGCGTGGGATTGTGCAGGCGCAGGATTACGGAAAAAAAAGTGAACGTTGTGCCCAATATTTCATTGTTTTTTCTTCCCAGGTTCTGTACAATCCAGCTCCGGGTTTGCTTGCCCCGCGCTCCCAGTGACGTGCACCTGCTTTACTGTATGGAGGTCAGGCATGGCGCTATTTCCAAGGGCCGGAAGGGCTGCAAACAGGGGCCATTGTGCAGGAAATGTATTCTCGCCTTAACTTCCGGTGACGCCTGAAGCGCACACTGGAGATTTTCCACTTCTGTTGCGCACAGGCCTCGTACCACGCACATCCGGACACAAGGCCCGCCTCCACGAAATAGCAAGAAAGGGACTATCCCTCCCCCGGGATTATGTGATTATATTCCGCAAACAAACATCCTGCATACCATCACTCCGCAATTTTTATAACGGGGAACTATTACTCCGCAAAGACATAATTTCTAAAACATTTACAATGCATATGACTTTATCACACATGCCATTATAACGCAAATGCATGTGTGGTAAAGTCATATACATTGTAAAAGTACATTATTAAAACATCAAAACACTAACCCATCTTAACTCTATAAATATACCCTGTACCCAAAACCCAAACATATTCCTAAACCCTAAAAATACCCCTGTACCCCAAAACCCAAACCTAGCCCTGAACCCTATAAATACCCCTGTACCTCAAAATCCAAACCTACCCCTGAACCCTAAAAATACCCCTGTACCCCGAAACCCAAACCTAGCCCTGAACCCTAAGTATACCCCTGAACCCCAAAACCCAAACCTAGCCCTGAACCCTTACAATACCCCTGTACCCCAAAACCCAAACCTACCCCTAAACACTAAAAATACCCCTATACCCCAAAACCCAAACCTAGCCCTGAACCCTCAAAATACTCCTGTACCCCAAAACCCATACCTATCCCTAAACCCTAAAACTACCCCTGTACCCCATAACCCAAAAGTATATCTGAACCCTTAAAATAACCAAACACACCAAAACATATACCTCAGTACCCCAAAACATATACCCTATACCCATACTTACCTTAACCAAACATTAAAAAAAGAACATGCTTTTACCATTCATGCATTTACAACGAATTTCGTTGTAAATGTATGCGTGGTAAAAGCATACCAAATGTAATGCCATGCGTTATAATGGCATTGCGGAGTCATGGTACTTTCTTAATGAAAGTATGCAGAGTCATGGTACTTACCTAATAAAAGTATGCGGCGTGATGGTATGCAGAAAGAAAGTTGCAGTATAATGGGTGTATACCCTCCCCGGTAAGTACATTGGTTGCACGGCGGCCCACATCTCCAGCAACATACTCATATTTTTTCACCACCCATTTGAAAAATGCACAGGTCTCTCTCATTGATGGCCAGCACCGACATACACTTTTTGACACACCTCCCGCCACAAGTTCTAGAATTGCGAACTTTAGAGCTGGGGAGCTACGTTTGAATCTCGGCATCAGCTTAACATCCTGTGATTCCAGGCAAATCGCTTTGTCTCCCCGTGCCTACCACAAATGAATGCGTTCTTCTCTAATGTAAATTGTGCTCATGCCATGTTGTCGAGTTCGCGCTATATAATATTGCAAGGAAAAACAAATTAGGGAAACTCGAGTTCACACACTACTGAACGCGCACTCTTAAGTGCATCAGCAGTGCACTGTGAATCGGAGCGTTTCACAGGCCTGTCACAGATAAGAAATGGTATCAAAATGAATTCGTACAAAACAATATACTACTGGCCGGCAGCAATTCATACCCAGACAACGTCGGGACAGGCTGCTATATATATATATACATATATATATATATACATATATATATGTATATATATATATATATATGAAACAGAACTCGCCAGGCGCAGCCAGCGCCTCCAATTAGTAATTCAGCTCGAAGAATGACGAAGAGTTGAACCCGTTTCTGGTGCCAAAACAAAGGTGCCTTTATTGATGCATGTTATTGCTCAGCTTGCCCGCCATTACGCGTTTCGACTGTCTCCACAGTCTTGATCACATGGTAAGGTTGCATTGCCACAGGTAGGGTATAAATAGTGAACACAAAAGGCGGACTTTTTTATTCCCGTCCCCAAAATCATTTCCAATGGTTCTTCTTAGAGGAAACAAACAAAAGACTATGTACAATTTTGCAGTCTTTTGTCTCAAACAATCAAACTCATAGTGAGTGATTTCATTTAGTACACAATATGGTGTTTATATACAACATATCGCAATAGTAATAAATATTCATAAATATTCACATATATAAATAAATAAATACATATTTAAACCACTAAAATCGATATGTTAATGTACTGGCGTATGAGGTCATATGATTTCTAATTAGATAAAACCTCCAAAATGTCATGTACCCGTAGTGGGGATCCATCAAAAGTGCTTGTGCAGATAAACACATTATACAATGTAAACATATTCTACGTTCAAACCCATTAAAGTGGCATGGAGCAGCTATAACAGCGAAGTGCAATATGTATTTTTGAAAGTGCAATGTGCTAGTGTATAAAAAATCATACATTTCAGCCCCTCCCTTATGTCATAGATTTCATAACATATGTTAAAATACTGCAATACAACAAAGCAAACTGATTAAATCCCATGAAAATGTATAAACTGACACCCAGATTAATTGAGAACAGAGGGACCATTGTATTATCTAGGATCTTACGGTTCAGATGTTTGAGATTATTATGAGGGAATTTTCATAAACACGTATAAAGATCCTCACTGGCGTTGAGACCCCCTGGGGTACGACTGTCCAACTCAAGTATATAACGAGTTTCCAGTACCCTTAGAAAGTGCATCTCTATTGCCACTTCTTTTTAGGGGCATGACACAATCGATGACATAATATGTGAGATGTTTTGGGTCACTGTTATGCGTACTCTGAAAATGGCGTGCCACAGGATATGACTGGTCTTTGGTGTTGATTGCTCTTATGTAATGCAGTATCCGCCTGTGAGCCGGCAGACGGGTGCTACCCACATACCGAAGCTCACAGGGGCACTGCAGCACATAGACCGCAAACTCAGTCTTACAGGTAAGTTGTTTGGTGATTGGTACAGGTTCAGCCTTAAAAGGTGTTGAGTATTGTGTTTTGCAACAGCCGTATTTGCATGCTTTACAGATTGGGCATTTTTAAAAGCCTTTTCTGAGAGCCATGAAGGTTTTTGAAGGCAGCTGATCCAGATGATTTTTCACCAATCTGTCGGCCATAGAGATGGATTTTCTAAAGGAGAATTAAGGTTTTCTACCCACTAGACCACCGATGACCGGATCCCCGGTCACCAGGTTCCAATTGTGGGAGAAAATGTTACGAATTTTCTTGTGCTGTTGGTTATAAGTGACAATGACTCTTGAAGAGTCTGGTACTGATTTTGTGCTAGCAATGTTAGATGTTGTTTTCGGAATTAATTGCTGGGCTCTAGTTATATTCTTCGAGCGATCTATTGCTTCCTGCACTACCCCTTCCGAGTAGCCCCTAGCAAGGAAGCGTACTTTACTAGCCTCTTGAGCTTTGGATTACTCTGTTTCTGAGCTACAAATTCTCTTAATGCGCAGCATCTCCCCGAAGGGGATACTGCGTATCAAGTGATAGATACTTGTGTTACTGTGTCAATGGATTCAAATATGTATTTTACAAAGGTGATGAAAGATTTTACTAGTGTATGAAAATGTGTATGTGATTGTCACGTGGATGATGTCATCAGTGATGTCACTGACCATGTAATGTAATATGTGACATCATCAGCAGTGGATTGCGGGTGCCCGAAATATAGTTAGTACAACTAATTATATAGGAGCAATTTCAATGGTTTTGTTTGAGTGAAATGTCCAGCTAACTATAACACCCCTAAAACTTATAGTTTTTTTAGGGAATTCCAAAGGTTTTTTAAATGCTAATTCCTAACTATATAAGGCCTGAAACTTATGTTTTTTTCAGTGAATTTGCAAGGTTTGTTAAATTCTAATTCCTAACTATATAAGGCCTGAAACCTATGTTTTGTTCAGTGAATTTCAAAGGTTTTTTAAATGCTAAAATTCCTAACTATATAAGGCCTGAAACCTATGTTTTTTTCAGTTTATTTCAGTAGTTTTTTAAATGCTAATTCCTAACTATATCAGGCCCGAAACCTATTCGAAGGTTTTTTAAATGACAATTTTTAAATGTATTAATTGATATTTTTTTATACTGATTTACTACATTTTTGCAGGTAGGTGTTCAGAGGGCACGCCCACTTTTTACAACACTCTGCAGCGCAGCTCCATGGCGCTTACTGGAGATACCTGTTGGACTAGTTCCCTCTAGGGGACTTCTGAATTGAACAGGAATTAATTCCCCAACTTAAACTGTGCAAACACGCCCTACAGAGTGTTCTAAATTGGGGTATTAAGTTCCCATGCATACTGGGGGTCCCTGGGGGCCAATTAGCCCACCATGAGCCTCCATTATGTGCCAGGGGGCTGAGTTGCTTTTCTCCGTGGGGCGGCGATCTCTGGGACAGTGTAGGGGGGGATTGGGCCCCCCCCACTCTTCTTTATCACTATGCCCCCGCGATTTGTCCCCCCGGGGGGTAATTTGAAAAAACAAAAAAAGGGTTTAAAAAAAAAAAAACATTTGGCCTTGGGGGTCCTTGTGGGACCACCTAGGCAGGCCTAGAGGGTCAAGGTGTTTTTACCCTGCCCCCTTTTTGTGTTCTACACGTTTGTTTTTCTGCTGTCTTGTGCCTCGGTCTACCGAGCACAAGATGGCTGCCAACACTTCCTGGTTTGAAGTGTTGAAAGCCAATGAGCATGCAGCTCCTGCTCGGAAAGTTTTAGAACTCAAAAAAGGGGCAGGGTAGAAACATCCTGACCCCCCAGGCCTGCTCAGGGGGTCTCACAAGGACCCCCAAGGCCCCCCAATTTTTTGGGGGGGGGAAATCGCCGGGTGCGCGTACAGTGTGCGTACCCCGCGATTTTTGAAAATAAAATATTATTTTTTTTGCCTTTGGGTCCCTGTGAGACCCCCTGAGCAGGCCTAGGGTGTCAGAGTGCTTCTACCCTGCCCCCTTTTTGAGTTATACACATTTTTTTCTGCTTTCTTATGCCTCAGTCTACAGAGGCACAAGATGGCTGCCATAAATTTCTGTTTTGGAGTGTTGACAGACAGTGGCAGTCAATCAGCATACAGCTCATGCACTGGAAGGTGTGCGCTAATATATATATATATATATATATATATATATATATATATATATATATATATATATATATATATATATATATTTTTTTTGTTTTTTTTTTATTTTCTCAGGAACTACTGGAGGGATTTACACCATTTAAGCAAAAGCGTGATCTGCGAATCAGACTTTACCATTTTGCCAAATTTGGTGCAATTCCGTTCAGCGGTTCGGGCTGTAGCCGTGTCTAAAGGTGCTATGGAACTTAACATGGGGAAAACACTTTTTTTTCTCGGCCCCCGCTTGACGAATCTACCCGAGACTTTCAGAGAAGAAGCGGAGCGGAGCGGGCCATCTTCTTTGAGAAATTTGCAACGATTCAACAACCGGCGCCAAAGTTATTCCCAATAGAATGTTGAGGATTTCCTATGGAAACTAGGTCCTAACTATATATACCTACTGGCGACCGCCAGTCCATGTCCATTCTGGGCAGCCCCCACCCCTGGTGCATTAAAAAAAAACTGGCGTCTAGGGTGCTCTCTGCACCCCGGGGGCTTATTGGGGACTACTGCTCCCATCTGCCCCCAGGGGGACAGAAATGCTGTCTGGGGAAATTAAATGGGAGAACGCAGAGGCCCTTGCCCAAGGAGCAGCTCCCTCCTCCCTGGTGGCTAGTGGGTGGATCCCTGCTTAGTATCGCCCTCCTGGGATGCTCCCTAAGCAGGGATCCACTAGGGAAGTATGCCATTAGAAATGGCAGATTCTCCCCTTTCCAATGATACCTCTCCCAAGGGTTTCGGTGCTCGGGGAGCTGAGATAGCCCCACAAGCACTGAAACATTCAAGCTAAAACTAAGTTGCAGTTTTGTTTTCATTCTAATGACGACAGCTCACCATTTGCGTGATCGTCATTAGACTCAAAACGTGTGAAGGGCCTCAGGAGTTTGGGGAGGCTCTTCCCCATGTCCTGTGGCCCCCCAAAAAAATGGAAATCCCTCTGCTGTTCACAGCAGAGGGATTTTGTACCCCTGTCATCATGATGTAATGGTTCAGTCATGAGCACACGAGCACTGGTGCTCATTACTGAACTATTCCGTCATGAGCACCGAAGGGGTTAACTTTTCTGTTTATAATGAAGTACTCCCAAAGGTTTATACTCTTTTAATCTTTTGATTAATATTGTTACATATACTGTCACATGGCGATTCTTGGCTGCACAACTTTTACCCTGTAACACACAGTTGGAATCGGTCTCTTGTCACAGTCAGATTAATATTCTCCATGGATTGACATGTAAGAGGTCTTTCCTTGTTCAAAAGACGCATTGTTTCTTCGATTTTCATTCCGGCTGATCAGAAGGCGATAGGGGCCATAGACTACGCTAAAGATAAAGATCGCCCGTTAGCCTTGGTCGAGATAGACGCGGCCAAGGCCTTCGATCAGGCTAACTGGAACTATCTTTGGGCTACAATGACGGCATTTGGGTTCCCCCTAACATTTATTAAGGGTATTAAATCACTGTACCATAATCCAATGGCAAAAGCATTGGCAAATGGGGCATTATCTGATTGGTTTGATATATCTCGAGGTACCAGACAGGGTTGTCTCTCATCCCCTCTTTTGTTTGATGTTTATATGGAGCCTTTTGTTTGTGGTATTAGAGGTGACAATATAATTCAACCTTTTAAGTTGGGTAACATGGTGTTAAAAACTGCTCTGTATGCGGACGATCTCCTTCTGTATACCTCTAACCATTCTGAAGCTATACCCAGGCTATTTTACTTATCAGAAGAATTTGGAAAACTGTCAGGCTACCAAATTAATAAGGAGAAAACAGAGATAATGGGGTGGAATAATATTATTCCTATACAGGGTGCGAAACAAAAAATGCGATACTTGGGAATTTACTTAACTCAAGATTTAAAGAACATACCAATAACTAGATGGCAGACTGTTGTTAAAGATATTACCAAAACATTAATAAGATGGGGCAATCGGCCACTAAACATTTATGGACGAGTTAATCTTATTAAAATGACTATTCTTCCCAAATTGACCTTTCCTTTACAACTCCATCCCTTTATCATTCTCATCGAAAGACATCACTATTCTCCAGGGTAAGATTGGATCATTTATTTGGGCCTGTAAATCTTCTAGGATAGCCTGGAAAAAATTAAGGAGGGGCTTAAAAATTGGAGGTCTGGCCCTCCCGGACTTATTATCATATTGTCATGCTTTCTACTTTAAAAACTTTAGGCTACTTGCAAACACATTAGATGCATCTTCACAGGGCCGTTTGTTCCAGGCTTTACTCCATGACCTACCCTATGGCCATGACTTTTTTCTATTCAAGTTCGGCGACCAGAATTTGTTTTAAAAAATCCGTCTTAAGATCCTGCAGACCACACTTAAAAATTGGGGGTTTACTCGAAAGGTATTGAGAATTCCCTACTATCACACGCACACCCCAATTTGGGATTCTCCGGGAACACCTCTATGTCTTCAAGATCAGCTCTCACAACCTTTGAGAACAGCTGGAATACTGAAATGGGGAGACTTATGGGTAGATTCGAGCCTTATGGAGTGGAACTCCCTACCATCACTTACAAACGGGCATCTGACTAGATTTAAATTCTACCAATTATCTGCTTGGTGGTCAAGTCAGAACCTACAGCGGGAAAAAGACACTGGACTTCTGGATGCAATTTGTAGGGGGGGTGGCTTAGAGAAGTTTCATTCTGGTATAGACAGTTAATTACTGATGAAAAGAACAATCTACTTCTTGAATTGACAAACCTATGGGAAAATAGAATAGCGGAACTCTCTGAAGAACGCAGTAAAATATGGTCAGACTCTTTTACCTTATCCCAGAGGCTAATTAAACCAGCCAATTTAAGGCGTAATCCTTTATTTACAGCTTATAGAGTTTATTGGACCCCGGCCAAATTACACAAGATAACGCAAAACAACTATTATTGTCCCCGCTGTAATTACATAGCAGCAGACGATATCCACATGTTTTTGGAGTGCCCGGTGATTCAGGACTATTGGAGAGCGATAGTTGGCTTCCTGGGCGAGGTATTAACAACAACTATTTTATGTTCACCTATACTTGTATTCTTTGGTTTACCTAATGATTATAACATAAATAATTTAGACACACAGTTTATCTTTTATGTAGTGGTTATCGCCAGGAGAGAAATTTGTAAAGAATGGAAGTCAGCTGCCCCTCCCAGATTTGCGGAATGTTTAAAACATATAATGGAAGTATGTAAGATAGACATGGTCGGTCGCAATGGAAATATTGAGAATGTGTGGTCTAAACTGGAGGCCTGGTATAACAAGTAAAACGGTCCAATGATTATGCCAGAGGTTGTGTCGGTCCTGTCCTCCCCTGGCCCGAAGTATTCCATCATAGGTCCAGGGGAGTTGGATAAGGAAAACAACCTACCTCTGGGACATCCCTGTCCGCTATGATACTGTCCCCAGGGTGGATTCGGAAATGTCAGTATAAGAGGCGACAGCGAGACCCATCTAGAGCATATAAAATCTGGTGGCATATATGAGGACAAAAAAAAAAAAAGAAGGCGATACCCACCTGCACCCTTTATAACACCTAGAAGGATTCCAATTGTGTATGAAACCAAGGAGTTTTATTTTCTCCCATCATTTGTCTCATTATTTACTTCAGTGAGCTTGCCATAGTACCCTCTTCCCATGGTTTCAAGGACAGGGGCATTATTATTATTATTATTATTGTTGTTATTATTATTTGTAATTGTGGAGTGCAACTAATACCAAAAAGGTGTCCTGACATTGATTACAATTTGCTACATGATGGGAAATGAAAAATAACACAAGAAAAAAATGAATCTACAGAGCAAAGATTCAAGATTTCAATAGCTTCCGAAAGGAAAATATATATTATTGGTGGAGTGAAGCTGAGGAGGGAGCAAGTTCCATAACAAAGCGTCCTGACCCAAAAAAAGGGCATCCACCAATTTGTGCCTTCCAGAACTTGGGACAATAAACAGATTTTCCACAGACTAAGCAGAGAATATCGGACTGTGGATAGCGAGTGCCTCTGAATTGTAGGTACCTGAGCCCTACAAGATGGGTTGATGTATCCATTATGCTTAGGGATTTGAACTTGATCCTTTTAGGCACTGGTAGGTAAAATTTATCCAGGGGATCCAATGAAGAATAAGAGTGAGACAGGGCTAACTTTGCCTCAGCTGACCTGATCCAACTTAGCGATTTAATACCTTGGCTGCTAGGGGTTTTCCCGCTGGGTGCTGGATCCTTTGTAATCCCATTGTTTGTGACAAAGCCAGCTCGTCATAAGCACAGGGCAGGTAAAGCCCATGACGAGCTGGCTTTGTCATCAGCACTGAAGGGGTTAATAAGGTAGTTAGGTGCACCTACACACAGTGAATGAAATAATCCAATAAACTTCATATAAGTGACAGGACTACCAGTGTACAAAGATCATCGGGAAGAAATGGCACGATTTTGCTAAGACGTGGCATTAGGAAGAAACAAATGGAAGAGAGATTCTCTACATGAGGGCAGAGTAGAAGACCAGTGTCCACGTATGTAATAAAGTTCAGTACTACCAAAGAGACTTCGGGAGCCTGATCACTGGGTAGTGGCCAACTATTGTCACAACAAAGGATTTCTGTATTCTCACTGTTGAACTTTAATGAATTCAGCCATAAGCAACATGAAATGTCCCATGGACAATTATGGAAAACCCCTAAAGGCAAAGGACTGAATTGGAATTGGAAAACTGTAACAATTATTTGCAAGTCACCAGCATAATTCATGAAATTGATGGCATTACTACAAATGAATGTAACCAAGGATCTCTGCTAAATATTGAATATTGTAGGACTGGAGGAGAAACTCTGAAGTACCACTCGCTCCACCTTCCCAAACCCAGATTGGAAAAGGAGAAGACGAATGGCTTTTGCTCTGCATCCTAGTTAATATTTACACCAATCATGGACAGTGCCCTAGATGCCAATTTCCCCTAACCGTGATAAGAAAATATTATTGTTTACAGTGTCAAAGCAGACAAGTCCAGAAGTATTAAGGCTACAAATATGCCATTTTCTGATCCCCTTCTAAGTTCATCAAAACCAATTGAGAGTGACCTACTACCTCCTTACAGCGCAATAAGCCCCTAGCAGAAGATTCATGTGGATTGTTAGCTCAAATGTTAAAATTAATTAGAATGAAGAAATGAGAATGAGCTACATTAGGAGGAGAAGTAAGTCATGTTAAGTAATTCACAAAATCTGTAGATTGGCCAAGATGGTGATAACAGATCACCCCAGCAATAGACAACAAGGAAAATAGGTGTATACTAAAATCAAACCATTTAGCAATGTGTGCATTCCACTTCTCCATATAGATTACTGTGAGCCCTCCTCCTCTACAGGGAAGATGCAGGGAGATGCATAATGTTGAAACCTACAGGGCATGTACAACCCAGATCAAATTCGGAGTCAGTTGTCCAGGTTTCAGGAATAAGAAATAAATCTGAATTCTTAGTGCTGGAAAATGAACTAATGCCCTTTAGTGCTGGTGGAATACTGAACCAACAATGATTGCTAAACAAAATGTACCCTCAAAGTGGAGATCTTCAGTGCAACCCTGTGCAGACCCTGCTACAAAGTGTGGGTGTTTATCAGCGCATAGGAGGTAAAATAATGAACCTTAAGGGTGTCTGCTATCCTTTCAAGAGCAGTCTTTTCCCACAGTGTCTCAGCCAGAAATGATATTAATTCACTACTTGAGACTGAGAGATTGTTTTGCCACCTTTTGTGGCGCAGTTGGCCAAGCAACATAGACTGTGTGCCATATTTATCATTTTTCTACTGCAGCACAGCAAGACAACTTCTAGCATTGCACAGCATGAAATTGAGAGGACGAAAACAAATTTCGTAGCGCACGCTGCATCGCATTTTGCGATGCAGGGTGCGCTACGAAATTTCTTTTATTTATTACATTGTTTGCTTACCTGAAAATATCCATATTCCGTTGTTTACCACCCCCCACCTTGCCCCTCCCCGGCACCGCCTCCCTGCCCCACCGAACTTCCTCGAGGGGCCACGGCTGGTGAGGGGGCACAATAAGGTGCACTGGTCACCAAACGAGTAGCTGTGTTCTGCACCACCTGAAGACTATGCAAGGCAGATTCCTTAGCAGAGATCAGCAAAGCATTGCTGAAGTCCAAACGACTAAGTACTAGGGCATGGATCAGGGTTTTACGTGTTGATGCAGGGAGGAAATGGAAAACCTTCCGAAGCAGGCTAAGGGCATGAAAGCAAGCTCTTTTAGTTGCAGCTATATGTTCATGCAGATGTAAGTCATTATCAATTAATACCCCTAGATTTTTAACTACTGACTTGGGAGATGGCGCTGGGCCTATTTCTTCTGGCCACCAGTTAGGGTACCAGCTGGTGACAGCATCCTTGAAAAGCATTATTTCTGTCTTCCCAGTGTTCAACTGCAAGAAATTACTGCTCATCCAAGATGTTATAACTTTGACACCTTCCGCTAACATGTTTTGGATATTGGGAGTATCTTTATTGAGAGAGAGAAGGAGTTGAGTGTCGTCCGCGTAGGAAATCGGGGTAAACCCAATATTCCTAAGGAGTACTGCAAGAGGGCTAGGTACACATTGAACAAAGATGGACTCAAACAGGAAAACTGTGGTACCCCTTTGGTAACTGAGGTAGTCTTGGATTTGAATGTTCCGAGATTCACTGTTTGGGTCCTATCTTTAAAGAAGTCCTGCAACCAGTCTAGAGCAGAGTCCTGGATGTCAATGGAATGCAATCTGTCCAGCAGGATCTGGTGTGAGATGGTGTCGAATGCGGCGGACAGGTCAAGTAGTATGAGAATTACTGCTTGGCCGGCGTCCGCCAGCACTCGAATGTCATCTGTTACATTACCCAGGGCTAGTTCAGTACTATGCCTGGGACGGAATTCTGAATGAGAATGGTCCAGACAGTTGGAAGATTTAATAAAGGCAGAAAGATGAATGTTAATGTGCTTTTCCAGCAATTTACTATAAAGGGGAAGCAGTAAAATGGGGCAGTAGGTGGTTATGACATTGGGAGACAGTTTAGGATTTTTCCTGATGGGCATAATCTGAGCATCCTTCCATTCTTTAGGAAGTTTACCTTCTGTGATAGAACAGTTAAAAATGGAACAGAGAGGCTCTGCCAGTTCGGCTGCAAGGTTTTTGGCAGTTTTAGCAGGGATTAGGTTGTTTAGAAGAGCCTGATTTGGCAGATTTTAATAGAGAGTCCGTATCCTGAATGGTGAGCAAAGGAAATTCTTTTAAAGTGAGCCGTCAAGAGGAATCAGAGGCATGATCAATCATCAAATTATGGTTGGTGTTGGTAATGGAGGATGTTATCTTATTATAAATATCCTTTTCTTTTTTTGCGAAAAATTATCAGCTGTGTTGTCCCAAAGTAATTGAGTAGGTTCCTCATCAGGGTTGCAGGCTTCGGGGTTAATGAGGGTATTGAGAATGTGAAAAAGGGTTTAAGAGATGTTGCCTGATTGCTCAAGTTCAGTGGCTATATGATTTTTTCGTGGAGATTTGAAATGAAATGAAAATGAAAATGTGGACTTGTAGAGCGGGATTGCTGCCCTGGGGCGTCCAAGCGCTAGTGACCGAATATGAAGTTGCTTAAGTCAGAAAAAAGTTTTATTTTTAGGATGAAGCATTGAACAGAAAGGTCTTCAGCTGTTTACTAAAGGTGGAGAGATTCCCATTGGACCTGAGCTGGAACGGGAGTGAGTTCCACAACTTGGCCCCGTTATAAGCGAACATCCTGCCGCCAGATCTGACTCTCTTTATTCTGGGGACTGAGACCATGCATGCCTGGCTAGAGCAGAGGGTTCTACTTGGATGGTACTGCGTAGCCAGCTCCCGAATAATGGCCGGTCCAGTATCCCAGAACGCTTGGTGGAATATACACATTGCCTTAAAGGTGACTCTCTGCCGAACCGGAAGCCAATGCAGACTAATCAGCCCAGGTTTAGCTGAGAGCCTGCGTGGCAACCGAAGCACGGCACGATCGGCAGAATTTTGTACAATCTGTAATTTGCGTATTGTATATTCCGGAGCTCCGAGATAGAGGACGTTGTTAGAGTCCAGACGGGACTGAATCAGCCCCTGGATGGCCATCTACTTTGCCTCCATCGTCAGGAGAGGAAAGACTTTCCTCAGCATCCTTAGAAACCAAAACATAAGGCCGCAAGTCTTGTGGCCTGGGTGTTAAAAGAGAGCGACTTGTCCAGCCAGACCTCCAGGCTTTTTATATTGTCCTTAGGCACTGGGGCAGTACCAAGACATGCGGGCCACACAGAGTTGATTTAAGTGGAATTAGCAGAGCCCAGGAGCATCAGCTCTGTTTTGTCCCCATTGAGCTTTAAAAAAGAGGACGTCATCCATGCTTTGACCTCCTCCAAGCATTTTGCCAGACCACCTGAAGGTGGCGAGTTCAGCTCCTGTGCTAGGGAGACCACTAGCTGAGTGTCTTCCGCATAGGAAATGATCTTGATGCCGAACGGACGTACAATCTCAGCTAGTGGTCTCATGTAGATGTTAAAAAGCGCAGGGCTTAAAGAGGAGCCCTGCGGGACTCCACACATCAAAGGTCTACTTGAGGATACTGAGTCTCCATCAAAGATTTGAAAGGACCTCTCGCTCAAGAAGGATTTGAGCCATAGCCATGCCTTGCCAACTACTCCAACACTCGATAAACGGCTCAACAAGATGTCATGGTTGACCGTGTGGAATGCCACACTTAGATCAAGGAGGATCACTGCCACTGATCCTCCCTGATCCAAGATCATTCTGGTTGCCTCGGTGACTGCCAGCAGAGAAGTCTCAGTCCCATGATTTAACATTTTTATGGTATATATCTAAGGTCGCTTTATACTGCCCCTTGACTATAGGGTCTTTAGTTCGGCGCCATTGTCGTTAAAGCCTTTTACATTTGATTTTCTCTATTCGAAGATCCGATGAGTACCAAGGTGTCTGGATACGAGTTGAAGCCAAGTAGGATTTTTTCTCAGGGATCAGAGAATCTAATGTGTACTTAATAGTGTCATAAAAGGCCATCAGACAATTATCAACTGAGTCCGATAAGGATGGGTAGACGGGGGTAAATGATTCACGAAAAAGATTTGGAGATAATTTATGCCATTGCCTGTAGATCTGAGATATTGGGACTTTTTTAACTACATGTTCGCAAGGGCCAGCGAGATCGAACGAGATTATTGAATGATCTGACCATGTCAATGAATTAGTAGATTTATAAACTATATCAGGTGAAATAGAGAGAACCTGGTCCAGAGTATTGCCTGCGATATGTGTAGGAGCATAATTCCTTTTTGTGAGGCATAGGGCTGACATTTCCCTCAAGGAAATGGCAGCATTTGAGCCACCGAGGTTTTCACTGTAGACATTAGAGTCGCCCAGAAGAAGAAATGTATTAGATGAAATCACATGAGGGGCAATCAAGTCCAAAAGATGTGAAATGGAATTGGAGAGAGGTCCAGGGGGACGGTAGACAAGAGCTCCCTTCCAACTCAACTGTGAGTGAAGATCTAATCTGAATATAAGAATTTCTATACTGTCACTACTGAATTGATCCAATAATATAGCTTTTATTGGGTCTTTATAAATAATTGCAATCCTACCACCCGCTTCATGTGACCTGTCTAGTTTCAAAATACTGTAACCATCCGGTAAAGCAGTCGCAATACCTGGGGTGGAAGATGGTTTTATCCATGTTTCCATCAAAAACCCAATGTCTGGTAGGGATGAGGAAAGTAAGTCCCAGATGTTAGTAGCATGTTTAGGAAGGGAATGAACATTAGCCAGGAAACAGTCCCAGTTGGCTTTGTATGAGTTGTTACCATCGGCATGGAAGGGGGTATGAGGAACATTAACCAATGGTGGTGATATGCTCTGAAAAAAATCCCAGTGAATACATGTTAAAGGGCTTTCAATTGTGAGGGGAAATTGGTAAGTGCAAGGATAGGTACCTTTGCCTACAATAGGAGAGTGGGTGAAATCTCTAATAAGTAACAACTCCTGCGCTCACCTTAGGGTTTTTTGCTTGACCTATAGAGGCGCAGACAGGCTTGCCTTTTGCGCACCTTTGGTGCGCCTCCGGCGCGTCTGCTGCGCGTTGCCTGCAGCAAGCGGTTTATAGGGAAGAGGTTTAAGCACTAGAACTCTCACCTCCTTCCACCGGAAATGAGGAAGAATGGCAGCAGGAAAACAGAAGAGATAGAAAAGAGGCTCCTTCCACAACAATCGAGCAACGCTCGCGATGGACCGGGGAGCCTGAGATACAGCCCTTGTTAGCTTGCATGAATCAGAGCAATTTTAAAAATCGCACTGCATTCAGGTGATAGCGCGCCCGCTGTGAGTTGCCTAATGGGACTGACTGCCAGATGTTTGGAGGTTCCACCGGCCCAATTAGGATGCACCCGCCATACTGGTGGGAGCATCCTGGCCTTTTACCATTGCAGATGGTGCTGCTGCCTACAGCACCGCACGCAATGGTAAAAGAGCATGCACAGTATTTCCATGTATCATGTGGCAGGCACCACTCGGTGCCTGTCACTTGGCAGAGGGAACTGCAGGGGGTATCATGGGTACCCCCCAAGTGCACAACCCCACCCCCTGGAGGGCCTGCAACGGGCCCCCAAAGACAATCCCTGACAGCCTTTTCATGGCGGTATCGCCGCCATGGAAAGGCCTTTAACCACCCACATCATAATATGGCTGGCGGTGCCTTCTAGGCACCACCACCATATTACTGGCCCAGCTCTGCCCAGCTGGCAATCATAACGATTGCCGACCGGCGGAAAAGCGGCAGACTGACTTTGTGTCCGTCGCAATTGCCAACACTATCATAATATGGCGGGGAGTATTTCACATTAGGATGGCATAACGATTGCCACGCCGGCCCCGCGGTGTTGATCGTTACTCCAACCTAATGAGCCCCTTAGATAGGAAACATCACAACGAAATAACAATGGGGCATATTACCAATCAATAGCGATAATTATCGCTATTGCTTGGTTAGAGACAAAAATTTACCGCTCAGCGGCGGCGATTTTTACCGCAAATAAACCTTGGTATTACCAAGGTTTGTCGCAAATGCGATAAAAATCGCTGCAATGCATTAATATCGTTGAAAAGTCAGCGATATTCATGCATTACCGAGCTAATGCTGTTAGCCATGTTAACCACCTCCCATTGGATAACATGGCTAAGAACTGCTCAGGGCAGGTGTTAGCTTTTGGAGATATTCGCGCTTAGCGCGAATATCTCCAAAAGTTGGTAATAGGAGATAGCGATGTTAGCGACTGTTTTCAGTCGCTAACATCTTGGCACGCCCACTTTGCATGTCATTAATGCTAAATATCACTGACATGCAAAGTGGGGCCCAAGATGGTCGCTATCTCCTACTAGCTGTCGCTAACTGGTGTTAGCGACAGCTAGGTAATGGGGAGATAATTTTATCTCCGCTTTCTTGGCTTTTAAAGCCAAAAAAGCGGAGATAAACCCCCTTGATAATATGCCCCAATATTTCTCCTTGTTGTGCCTCTGGGGGGAAGCCATACAATTCTGACTCATTTCCAAGTCTACCAGAATTGGTAAATCAGGAAATGCTTTAGAGTACATACATGGATGTGTGGGAAGGCCCATGCTACAGCCATGTAACACCCCCATCACCCAGAGTAACGCAAGGAAGCGACTAGCACTGCCTTGCATTACTCCAGATTTATCAAGCCACTCATGGCAACATAAAGTGGCCTTGCGATGCTTGGTAAAATTCATTCTAGGTTTTGTACCACCCTGCTTCCCCGTGCATTGCTCAAAGGCAATGCAAAACCTTAATAAATCTGGACCTGAATGGTGAAGCCAACAGTGTTACCAGTTTGGTATTTCTGCTGAATTGTCTAACTATAGATAAGGCAAATGTGTTGCAGATTGCAGCTGGGAACCAGTCATTTTCACAGCAGGTTGGCTGTTGACAGCAGTTTATATTCAGTTCTTTACCGAAGCTCAAATGTGTTTATTTCTTCTCCATAAAATGTCAAATTCATCAGAGGGAACACTAAATAGACAGTACACTGAATGTCAAAGCAACTAACATTTATACGCTGCACTTTCGTCTTTTTGTTTGTAGAATATTTGTGTAAGTAAATAATTGTAAAATTCAGATTTCCACATGCTAGGAGCTTTCCCCTAGATGCATCAACATTGTCATTTGCGATTCCTTAATTGCGAAAAATAAGGAATCGCAATTAAGGATTCGCAAATGGCAATGCATCATTAATTTCGCAATTTTTTTGGGATTCGGTAAAAATCGCATTTTTTACCGAATTCCAAAAAAATTGCGATTTCCAAAAAGCGAATCCGATATTCCCATTCATTCCTATGGGCTGAAATGCCCATAGGAATGAATGGGAATTGCGAATTCGCAATTTAAATTTGGAATGCATCAAAGCCTTTCAAGGGTGGAGAGGGGGGTCCCACGGACCCCCCCCTGCACTCATGAAATGCACTTTTACATGTGAGTTACATACACACATGTCCTAAGGACATGTGTGCCTGTAACGTACACGTTTAAAAAATGCATTTTCATGCGTTTTTAAACATTTTTCCAAATTACCACGAAGTTCAACTTCGTGGTAATTTGCATTTGCAATTTTGGAAATCGCAAATGTTTTGGGGATGATGCATTGCTGTTAAGGAATCGCAAATGTGCGATTCCTTAACAGCAATCGCATTTTTTTGGAACTCGCAAAAAAAGCGAATTCCAAAAAATGCTTGATGCATCCCAGTAACCAATTTAGGAAGTGCAAAAGGCCGATTTATGCGAATCGCACCGTTTGCACTTCCTAAAACGGTTGATGCATCTGGGCATTTGTCTGTAAGAAATAAGATAGAGTAGAATGCGTTATATATGATAATAGTGTTCAGAACAATGCAAAGTATATAAGATTTTGAATGTCCCTGACACACACCTATGATAAGGGGTGGCTTTTGCACTGGTGGTGCCCAGTGCAACAATGTTTGTTGGCGCCTCCCATCCGTGGTGAATGTGGTGACCACCTCCACCTTGGATTCTCTCGCCACCACCTGTTAACAGTGCACCTCAAGTCTCCATAATCACTCTCTTTCAGATTCATTTAATTAGTTATAGTGCCACTCACATTAGTGTAGGGTGTGAGTCAGAGCACTTTGCATCACACACACATTACACAGAGACAATCAATCAAACATGTGTGCATCAGTGTATAGGAAATGTTACATAAGCCAGAGGATTACAAGGGGTGGGAGTGACATGTCATCCAGATTGGCAGACTGTATACTTTAATAGTGCTTGGTCTGGAGAAGCACAAACTGATTGAAAACAGAACGTCATAGTTGGAGGTTCTTTTTAATAATAAGAATCAATTTCTACCCCAATGAACCCTTTTTGCAACATTAATATATGCTCAAATCTATCACTTGCAGTGTGCATGCAGTTCTTACAGTTAAGCATTCATTGTTCTATATTAGGAATTTAATTTATAAGGTGCAAGTAACAAAAGGATGTTTCTTAGAAAAGCATTAACCCTCTGGCCTACCTATTTACATTGTTTGCACTTTGTGATCTGTATGGCACACGTTCATTGCAGCAGGCATATTAATCCAATCTGGTACCCTATAATGATTCAAAACCTCCACTAGACAAATCTCCAATTGCCTCTCAAGGAAAATCTAAGACGAGTTAGTGTCCCCTGATGGCAAGAACATTGGCATTTAGACATGGAATGTATTAATTATTCTGAATCAAAAAATCAAGGTCTGAGGAATTTTAAATGCTGCAAATAACTGTTTTATGTCAGAATGAAGAATGTTTTCATGAATAAAATGTATATTAAATATATAATTTAATTTAAAATAAAATTACAAACCTGCACTAGTAAATGTGGTTAAACAGTATGGGGGTCATTAGGATGGTGGGCAGATCGCACCACTTGCTCTGGGGTGGCGATCCGCCCGTCATCCCAAATAGATTTACCCCCGCCATATTATTATGGCGGGGAGTATCACGGCGGACTCAAAGTGCATCTGCCGCTTTTCCGCCGGTCGTCAATCATTATGATTGCCCGCCAGGCAGAGCTGGGGCATAATATGGTGGCTGTGCCTAGAAGGCACCTCCATCCATATTTTGATTGCGGGTTTCACAGGCCTATCCATGGCGGATTCACCACCATGGAAAGGTTGGTGGGGAAAGCTTTGGGGGGCCCATTGCAGGCCCCCAGGTAGGATGGTGGTGTGTGGGGGATGGTGGGTTGCACTTAGGGGGTAACTATGGTAACCCCCTTCATTGCCATGCACAAGGTGGCATGCACTGCATTGTGCCTGCCACGTTGTGCTTGGCAGTGCACAACCGGCCTCTTTGGCATTGCGGCGGGTGCTGCTTACAGCAGCACCCGTCATAATGTCTAAGATGCGGAATGCAACTGCCAGGGTGGTGGACGCAGGCTAATTCGCGGGTGCGGGACCGCCGCTCTGCTAGCGGACGGTCCCAGCACTGCTAGGATAAAGTCCGCCGGCCATCCTAATGAGCCCCTATGTGTTTAATTAAAGTATTTTTATATTTAAAACGAATAATCCACAAGTATATTGTTAGTAATTATTATGTTTTATTAAATAACAAACTGAAGCGGAAGTGGTGCGCTCAGGACGGGTGAGACGCTATTCATCATTCAGTGGCTCTCACTGCAAACACTGGCCTGTAGCCTTTTTATTCTCTTCACGAGCGCTCCAAGCACTCCGTGCTATTCAGTGGAAGAAGTGTCCTTTTTCAGAGGACACAGGCACAGAGGAACGAAGCTTCCCAGCGCACGAGGACACTTTATCCAGCGTTCGAGGCTTCCTGTCAACCCCTCGCCGCACCCGCTCCGCGGGTGCCGCTTCGCTGCTGGGTTACAGCGCCAGCAGCCTTGGGAGGAGACGTGAGGAGTTTAGCGGCAAGGCGGTAAGGGGCGCGAGGCATCAGCAGGGCTGCGAGCGTGCAGGGACTTCATTTCCCAGAAGTCCCTGCGAGACCAAGGAAGAGCTTCCGGTCCGCTCTCCCTGCTGGCCCGTCCCCCGCCCATCAAAGTTCTTTTAAAAGCGTTCCTGCTCTTACCAACAGTGGGACACTTACTTACAGAGGACACAGGCACAGAGGAACGAAGCTTCCCAGCGCACGAGGACACTTTATCCAGCGTTCGAGGCTTCCTGTCAACCCCTCGCCGCACCCGCTCCGCGGGTGCCGCTTCTCTGCTGGGTTACAGCGCCAGCAGCCTTGGGAGGAGACGTGAGGAGTTTAGCGGCAAGGCGGTAAGGGGCGCGAGGCATCAGCAGGGCTGCGAGCGTGCAGGGACTTCATTTCCCAGAAGTCCCTGCGAGACCAAGGAAGAGCTTCCGGTCCGCTCTCCCTGCTGGCCCGTCCCCCGCCCATCAAAGTTCTTTTAAAAGCGTTCCTGCTCTGACCAACAGTGGGACACTTACTTACAGAGGACACAGGCACAGAGGAACGAAGCTTCCCAGCGCACGAGGACACTTTATCCAGCGTTCGAGGCTTCCTGTCAACCCCTCGCCGCACCCGCTCCGCGGGTGCCGCTTCGCTGCTGGGTTACAGCGCCAGCAGCCTTGGGAGGAGATGTGAGGAGTTTAGCGGCAAGGCGGTAAGGGGCGCGAGGCATCAGCAGGGCTGCGAGCGTGCAGGGACTTCATTTCCCAGAAGTCCCTGCGAGACCAAGGAAGAGCTTCCGGTCCGCTCTCCCTGCTGGCCCGTCCCCCGCCCTTTCTGCTCCTCCTATAAAAAGCCAACTAACTCCCGCAGCGCGGGACGCAGCCCGGGCTAAGACTGGGCAAAGACAGGGCCGTTTTAGGCCGTTAGAGACCGTTCAACACCGGACCGGGCCACTCCTCTTGGTTTTATTTTTCGAGTTTCATTAGCTGGCTTTCCTGCACCATTCATATATTTATTGTAATAACTTTTCCACACAATGTCCTCACGCGAAACTAGGAGCAAGGCTACCAAGACCTCCAAAAAAGCCACAGGCACCTTAGATGATTTTATCACCAGGACCAGCCTCTCTATTGATAATGAAATAACTAAACTTCAGCACAAAGTATCAATTGAACTTGAGTGTGCTAGGAGGCTTTCAACTGAACTTGCACTCAGAAAAAAATCTTCTCTAGGCAGCATTGCAACCTCCAAAACTCCTGAACGCATTTCTGGCCCAAAACCAATTATAACCTTGGCCGAGGTTTATTCGACAGTAGAGGAAACAATCCCTCCTAATAATCATGAACCTCCTGGGCCTTCCGTTAGGGCCGAGTCCGAAAGCCCATTACAGCTGAATCTTTTAAAGGAGAGTGTTGAGGACATTCCAAATGGGGCGTCCTGTCAGTCACTAGTAGAGACGGAGTCTATCAAAAGCCAATCACCTACTTGTCAACCACCAGTTGAGACAGAGTCTAACAAAAGCAAGTCACCCGCCAAGGTACCATCAAAGCATAAAAGAAAGCGCAAACATCTAACCGCTTTCGCTAGGAAAAAAGCAAAAGTAGCACTTAGCCACAACATTAGGGGGGGAACACCAAATATGCCTACTGTAACAACTGAGAACACTGTACACGATGTAGCGCCAGTAATTGTAGAAAATACTAATGCCAGCATAGATGAACAAATCTCTATTGTTATGTCTGATCATTTAGTTAGTGAGGGGCAAAGAGTCTCTTCTGATATGGCAGAACAAGATGGTGGAAGGGAAGAATTCCTAAAATTAGTGTGGGAGACGCTTAAGAGGCTACTTAAACCACTAGAAATCAGGCTAACTGGCATTGAGAACCAGCTTCTTGAAGTTGAGAAAAGTGTCATCACCCTGTCAAGTCTAAGCCTTAACTGTACTGAAGTGCCTAGAGCCACTCAGCAAGTTCCAGTCCCCGCCCCGGTCTTAACAACAAATACAAATACTAATCCATTGAATGTGCAGCAGAAAAAGGAGGGGATAGTAAGTAATACAAATACTAAACAATCAACTAGCACTAAAAATAAATCGAATCCAATTCCCTCAACTTCCACAGCTGTAAATATTACTAGTAAACCCTCACAGAAAAATCAGGTACATAGTAACACTTCCCAACTGCCAATTCCTCCCTCTACCAACTCTTCCAACCAGAGTGTATTAGCCCCAAATAAACCCCAATTCAATCCGCCTGTATACCCTTATATTACTCCTGCAAGCAACCAATCCTTGCCTGATAAATCTTTTTTAAATACCACCCATAAGCCAAACCATCAGTCTAGCCACACGTATAGCAATTTTAGAGGAGGGTATATAGATCTGCCACCAGACGCTAGTCCATTTGTAGCTGTTCTCACAGGGGTGCCAGAATTGGAAAGCCAATATGAAGAAAACTTCCAATCGTTAAAAAATAAAGTGATTTTTTGGCTAAACAAATATAAACCCATTCCTAACCAGATGAAAAGTAAGATCCTTATGGTTAGGAGAGTACCATGGGTAGGGCCAACGGCCAAATCAACCACGGGTGACTGTATTGTCATATCCTTTGAAGAACCCCAAAGTGCTGAACAAATCTGCAATTGGAAATCGTACGGTGCGAATCCCCCCATCGAAGCCAGACCCCTATCATTCTTTTACCCTCCACCTAGACCTATTCATCATGGCCCCAAGTGGAACCCTGTCAACCAGTATTATGGCAGTGCTCCCAACTTGGCTAGACATGGTGATTATAATATGTGGTCTGGCATTCCCACCTTCAATAGATTTAGTTGCCTAGATGCTGTCGATTGACTTGGCACTATGCCTGACTGTATCTCTGAGTTATATGACACCTTCTGTAGCATGGGCAAAGTTAATTCCAATCTTAAAAATGTCCTACAATTGCACGATGATGATCAGATCACTAAGGATATGTTGCATAGGACCATCTCAAATCCCCAGAAAATGGAATTATCTTATAAAGCTGGAAATGTATGCTATAGTACAGCTGAGGGTGGTCTGAATGGGGGATTAATTACTGCAGTTAGAGAAAAAGCCAGGGATGCAGAGAAAGATATATCAAATCTGCAGGTAGGCAGCTTACCCAAACAGTGTGTAGCCAATCCTTCCCCCGACACTCAGAGCATTGCACCTCACTTGCTCATTCTATCATGGAACATCGCAGGTGTCTGCAAGAACCTAAAAGACCCTGATTGGGCAAACTATATTGACACCTGTGACATTTGTTTGCTACAAGAAACTTGGACTACAGAAGTTCCACACCGGGTAGGATATAAAACTTATGATATCAAGGCAGTCCAGTCTGATAGAGGAAGACCATCAGGGGGCCTAATAATTTGGCTAAAAATCACCCTGGTCATGCAGGTTGAATTTGTTGATACAGGTTCTCCGGATATTCTGGCCCTAAGGGTCACTCCACCCTGTGGAAACGAATGTTACATCGTCAATGTTTACAACAGACCGATCGGCCACTCTAAGGTGTCACCAACACTTGAAGCCCTGGATCTCCTCTTGAAAAACGTAGTTGGAGATACCCCGGTCATCTTGGGAGGAGACTTAAATTGTAATTTCGAACCTGTCCCGGGCATCTCTGATGTGTTTGAAGACGAGGACCAAGCGTATAACATTCCCCAGCTTGAAACCACCAAATCTGTTAAATATTCTACATTGGCCAGCCAACTATTAAGACTTACCGCAGATCACGGCCTTAGAGCAGGCAATGGCCGTCTCCCATCGGACTTGCAAAAACAACCAACCTTCTCTAAAGCTAAAAGTAATCTAGACTTTGTACTTGTTTCTCTTAGCATCTGGCACTTTTTGATTGATCTGAAAGTAATAAGTAGGGAGGAAAGTGACCACTATCCTTTGGAACTTTACATCAACATGAACATGGTTAGTGACACCATCACAACATCAACTGAATCTACCCATGTCAGCATGTGTGAGGACGTCCACATAAACAACAACAGACGTGCAGTAAGATGGCCACGTGTTTTGGCGGATGGTAAGGCCATAGCGTTGGTGTATTTTCTTTTTGAGCAAATGTTTGCACATATAGCTGACCATGCCTTCCTACCTGAACACTTTGATCATTTTGTCGATCTACACAAAGTCTTCTTTTCAGAACTAAAAACGTATCTATCAAAAATGCTGAGAAAGAAGCAACAAAACACAAGAGTGGCCAATCACGGAAAGTTATGGTATGACCACACGTGCAGGATTGCTAAAAGAAACCTATTGCTTGCCATTAAAAATAAGGCAAAAGAAGAAGTTAAACTTGCAAGGGCAGATTACAAACGTACATTAAAAACATCCAAAAAACTTTGGGAGGAATCAATCTGGGCTGAAATGCTAGCTGCTGCAAAAATTAATGATAATGTTGGCTTCTGGAGGCTGGTGGCTAATGGGGGGCATGCTGGGAGAGCTGTGAAAGATGTATTCCTGGATGAGATGACCTGGGTAACTCACTTTACAAATCTCTATAAACAATACGATGGTGACAGCCAAGGGAGCTTATGGTCCTCCCCCCCTATTGAACCCCTCAACTTTACATTGGAAGAGACAGTAAGGGCGATCAACGAACTTAAAAACATCAAAGCCCCTGGTCCGGATAAAATACTGGGGGATCTTTACAAACACGAAGTTGACGTCTGGGCCCCCTATGTGAACCGTCTGTTCAATGTCTTATCCTCAAACTGCAATTTTCCAGATAGTTGGCGGGCAGCGGAGGTTGTGCTAATATTTAAAAAGGGGGACAGACTGATACCCTCTAACTACAGACCTATTAGTCTGATGGACACGCTCCAAAAATTATATGCTAAACACTTGCTATTCAGGATCAACGACTGGCTGGAAGACTCGAACATAATTTCCAAATTCCAAGCTGGTTTTAGGAGTAAGACCAGCACTATAGACCAAATTTTTCGATTTTGTTGTTTGATTTGGAAGTATGTGCAACTCAAAAAAGGTCACCTGTATGTAGCCTTCGTTGACCTGAGGGCTGCATTCGATCTTGTCCCACGTAGTCTACTTTGGAAAACTTTAAGAGAAATAGGTTTACCGGGATGCCTCCTAGCCCAAATAGTTGAGCTGCATGCTGACAACTTCGCAAACATCAGGTGGGGCCCTAATGGTGAGTTGACACGCAATATTCCCATTGAACGCGGGGTTCGCCAGGGATGTGTCCTGGCCCCTACCTTGTTCTCTCTGTTTATTAATGATGTCCCTGAATATTTGAATGCTTGTGTTAATGATTCGCCGCAGCTCAATGGTGTAAGGGTGCCTGCGTTGCTCTTCGCAGATGATACAATACTTATATCTCAAACAAAAAAGGGCCTCCAGGCACTCCTTAATTCCTTCAGCTGCTATTGCCAGACAAAGGGCTTGGAAATTAATGCTAATAAAACAAAATGCATGTCATTAAATCCCAGTATGCCAGATAGAGGGCTTCTGACCTTGAATAGCCAAAAACTAGGTACTGTGGATAACTTTTCCTATTTGGGTGTTGTACTCGATTCCAAACAAAGTTGGAAACCCCAAATCGAGAAAAGTAAGATATCATATGCCCAAAACGTCAAACCAATTTTATGCAAAATGAATACTAGCACAAGCAAAAGTGTAACCCCGGTTTTAGAACTTTTTAAATTTAAAATACAATCTGCTGTGCTATATGGAGCAGAGATATGGGGCCCGTGGGCAAAGAATAGCTTTCAAATTCTGGACAATAAATTCATGCGTGCTTCTGTAAGGGTTCCTAATAGTACACCCCTTTTACCTCTCCAACTTGACCTGAACTTCAGGAGAACAGACCATCTAGTTATCCTAAGGCCATTATTATTCTGGGTTAGGCTTTGGACTACTCCAGAGCTGATAGAATATAGAAATGGTCTGCAAGAACTGATGTCTCTTGATTCTTTTAACTCCATCCATTGGCTAGTGCATATTAAAAAATGGTTTACACTCCTGGGTTTATATTCAATGTGGGAGACTCCAGACAAAATGCCCACATTTTCCAAACTAGTAGTTAAGCGAGCCTTCTGGACCCACATGAGTAGAAAATTAGTGGATGGAAGTAGTGTTGGTTCCGCAGTCCAGGCCTTTTTATCATTTAAGGATGAGTTCTGTTTTGAATCATTCCTGGACGAGATAGAGCCACCTATTGCAAAAACCCTTTACTTAAAGTTCAGATACGGGATACTTATGCTGAATTACAATACCGAAAGATGGGCACAAAAAAGACTGGGAGAATCGAATGTTAAAACAGGGTGTTGCCCTATGTGTTCCAATGTCTGTTCTGAGAATGAGGTTCACATGTTTTTTGTTTGTAGCGCATACTTGAATGATAGAAAGAAATGGCTAAAACCAATGTGTAACCTCTTGGGAACTAGGTCCTGCTCAATAGCCTTTAGAATCATGAAAAGTAATTCAAACCAGTACATTGTATTTAGCATAAGTAAATTTCTATATTCTGCTTACATAACCCGTAAAAAACAAGGACAGATACTTTGAGTTGGTGTATATGTTTACATAACCCTTACATTTTTAATATTTTTATATATTTTTAAATTTTGAAATGAAATATATTGCGTGTTTGTTTTTTAAAAAAAAGAACTGCAAAAGCTATCCTTTCTCCAAGTACCATTTTCTTAATTACTGCCATGCTTACTGTCTGATTTTCTATGTATGTATGTGACTTTTATGGCCAAAATGGCCGAAATAAAGTAATAATAAAAATAATAAATAACAAAACAATATTTTAATTTGTTAAACATTAATTGTTAAATGTATATCTCATTTACATTTAGAGTTCATTAGTTGTTTTAACATTCATTTCTATGTTGTGGTATATTCACTGACTCCATTATTTTCTTTGAAAGTATGGCAGTAACAGTGGTTGGGCAAGTGTGGTGCTTGATTTACTCCAAGGCTGGGCTGGACTACATTTAAGTCTGTTTTGACACTATTCGGACAGTATTGGAGATATACCTTGTGAATTGCAATGCTCATACTTAAAGATGGCCTTGTGTTTTTTACTAGGATGTCCCTCGTAAATCTCTCCTTAATCTTCCTTTAATCCCGTCCATTTGTGTCAGTTCTTCATTTTCCCAGCACTCTCCTGGTCCCTCCCACACTTACTACAAAATCATACAAGGAAGTGTGAGGAGATATCTGCCACCATGACAGAGATCTCTTCACAGAAAATAAAAGGAAAGGAGGAAGTGGAGATCTTTACCGGTGTGTTTGTAAATTGGGTTTTGTAGTAAATACATAGTACTACATGAGTACTACTTTAAGCGCTTCAAAATACAGTTTCTGAATCAGGCAATACATTTTAGGTTTGACATTACCCAATACCTTTTGTTTTTGGTAATTCTGCTGACTTAGGGCTGGATTCTGATGTCGGTCGGAAAGCCTTATGACCGGCTCGGTCCTGTAGAGCTTTCTGAGCGACTCGTGCTACATGGCTCCGATGCCGTCCAGAGCTGAAGAAGTTGGGTCGCTCGGAGTCCCATTGAAGTCAACTTTTAGTTTTTTTTTTACAAAATTAATAATTCTTTGAATTGAATTGATGTATTTTTTTTGCTCTTAGTGCACATTCCTTTAGAATTGGTCAACTATTATATAGACCTCTGACCTTAATATTCCCTGATGTGTTTTGTTATTTACCCACCTCCCTTCAAAGATTTCATTTACCCTCTGAAGAAAGTGTCCATTTCATTTAATGTTGCCTATTTCTAAGGACAGTTTGGGCCAAATTACAAGTTTGATGGTTCAACCGTTAGGGAACCACATCCACCTCCTTCATGCCCCAGCTACGCCGGTAGTCAACCTTCTACCCTAGAACAAGTTCATTATACAAAAAAATCATAATGCTGACCCGATTGTGCATGAAGCGGTCCCTTGGAGGTAAAAATAGCTGGCTTATTCATGGCAGGCATGGCCAAGCTTGCGAGTCAGCTGCCGAAGGTATAATAAATACAAACTGTGATTGGCAGCCCACGGCGGTCCACAATGGATGGCAGTAAGCCAAAGGTGGTCAACCACTGTGATACGTGCCAATAAAAATGACAAAAAACTGACATTGATTTGCCAATGTAACCCTGTTCACAGTCTGCAAACTTAACGGAACAATAAAACAAAAAGAAATTATTTTCATTTCCCAAATCCACAGGGCACCCAAAAAATGCATTTAGGGGAAATGAGTTGACATTCATGGTGGAGAAGATTATTCGAGAACAGACCCAATTTTTGGGAGCTGACGTCCAGCACCCTCCTCCCACTAGAACAGTAGAAATGTGGGAAAGGATAGTCAATAGGGTTTATGCTGTTGGGCACACACCACACTCACAGAACAACATTAGGAAGAGTCAGAAGGAACACCAGAAGAAGGTGCATACTAAATACAACGACCTTTAACGGGAGGACTGGAGGACAGAAGGTGGCCCTCCCAGCGTCTAGTGAAAACTCATGCCTGGAAGGAGAAATTTGTGTCCATCCTGCAACGTGAGGGGTTGGAAGGAATACAGGGTGATTTAGACTCATGTGAGATACATATCAGGAACTGGCATAATATCACAATGGCATGTGTGTTTGCACCTCTGTAGTTGATATCATCTTGCACATCAATTTACTTAGCATGCTTCATTTAAGCCAAAAGAGATGTCTGTTTGGTTGTCGATATCAGTACTGGTGCATATGACACGACACAATAAGCAAATACTACTCTGTTAAAGTTTAGCTATGCTATCTGTAAGTGCAGCATTACCAAGAGAATACTACAGCATCCATGACATGTGCAAATAAGTAAATATATGGTCTGTCCCAATGTCAGATTGTCAACAGCTAGGGTATATCTAGCATTCAGCAAATGTAGATAAATTATCAGCCTAGCAAGCACAACTACAATGAGTGCTAGTCACACCTACTTCAAATACCATGCAACACCCTTTAACTTACCACTAACTTGTATGCTATCCCAACTGTGAGCCAGAGGATTCAAGCAGTATAATTAGTCCCAGGTGATGAGAATGTCATGATGAAAAGCTTAAACTCCCATAAAGCCCAGTCACTACTACTACAAGTACCATGACAAACCCTTTACCCCACCACTAACCAGTCTGCAAACCAAACACTGAGCCTGATGATTCTAGCAGTGTAACATATCCCAGGCCTGAAGAATGTCACAATGAAATCAATACAACTCCCATGAGACCCAGTCACTACCACTACTATCAACATGCCACACTCCTTACCCCACCACCAACCAGTCTGCAATCCCAACACTGAGTCAGGCATTTCTAGCAGTGTAACAAATCCCAGGTCTTGAGAATGTCAACATGAAATCACCACAACTCCCATGAGGCCCTACTACTATCAACCTGCCACACCCCTTACCCCCACTAACCAGTCTACAATGCCAACAGTGAGCCAGACGAATCTAGCAGCATAACAAATTCTAGTCTTGAGAATATCAGGATGAAATTGTCACAACTCTTATGATGTCTAGTCACAACAACTACTATCAACATGCCACACCCCTTGTCCCACCACTAACCAGTCTGCAATCCCAACACTGAGCCAGGTGATTCTACCAGTGTAACAAATCTCAGTTCTCAAGAATGTCACAATGAATTTGCCACAACTCCCATGAGGTCCAGTCACTATTACTACCATCAAAATACCACACCCTAACCCCACCACTAACCAGTCTACAATCTGAAAACTGAGTCAGACAAATCTAGCAGCGTAACAAATGTCAGGTCTCGAAAATGTTATGATGAAATTACTAGTACTACCAACATGCCACACCCCTTACAACCAAGACAACATGTCTGCAACCCTAATACTAAAGCACTCTAAAAATGAAATTGGTCAGGTACAACTACATTTCAAACTAACCAAACATCAGATCAGTTTGATTGATGGTCCCCAAAAGTCATGATGTTGTCAGTCAATAGCAAACTGCCAATTGCATTTAAAATCAGTCTTTAAAATCAGTCGCCCATGAAAGATGGACAGGAAAAGAAACAATGCAATGCAACCACGTTGTAACAATGCCATATCAAATTGCTCAATATACATCACATGACTAGACTGTGTGTGTAGCTCAGCATCAAATCTCACACCTCTAGGCCTTACCGATAGAAACTGTAAACCAAACATATGATGAGTTTGGCAATTCTAATACATAGATCTGTTGCATCAAAATGAGCACATATATGTAATGAACTAAACACTGATGTTTTCTTTGAAACAAGGGGCAACCCAGATTCTGACACTGTGTTTTATGTCTCAACAGGTGAGCCCAGGACTGTGGCAGTGCAGAGGAGAGGTCGACAACACAACCATGTCACTCCACAGCCCATGAAGATGGCCAATAACTAGCCTCAGTAAGGACCGTGCCCCTGAAGCTGTAGATGTGAATGACCTGCCTGGAACATCTCAGCAGGCTGGTGAGATGTCAACAGTTGGGCTCCACCACATCTGAGACAACACCAAATATAGCTGTCCCCACAACCAGTGCACCTGGAACAGGTAGTAATATCCCATGCTCCCCAGCACTGGCTTCACCTATGGCCCACACCACCCCAGTAATCCCGGATCCAAAGGGAGGGTGCAGCCTGTGTCTAGGGCATGGGGCAGTGGAGTTCAGCATCTTGGTGGGAGGAATGTGGCCACCTAGAGGGAGCCCACTGAAGTTGCAGCAACCGACCAGGCTCCCCTCCCACAAGTTCTGCGTCCTTACCAGCACTCCCAAAGTGTCTTGGGACAGGTAGTATTGAAAGTCAGGGAAATTGAAGAGTTGAAGGATACATCTTTCCAGGAGGTTGCTTGGATCTGCGAAGAGGTGGCCAGCATCCACACATTGATAGCGGCCCTAAGCACTGAGATGGCTGGTGTCTGTCAGGAGTTATCTGTGGTTGGCTGGCCTCAGGACCGAGGTGGCCTCCTTAGTGGGTGTTTTGCAGGAGATTAACACAACCATCTCCAGGGATTACCCATCTAGCACAACCCCTTCCTGTGGGCTCAGTGCCTCTGAGCCATTGACCTCTGCAGCAACCACAGGGAGGGAGGCCTCGGCAGAGGTTGACACACTTGTAAGCAACCTTTACTCTGCAGCTCCTGATCCTCCCTCTTCACGAAGGAGGGTCTGTCCATCTCTGTCTACAGGAAGGGAGGTTAGACAAGACAAAGACCATCTTCAGAAAACCACTTTGCCCTTGATGTTGTTCTGTGTGTGCCACTCATCCATTTTATCGGCTGTCCCTGCCCACTTTTCACTATCTAGTTTGAGCAGTAGCTAGGCATTGGATTCTATTCTAAATAATACTTCTTGTCCACCATGACTGGATTCTTCATCACTCAAGTTTTGATTTGAGCGTTTTCTCACGTCATATGTTGTCCCTCAGTTTTGTTGTTACTTGTAAATAAACACTGATGTCACCAAATATTTGGCACATGTTATCAATACCACTACTGACATTGTAGTTTAAGGAACCTGTTCAAAAAAGGGATGTTGTTACTGTGGTCTACCTGAAGAATGCATATGTTGCCTGTATAATTTAGGTGTAATACTTGCTTACTGTCAATTCACAACATGACATACAGACAAGTGTCTTAGACCAGAATTTATTTATTCCATCTTAAACATCACAGGCTGTCACGATGTACTCTTCCAAATACTGTAATTCCATTCTTAGTAATACCGGGTCAATGTCAACATCAGCACTTTCTGATTCACACATCATGTTGGGTATGGAAACATAAGTCACTTTTTCACACTATGGCCAATTCTAAAATTGGCATGCTGAAATAGATATGCCCACTACAGTTACCACACAAATTAAAAATACAACTTGTTTATCTATACACACACATATGCCACAGTTTTCTGACCACAGGGTATTCTCAGCTCATGGTCGCATGTATCTGGTGAAATTAAAACAGATATGTGACGGCCATATGTACCAAACCTCTAGATACCACATTGAAGAAACGCAGCAACAGCAGCATCCAGGTCATGTTCAATGAGTAAATTGACAACATGAAGGTAGCATGGCATTTCTTGGGCACAACACCATGGCAAGTCAAGTCAAGTCAAGTCAAAGGTTTGCTTTATTCGGTTAAACATTTTAAAACCATCAAAGCGCAATACAAACTTTCATAGGGTAGAAAATACATTACATACAGCAAAAATGTAAATTGCACCTTACAAATAAACATATGTTGTAATTCAATGCAGAGACCATATGATTCGCATAACATCATCAAAGAATACCTGGAGTCCAAATAAATAATGTAAAATATTTTTTTTTAATTCTTCATCACCTGTTGAGTATTCCTTATAAAATCCCATAAATCATTTATTGATTCATCACACCGATAATCTCCCTCTTCCACAGAGTCACTGCAATTACAAAGGTGGGGAGAAAAGGTGCCACAGTTTCTACATTTTATTTCTTCGTCTAATAGCCCCCGTGATGTAGCTAGCTACCCCAAAGCACACCAACTGGGACCCCAGGCATTGCAAATATGCCAGGGCCGCCTAACTTGCTCAAAGCCAAAACCCTTTAACAGTGGCAATATAAACTTCTTACGTGGTAATACATAGAAATCACGGAAAAAACCATGTGTAACGTATTCTGCTCTGAAGAATTATCACAAGGGCAGGTCCGCAGAGCCCCCACCTTGGAAAAACCTTTTGTGAAGGATAATAGCCATGGGAGCATGTTATACTTGAATCTTATTAGTACAAACAAATGATACGGTTTGCATATATACGTCAAGTATGGCTGGGTATCTCTTCCCAAACTCAACATTACAAAGCACCTAACTGTGGGTTTAGCCAGCTCCCTTTCTTCCCTTGTTGACATTGCCCTCTTAAGAAACTGGGATTTTATGGCTTTAATGGCCACCTTACTTAGAGCCCTAGGATTTGAAAGCAAATCAGGGCTGCAGAGAGTATCCATTTGGGTTTTGATATAACGTAACCTTGGAATGTCAAGTGCTCTGTCTAGGGACATGCAATCTCTGATTATCAACTGATTTAAGTTTGGTGATTGCTGCACCCAAATTCTTAGCCAGCCCAATAATGGGGCCACAGTGATCTGGTCTGAAATGTAGCCAACACCTACGTCCTTGTGTATATTAAAAGTAGCTGCAGAGGCTGGGAGAGACAACAGCTTCCGTAAAAAGATGTTTTCTGCTACTTCGATTTCAGTAGCTTCTGCGTAGCCCCACACCTCACTCCCATATAACACCATTGGGGCACACTTAGCATTATATATTTTCTTAAGGGCTGGGATTGCCTTTAAACCTATGCGTTTTGCGAACCCTAACACCGCCCCAGACGACCTAGAGAGACTATTCTTTTTAAGGGTACACTGCATAGCCTACGACCTTCTATCATCAAAGAGTATTCCTAAATATGGGAAGGTTGGCACTTTAGTAAGCTCTTGCCCCTTGCATAATTTGTTTTCCTTTTTTGCCCGTCTCCCTCCTGTTAACATAGAATGTGACTTCTTGAAATTGGTAATTAAGTCAAGTGAGTCCATAAAATTAATAAAACAATCTAAAAGTGATTGGAGCCCTCTTGCTGTTCTAGCCACTAAAACTGCATCATCTGCATACAGTAAAGCCAGAATCTTTTTTAAGCCTACTATTGGGCTATCTTTACAAGATGATATTAAAGCCTCTCCCAGATTATTTATGTAAAGCGTGAACAGTAAAGGTGCTAGGATACATCCTTGCCTTACTCCTCGCTTGACTGGCCATGGTTTAGTTAGACTCCCATTTTCATTATAACGGACCGCTGCAGTGTTATTATTGTGGATCAGCCAGGAATGAAATTAGTTCGGGATCCAGCCCGATACTAGAGAGAGAAGCCCAAAGATTTTGCCTATTTACGAGGTCGAAAGCAGTGGACAAATCCATAAAAGCTAAATGGATGTCCCCCTGCTTAGCGACCGTGTATTTTCCTATGACCAGATGCAAGTTTAGGCATTGGTCTACTGTACTTTTCACCTGTCTGAAACCATACTGCAGGTCCGAAATAATGGCATTTTGATCCAGCCAGTCTGTGAGATGTGCTAATACAACTTTTCCCATTATCTTGGAAGCAGAATCCAAGAGTGAGATGGGCCTGTAACAGGCCGGATCTTCCCTTGGGCCCTTCTTATATATTGGGACTATAACTGCTTTGACCCAAGACCTAGGGAAACCAGCCTTAGTGGCAGCATTAAAAACATAAGTTAAGATCTTCCCCCACACACTAGGATCAGCCCTGTACAAATCTGCCAGGACCCCATCCGGGCCTGGCGCTTTCCCCTTAGCTGTGGACACAATTGCCTCCATAACTTCCTCCTCCAGGAAATTAATTTTTGGTACCTGTACAGAGTCCCCATAGGGAGTAGGTGATAAGTGGGAATTCTCAGCGTACAAGCCACTCAAATGATTCACCCACCTTTCTGGAGCGATGAGACAGTCCTTAGTTGTGTTATCTACCTCATCGAAAACTGGTCTATTAATCACTTTCCAAAAGCGAGTACTAATTTTTAAGGTACTAGCTTGGCTTAACTCATCCCAAGCCAACTCCTTTAGCTCTGATTTCCTCAATTTGGTTGCATTTTTGTAAGCCCTCCTAGCCTCGGTAATCCTAATAGTGTCCCTTACAGACTCTTTCAGCGCCTCCATAAGGGCGGTATGTGCAGTAATACAAGCTTGGTCAAACCAGTTTCTTAGTTTCATTGGCCTCGGTTTGACCTGCCTAGTCAGGTTAGCAGCTATTTGATTTGTGATGCGGTCAAAAGCACCTACCCCTGGATAAGACCCCACGTTTATACATAAACTCAGATCTTCACGGTTACTCTTATACAAATTACCAAGGAAATCGGCCGGAGTAATTACCTCCTATCTCAGCCTTCGGCCCTGACACACAGCAGCTATATTAGAATTCAAAATAAGGGTCATTGGTTTCTCGCATTTGAAGGCCTTAATTTTAATGTCCATCATAAGGGGATTGTGATCACTCATCCCATTCTGAGTGACTCCAAAAGAACCAATGTGGTCCATCAAGGAACATGATACTAAGATGGAATCACTGACATATCATCGAAAGACACAATATCGTGATACAAGAATATCGGCACAAATATATCAAATACACTAATATCGACATCCTATACTTAACTATAAACATACAAAAATATCTGAACACAATATCGACATACATAAACACCGATATCAATAATATCGACTACATACATATCGCTGGTAATAAATATCGATCACAGTAAAATACATACACCAGAACTAAAATATCGAAATCACTAATATCATCAACAATAATATCGTCTAATCAAATATATCGGAAATTTATATATATATATATATATATATATATACATTTTTTAAGCGAACTATAATGTTACTGGCAATAAAATACCCACTTCTCATTTAAATATATATTTATATATATTTTTTAACACTCTAGAACAAATAATTATTATCTATTATATAACCTAAAAATTTATATAAAATTATTTCCCATTTTTATAAATATATAACATTAGCATTTGCCTTATTTAACAACATGAAACTCACAACAGAAATTCCAAAATACAAACTAACCAATCAACACACAGAATTAGTAATATAACCAATAGCAAACTAATTGCTGATTACAATCTTCTATATAAACAATTACCCACTAACCACAAACCTCTTGCTAAAACAAACGAAAGGAGATACATCTCTGGAGGAATTGCAGTACACCGACAAGAACATCAATAATAACAGGATACAATAATAGATTTCAAGTAAGTAACTCTAATAAACTAAATTTAAATAACTGCTAAAATGTTAATTTCTTATTAAATATCCACTTTTCCTTTTCTCAAACAACTACAGAATACTCTACTAATAAATAACAGACAACTGATTTCTGAAAACATAGAAACTACTAAAAATGTAAATATAATCTCATTATTAAGTAAATGTTTAAATCTTTGAAATAAAATGCAAGTTATAATGAGTACATCCTATACTTTTTAATTTCTCTCCTAATGCTACAGAAAACTCTACTAACAAATACAAGACTACACAACTCTAAAACAAAGATACAACTAACAAAGTAAGTATAGTTTTACACTAAATTAACTGGAAAAATCCCTAAAAATTAGCACATGTTTTAATTAATTATACATACATACTTTTTATTTTCGACTACTACTACAGAAAAGTCTACAGACAAAAAACAGCGAAGAAAAATCCGAAAACTAAAGATACAACAAACTAAGGGGCTTATTAGGATTGCGGATTTTCCGCATTCTCTGGGCCGGCGGAAGCCACCGCCGGCCCGGAGGATGCGGAAAATCCGCAGCGGACCCACCGCCACATTAGGATTGCTGGTGGGTCCTGGTTTCCGTCCGCAGCTTTTCCACCGCGGCTGGCTTACAACCACGGCGGAAAAGCACTAATATGGTGACTGTGTCTTTCAGACACCATCAGCCAGATTAGGTTGGGCTCTGATACATGCTTTTCCGCGGCGGCTTTTCCCCCGTGGAAAAGCATGTGCAACTTCACTGTGGGGGCCCGTTGCGGACACCCTAGATGAAGAGGGGTGGGGGGTGCACATGGGGGTACCTATGGTACCCCCCTGCATTTGTATGCAGAAAGCGGCAGGCACAGCGCAGTGCCTGACACTTTCAACATACAAATGCAATGCGTGCATTTTTAACATTGCTGCGGGTGCAGCTTGAAGCCGCACCCGCCGCAATGTTAAAAATAGAGGATGTGACCGCCAGGGTGGCGGTCACATCCTAATTGCACAGGAGGGAACTCTGCATGCCACGTCCGTCCGCGATCCTAATGGGCTCCTTAGTAAGTATATTCAAACACTAAAGTAACTGGTAAAATGTTATAAATAAAAACACACGTTAACATTTCTAACACATATCTAATTTAGTTTTCCAGATCCCACTACAGAAGACTAGACTAAAAAAGAACAGACAACAAAACTCCAAATTCAAAAATAAAACTAACAAAGTAAGTATATCCAAACACTAAATTAACTGGTAAAAATCACAATAAATAGCACTGGTTCTAATCAATAACAATTATCTACTTTTTATTTTCTGCTAACACTACAGAAAACTCTACTGACAAAATACAGAAATCCAAAATCCGAATACTAAAGATACAACTAACTAAGTAAGTATATTCAAGCACTAAAGTAACTGGTAAAATGGTAAAAACCTACACACATGGTGACATTTCTAACACATATGTACTTTTTATTTTCAGATACCACTACAGAATACTCTACTAAGAAAGAACAGACAACTCTACTCCAAAATCCTACCTAAAACTAAGAAAGTAAGTATCTTCAAAATGTTTATTAAAATGCTACACTTATTAGTGCCAATTTTAAAGCAAAAATTGGCACTGAAACTCAAACAATATACTAAATCAAGTAATAACAATTACATTCATCTTTTCCTAACAGATCAAACAACATCAGAAAACACAGGCCACAACTAAAGAATAAAGCATATCAAAATATTTCACAGATTTCGAAAAAAAGTAAGTATATACAATAAAATTGTTCACTTTCTTAAGCTTAAAAACAAACATAACCTTTTAAATAACTATTAAATATATCTCTTGTAGATTTACAAACAACAGAAAGGAAAGCTATTACTCTTCTACATGGGTTACACTTATACCCAAGAGAAACAATTTGGTATGAAAGTAAATTGGAAATGTTGCAAATATTATTCCAACAAAAGTTATGGAAGGGCAACAACTAGAGAAGCAACTGTACTTTATACTAGGGAATACAACCGCCCATCAAACGTAACAGAAATAGAAGTTAGAACAGCATTAGAAAATATAAAAGAGGCAAGCACAGGTTCCCAAAAACAAACCAACGTCATATTAAAAGAAGAAATTCCAAAAATTCCTAAAACAGCAACAACACAGATGCCAAATATTCTTGCACTAAAAAAAACTATAGCACGAACAAAAAGAGCTACTACTACTACCATATCACACCACCTCCAAGAACATATAGTGATATAAGTTTAAATGCCAACCAAATTATAACGTTAAACAAACAACCATTCATCATTTACGACAATGAAAACAATGATAAAAGACTTACAATTTTGGGAACAAATATGAACCTATTAAAACTTCAGCAAAGCCAATATTGGATGATGGATGGGACTTTTAACATGTGTCCCAAACCTTTTTTCCAATTAAACACTATACATGGCCTATATCAAAACTGCAACATACCACTACTGTATGCACTATTACCAAATAAAACTAATTCCACATATATGGAATTAATCATTATAATCAAAGAAAAAACGAATGACTATTCTCCAGAAAAAATAATCCTAGATTTTGAGAAAGCAATGCTTTCAACCATCCTAAAAATATACCCCCATACCTGCATTCAAGGCTGCTACTACCATTTAAACCAGTGTCTATGGAGACATCTACAAAAGACAACCTTAAGCGTAGAATATGCAACAAACTCATATTTTGCATATCAAATAAAAAAACTCATAGCACTGGCTTATGTTCCGGAAACAGATGTAGCAGAACACTAAAACATTCTAATAGACAGCACCTTTTATAAACAAAATGAAGCAAAATTGAGTCCATTTCTGGACTACTTTGAAGACACCTGGGTAGGCAGATTCCATAGATCTGGCCACAGAAGAAACCCTAAATTCCTAATACCCTGGTGGATCGTTTACAGAAGCACCTTAAATGGTGAATCAAAAACTAACAACGCAGTAGAAGGTTGGCACAATGCCTTTATACAATCAACTGGCAGAACTAAACCAAGTTTAGAACCTTTTATTAAATGCCTACAAAAAGAACAAAGCTACCAGGAGTTCCGAATGGAGCAATCCATAACTGAACTAGTCCCTAAAACATCTAAACAAAACAAGCAAATGCACAAATACCTAGAAGAACAAGTAAAGTTATATCCTAGTACAAAAGGCATTGAATACTTAAACATAATTGCCCAAACACTACTCTAAATAAATCTGAACACCAAACCAGTCCCTAAAAATGAAACCTAAACAATCAAAATAACATTTAAATCTTTATTTTCAACACTCTTTAATGTATGCATATATATAATAATTAATTACATATATATGCACACATTACTTACAATTAAGAATTATAAAACAGAACAATAATAATAATTACATTACCCACCCACAAAAAGTAAAATAAAAATAACTTACCAAGCATTTTGCAATTCCAGTAATATCCTTTTTCACCAAAATAATCCAGTTAGTGAAAAGTTGACCCAAAAAAAATGAAAAAATACAACTGTACCAAAATTCGACAATCCATCCAATGAAAATCCTTCGAAGAACCATAAAAATCCTGAAAATGTGTACAAAATAGAAGAAACGCTCCAGGAAAACCGAAAGCTTTAAAGAAGTGTTTGAAATCGATTAGTTAATAAAACTAACAAACACTTCCTTAAAAAAAAAACGCTACTTCCGATATGGCGAACACCTAGAACAGAAATATATAAAACATACATTCCCAACCAACATAAAACAACACATAAACAACTACTAACATTAGTATTAACATTATATTCCTACTACATATACTTAAAACATGGACAAAGTAACTCTCAAAACAAGCCTGAAACAAGCTAAAACTCTGAGTAGCTACCACACGTAAATAAACGATCTCAAAAACTTTAATACAACTCCCTTACATCTAACAACAGTAAATAGCACCAGACTACTCTCAAAAGTACATTAAAACACACATGAAACATATAAAACAAACCTTACCTTAAGCGACGTGAAGTCTCTCCCAACCGCGAGCTGCTCTCCATCCAAATGACACAAAACGACCTAACCGGGTTACAAAATAAAGAACCCAAAAGTTTCAAAATAGTCCAATCTAAGGAACATATTATTAATTCTTTGTAAATTCACCTAAAATAATTACAAAATCACTACTATATTTTATAAAAAAAATGTCTTCCTTGTATTAAATAATTGTGAAATATGTAGTAAAAGTGTACAAATAAAAATTATGAATTAAATACTATTTATGTAAAAATTATTAGAAATGTTATAAAATGTTACAAAATGTTGTGATATCCTATTTCTGGTTGTAAAAAAATATGCCTATATCGAAAAAACATTTGTATACAAATCTATTGTTTTAAAAATTAATATTAATATTTTAAATATTGATATTAATTTTAAAATTGTATTTACTAACAACATATGTAACACTATAAATTAGTGATATTACATATAAGAATATTATATTGTCTACTTCTTATTTAAAAAAACGTGATTGTGTATAAAGATTCTTTTTTTAAATATACATGTTTCACAAATGTAAATATTATTATTTGAAAAATATTATCTCTGCAAAATATACAATACCTAATAAATTTATGTTGTTGAAAAAAATCTTAATAATTGTCTGTGTCTTTACTATTATGATCTCAAAAATATATTATTTCCCATACACAAAAATGTATATATATAGATTTATATACATAAATAAACAACTCTTCCCACAATAATCCACATAAATATCAAGTACTTGCTGGGCACTAATTACATATAATTTACTATTCCCACTCCAGTGTACATAAAATTGAAGTAGGAGCTGGACACTAATTAAATATAATTTACTATTCCCACTCCAATCTACATAAAATTGTAGTAGATGCTGGACACTAATTAAATATAATTTACTATTCCCACTCCAGTCTACATAAAATTGAAGTAGGTGGTGGACACTAATTAAATATAATTTACTGTTCCCACTCCAGTCTACATAAAATTGAAGCAGGTGTTGGACACTAATTAAATATAATTTACTATTCCCACTCCAGTCTACATAAAATTGAAGTAGGTGCTGGACACTAATTAATTATAATTTACTATTCCCACTCCAGTCTACATAAAATTGAAGTAGGTGCTGGACACTAATTAAATATAATTAACTATTCCCACTCCAGTCTACATAAAATTGAGGTAGATGCTGGACACTAATTAAATATTATTTAATATTCCCACTCCAGTCTACATAAAATTGTAGTAGGTGCTGGACACTAATTAAATATAATTTACAATTCCCACTCCAGTCTACATAACATTGAAGTAGGTGCTTAACACTAATTAAATATAATTAACTATTCCCACTCCAGTCTACATAAAATTGAGGTAGATGCTGGACACTAATTAAATATTATTTAATATTCCCACTCCAGTCTACATAAAATTGAAGTAGATGCTGGACACTAATTAAATATAATTTACTATTCCCACTCCAGTATACATAAAATTGAAGTAGGTGCTGGACACTAATTAAATATAATTAACTATTCCCACTCCAGTCTACATAACATTGAGGTAGATGCTGGACACTAGTTAAATATTATTTAATATTCCCACTCCAGTCTACATAAAATTATAGTAGGTGCTGGACACTAATTAAATATAATTTACTATTCCCACTCCAGTCTACATAAAATTGAAGTAGGTGTTGGACACTAATTAAATATAATTTACTATTCCCACTCCAGTCTACATAAAATTGAAGTAGGTGCTGGACACTAATTAAATATAATTTACTATTCCCACTCCAGTCTACATAAAATTGAGGTAGATGCTGGACGCTACTTAAATATAATTCACTATTCCCACTCCAGTCTACATAAAATTGAAGTAGGTGCTGGACACTAATTAAATATAATTAACTATTCCCACTCCAGTCTACATGAAATTGAGGTAGATGCTGGACACTAATTAAATATTATTTAATATTCCCACTCCAGTCTACATAAAATTATAGTAGGTGCTGGACACTAATTAAATATAATTTACTATTCCCACTCCAGTCTACATAAAATTGAAGTAGGTGTTGGACACTAATTAAATATAATTTACTATTCCCACTCCAGTCTACATAAAATTGAAGTAGGTGCTGGACACTAATTAAATATAATTTACTATTCCCACTCCAGTCGACATAAAATTGAGGTAGATGCTGGACGCTACTTAAATATAATTTACTATTCCCACTCCAGTCTACATAAAATTGAAGTAGGTGCTGGACACTAATTAAATATAATTAACTATTCCCACTCCAGTCTACATGAAATTGAGGTAGATGCTGGACACTAATTAAATATTATTTAATATTCCCACTCCAGTCTACATAAAATTGTAGTAGGTGCTGGACACTAATTAAATATTATTTAATATTCCCACTCCAGTCTACATAAAATTGTAGTAGGTGCTGGACACTAATTAAATATAATTTACTATTCCCACTCCAGTCTACATAACATTGAAGTAGGTGCTGGACATTAATTAAATATAATTAACTATTCCCACTCCAGTCTACATAAAATTGAGGTAGATGCTGGAGACTAATTAAATATTATTTAATATTCCCACTCCAGTCTACATAAAATTGAAGTAGATGCTGGACACTAATTAAATATAATTTACTATTCCGACTCCAGTCTACATAAAATTTAAGTAGGTGCTGGACACTAATTAAATATAATTAACTATTCCCACTCCAGTCTACATGAAATGGAAGTAGATGCTGGACACTAGTTAAATATTATTTAATATTCCCACTCCAGTCTACATAAAATTATACTAGGTGCTGGACACTAATTAAATATAATTTACTATCCCTACTCCAGTCTACATAAAATTGAAGTAGGTGCTGGACACTAATTAAATATAATTTACTATTCCCACTCCAGTCTACATAAAATTGAAGTAGGTGCTGGACACTAATTAAATATAATTTACTATTCCCACTCCAGTCTACATAAAATTGAAGTAGGTGCTGGACACTAATTAAATATAATGTACTATTCCGACTCCAGTCTACAAAAAGTTGAAGTAGGTGCTGGACACTACTTAAATATAATTTACTATTCCCACTCCAGTCTACATAAAATTGAAGTAAGTGCTGGACACTAATTAAATATAATTAACTATTCCCACTCCAGTCTACATAAAATTGAGGTAGATGCTGGACACGAATTAAATATTATTTAATATTCCCACTCCAGTCTACATAAAATTGTAGTAGGTGCTGGACACTAATTAAATATAATTTACTATTCCCACTCCAGGCTACATAAAATTGAAGTAGGTGCTGGACAGTAATTAAATATAATTTACTATTCCCACTCCAGTCTACATAAAATTGAAGTAGTGCTGGACACTAATTAAATATAATTTACTATTCCCACTCCAGTCTACATAAAATTGAAGTAGGTGCTGGACACTAATTAAATATAATTTACTATTCCCCCTCCAGTCTACATAAAATTGAAGTAAGTGCTGGACACTAATTACATATAATTTACTATTCCCACTCCAGTCTACATAAAATTTAAGTAGAAGCTGGAGTCTAATTAAATATAATTTACTATTCCCACTCCAGTCTACATAAAATTGAAATAGATGCTGGACACTGATTAAATATGATTTAATATTCCCACTCCAGTCTACATAAAATTGAAGTAGGTGCTGGACCCTAATAAAATATAATTTACTATTCCCACTCCAATCTACATAAAATTAAAGTAGGTGCTGGACACTAATTAAATATAATTTACTATTCCCACTCCACTCTACATAAATTTGATTTATGTGCTGGACACTAATTAAATATTATTTAATATTCCCACTCCAGTCTACATAAAATATTAGTAGGTGCTGGACACAAATATTTGTTACAAATTTATAATTTTGTAAAAACTCTCCACAATTATCCCATATATAGCCAAAATTAATCCACAATATAGAAAACAAATTTTGAAATATATTGTAAATTTGTAATATTATAAAATATATAAATATTTGTATTAATTCATTTTAAATTTTATATACATCAGTTTATTTTTTTATTAGTTATTTATATTTATTATTCTAATTTCTCCCTAGCCTATTTCCGTAAAAATTAAGTAACAACTACTACAAACATCTTTAATTTATTTATTAATTTTTAATTTTTAAATTTCAAATACATTTTATTTTTTATTAAAAAAATATTAGATTTAAAATATAGGTACATTTCATTTAATTTAGAACAATAGGACTTTTTTTATTGTATATTTTGTAAAAACTCCCAAAACATTTTAAATTTTCAAAATATTTTAAAAAATGGAAATTTTAAATTTCGATATGTTATTATATTTGTTTTCCAATATGTAAAAAAATGTTTTAATATTTAAATGTGTTATTCATAAAAAACATTGTTTTTCTATTTTAAAATACTCCCCTCACTTATCCCCTATAAACCCAATAACCCGCTCCTAAAATTATATTTTTTTTTTAATAATTATAATATAAAATGTATATTAAACATTTTTAAATTATATTTTTAATTATTTTAATACATTTTTTATAATATTTGTTTTCAAATATGTTAATATTTCGATTTTTACATTTGAATTTTTTATTTTAAATTATTTTTTATTATATATTTTAAAACACTCCCCACCCTTATCCTCTATAAACCCAATAACCCGCTCCTAAAAATATATATGTATTTTTAATATTTTTATCATTATTATTTTTTTAATATTACTTTTAATATTTATACTAAAATTTTTCTTTTTTTACTATTATTTACTATTATACGATATTTTTTATTGTCGATATTTTGTCTTCCGATATATTTTCTTTCGATATCATGATACACATACTGATTACGATATTTTTGTAATCAATATTTCTGATTTTCGATATATTTTACCTACGATATTAAATCTTAGCTATTTTGTCATATCGATATAAAAAATTCGATATTATGTCTGATTACCACTAAGAAGTAATCAATAATGCTGTCATGGCCTTGACCTATGTAAGTTGGAATCGGGCATTAGGTATCTGTTTGTACTGGGCAAAACAAGTAATGAGCGGCTAAAAGACTCTCTACATACATCCCACTCCTCGTGTGCTCAAAATGAGTAAGCCCCTGTGAGGCGAGATCATACTCAATACTTTGCATACAGTTTAGGTGACAAACATGAATATTAAAATCTCCAAGAATTATAAAATGGTGAGGCATATCATTATTTGCTTCAAAGTCATCTAAGAATGAAAACAACGCTTTTAAATGATCTAGTTCGTCTATCCTAGTGAAAGAATTATAAAAATGTGCCACTAGTAGGGCTGAAAGGTTTTTCCCCGCCATCTTAACAGCTAGAATATTTGGGGAATTTGTCACAACCAACTCCAGCCTATACAAAAGTTTAAGACTAAATAGTAATACAAGGCCCCCCCTTGCTCTCCCCATATGTGATGGTTCAGCAAACTTATTAAATGAGAGGTAACCATCCAGATGATAAGGGTCTCTAGCCTCCCATGTTTCCTGTAATGCAATAATATGGCTTGCTGACAGAATAGCCTCCCAGTTTGTGTCCCCTCTTTTCGATCGCAACCCAGCGATGTTCCATGAGAGGATCTCTACTTTATTCGTGGGTGCGAGCTGCCTTGTTACATTTTCCCACAGAGCTGTTATACTAGCTGGGTTTGATTGAACAGACTGGTATATGGATTCTATTTCACGGCTAGCCAACATGGGTGGTGAGCTCTCCTCTGGTATCTGCCTAGTGAGTTGTTGGGGCATTTTGGGCTCAGGCCTACCCTGTAGTCAGCCCTGTTCATCTAGGCCTGACAGAACCTCATATCTGTTTGAGACCGAATTAATAAGTCAGACCCCCCTTGTAATCTAACGTGGAGTTTGTAAAAATAACCCATAGGGAGAATAGCGATACAAGTAGTAATAAAAGAATAATCTTGCGCCTCCAAAATCATTTGAACAAAATCACATCTACTAAAAATTAACAATAACACAATAGCCCCTTATCTCTTTGGTAGAGTTGCCGAGCCATGACACTCTACGCACCATCAATATATTGTTTGCAAGAAAGGGTTTAAAACCTTTGTGCTTAATAGGCCAGTCCACCGTTTTGTTTTTAAGCTGGGACCATTTTTCAGTTTGGCCTGATCTCAAAGGGGGGACGCCAGCCAAGATTACCACCAGGGGGGTCGCAGCTGGTGGTAATTCGATAATGTCTTTAGCTGGTTTCGGTCCACTACTGTGGAATTGACTATCCTGTCCGCAAGCTTGCCCTGTTTTGGGCCCATTTATTACTTCAGGTAAGTTGTTCGGGACCTGAAGATGATCTGCCCCTGGGCGGTGTGAGTTTGATGGTTGGGCTAAGTTTTGCTGCAATTGACCTGCTGGTCACGACTGACTACCAAGAGTCACGCTCATGCCTGGCACTATTGTTTTTGGGGCGACTTGTCTAGTATTCAAGTTGCTTGGGGCCATGGTAGTTCCCTGGTTGCCTAAAGTTACGCCTGCCTCTAAATTCTCTATGGCAATGGTAGAGGTATTTGCTCCCCTCACAGTTGGTTGGTTTGTACTATTTCCTTCTTCAATAATTTTTGCCAAACTGGTAATCCTGTTCTCCAAAAGCTCTAACTTAGAGCAAAAGGAGGCCAGAGAGGACGATATCAATGACTCCATGCGTACCCAAAAGGCCTGAGTGCCTCCTGGGTTACATGGGTCTCTTGTATCAGATTTTGCGACATCGACATGGTCTTCCCTGGTATCAGAAATACCTGACGATTTACCCTTAAAGGCCTTACTTAACCCTTTGGACTTATTTTGGGACCGTGTTGCTGGGCCACCCCTTGTACGTTTTGCTAATGGCTCTGCTTCCCCTCCACCTGCTCCAATACAATCGCTAGCCGACCTTTTTGACCTAGTCAATAGAGTGACACAAGTATCCCTTTTATTGATAATGGGATAAGTGTTGGCGTTAGTTGGGATCTGGTCGGGCGGCAAGCCGCAATTTGTAAATTAGAGGGTGCGGCACTTCCGTTTGGAACAACCTCAGGCACAGTACTAACCACATCAGAAAAACTCTTGAAGGTTGATGGATTATGCCCAGTCCTCACTTCTATGATAGGGCGTAAAGCTATATCCCCCATGGCACCCTGTGAGCAATCTGAGACATTTACAAGAATTGGTGGTTGGACCAACAATTCAGGAGATTTAGCAAGTTGTATATTGCCCATGGTAGACCTTTTTTGCACAGCATAAACTCCTCATGAAAGCCTTTTTTCAGTTAGTATTATTTCATTCTGGAGCATATTCGCAGCTCTGACCAGAAAAGTATCCATGGTGCCAACAAAACATCCCCCACCGCAGAAATTTGACCTGCACCTTTTTGTTTAGAGGTCATAGCCTCCGGTTTGTATTACACACCTTAGATCTATATTATTTGAGTAACCTGAAGTATATAAAGGGTATTTTATCCAACTATATAAGGAACTATGGCTAACTGGTAAACACTTAAGAACCTTAGTAGAACAGTTTCAGCATACCAGACAGTTGTTTGGGACGTAGCAATCAACCACAATAGTAAGTCACTTGGTTTAGGTCCCAGTGTCTGGTAGTCACACACCTCCAAAAAAGCCTCATTGAGGCGCAAAAACGTCAGAGACAACACGGGTAACAACAAGTTGCTCCCGCAATAGGCACTCTATTTCAGTTGCTATAACACTCTGAGTGCAGGTCGATGCAAGCAATAGGTTAGAGAGTTTCAACCTCACACTACACACGACAAAACATTATGAGGAAATCTACTGACCGAGATATCGGAGAGTATGCCAAGCCCAGCCTCGTCCAGCCGTCTTCGCCCGCGCGCGACCCGCTTTGCGGAGGGAGTGCTGGTCCTTTGAGCGCCTCCGGGCGCAGAAGTGGGCGGAGGTAGACGGGGTAGTACAGAAAAGGATTCTGGGGGCTGTAGTCCCCCCCCTCGGCGGCCGCGTGATGTTACTGAAGTCGGCAGCGGGGAAGACCAACAGCCGGAGGTGACTTGGAGCGCTGACAGCGCGTTGAGGCAGGTAGGCTTTCACCAAGGATTCAGTATGTCCTCAAAAGAATATATAGCTGAAGCTCCCGCTCCACCAAGGGAGCACTGGTCCTTTGAGCACCTCTGGGCACGGAAGTGGGCGGAGGTGGGTGGGGTAGTACAGCAAAGGATTCTGGGGGCTGTAGTCCCCCCCTCGGCGGCCGCGTGATGTAACTGAAATCGGCAGCGGGGGAGACCAACAGCCGGAGGTGACTTGGAGCGCTGACAGCTCGTTGAGGCAGGTAGGTTTTCACCAAGGATTCAGTATGTCCCCAAAAGAGTATCTAGCTGAAGCTCCAACACAATGATTTTTAGGGTCACATGCAAGCAAACAGGCAGGCTAAGTATTAATGATACAAGCAACAAGCTCTATGGAAGTGTGGTACCTACCATCCAATCGTTGTGCAACCTCTTTGTTGGGTTTTTATACTCACACTCCATGACAAACATTTCCAGGATTTTTCCATGTTCACTCTGTACAGATGAACAGGAACACATATCTCCAGAAGTCACAACTCTGAAATTTCCATCTGAAGATGACATGGAGAAGTTATTTAAAACAGACCAACACAATGAGAGTAGATATGTAATGATGCACATGACTCATACAAAATTGTGTACAAGCAAACGTTCCAGACAAACGGAATGTATACCTATACATTAATGTATATGTTGTTAACATACAACATTCCTAAGTTGGTCAAGTACAACTCTCTCAGGCTGACTACATTTTCTGCATCGAAAGAACTTGTCTACATTGGACAGATTGTATGTCCATCACTTTTCACAAAATACTAACCATCAGGAAAAGTATGTCAGGTTTTGATCCTGATGCAATTTAATTCCTTCACCACCACTACTAGCATCATCCTCATTTGGAATTTCACAGTCCCCACATGATGGGTCTGCAGGGCCTGCATTCTCTGTGATGTAAGAGATGTTCCATCACAGTGCAATCTTGTGAAGGATGCAGTAGGCCAATGTCATCTGACACACCTTCCCGGGTGAGTAGAGGAGGGCTTCTCAAGTCTTGTCCTGGCATCAGAATCTGGATTTTAGGAGCCAAAATGCCCACTCCACAGGCCGCTGTGTCCTGCCATGGGTTTTATTGAATTGGACTTTCCCTGCCGTTTTGGGAAGTCTCAGTGGGGCAAACAACCATGGCCAGTTGGGGTAATCTGAGTCTCCTAGAAGGGGGATAGTTAGAAGGACAGCATGTAAGTACACACAATCACACTACACTGGTTCACTTCGTACATATCAATGCTCACATATGCCACACTGACCTACAAGTGTATTTGGCCTGGTTGAGAACCAGGACACCAGTACGCACTACTCAATATAAATTTAAACGCTAGTACATTTATTTTGAATTTTCACGAAAAGTCAACTTAGATCAACATTACATTCATGTTTCATTTGTTGCAAATGTACATTGCTATCTTTGTGCATATACCATACATTTCAATATCAATACATTTTATCTACACCCAATGCATTTCGGGGCGCGAGCCCCTTCGTCAGGGGTCGCAGGTGAGGTAGAATCAATTATGGGTTGCAGTAACCAAAAATGGATATTGGAATGGCCTGTGCGCTTTGCTATATCTGGTCTTATTTATGTTGACTTTAAAACTGGAGCCTGTGAGTCCTGCATGATGAACGTCGGGCTCAGCAAGTGCTCAAAAGGGAGGGTTGATCGGAGCGAAGTGCTCTGTAAACCCGTCACGACGATTTCCGAGTTTCAGCCTACAAGCCAGGCCCTCACAGGCAGGAGTTGTGACATCTTCTGTGGTATGTTGCTGTTCCATAGTACAAAGACATCATGTACTGATCCTGGAAAACTGGCACAGATGTTGGAGATGTCCACATTCACAAGACAGACAACTTGTACGTTGATGGAATGGTAGTGTTTATGTTTCCCGTAAACCTGCTCTTGTGCACTTGATGATAATAAGACTATATGGGTACCCTCAATTGATCCAATGCCATTCGACATATCACCCAACCCAAAGAAATCCGCCTTCGCTCTGGCCAAATCCTCTTGTTTGTGGAACTTGATGTAGCTGCCTATGTGTTTCAACAAGCTGCAAGCACCTCTGTGAGGACACGACTGAAGAACATTTGTGACGTTCCACCTGAGGTGGCAACCATGAATTGAAACAAGCCTGCAGCCACAAAATGCAACACAGACAACACCTACACAAGTGGCATAAGAATGAGAGGATTGTGAAGATGGGGTTTAAGGTCTGAGCCCAACTGACGACTCAGATGCAGGATTGTTCGACAATCCAATCGGATTGTTTGTATCATGTACCTGTTCTGCATGTTCTGTAGGTCTAGGAATGCAGGGAACAGTGGTGGCTGACATATCCTTCCTCTTTCAGCATACCTACCTGTGAAGTCAAATTGACATCAGATTCTCACTCAATCTAATAACTTACATATATGTCATCTGTGTGTGCGAAGTCATGGTTCGTATCAGTCAACCATCAGTTGTAAATATACCTGTACCACCATGATCGTACAATCTCACTAGTCCAAAATACATCCACAAGCTGACATGGACAGGTGTAGTACTGAAGATTCTGGACCCGTGTTATAAACATCGTCGTATCATGGCGATTTTGGTATCAGCAGACCGGTAATGATTGAGATATTATGCACAAGCATTTCCGTCATGTTCGAGTGACGAAATCACCCTGAAATCGGAGTTTCCGTCTTGAACCCTCGGGTTCCATTTTGTGAGCAGCAGCCATTTTGTGATTACCCTCACCTAGGCTATATGACTGAAGCCAAGATCGAGTCAGAAGGACACGTATACCTTTGCTGAGGTGAGTCCACTGCATGAAGCCAAACCTGTTCGGCCAGTTCCTTTCCCAGGGGCCGAATGAGATTAGCATCCAGGTGCACATGTCGTAAACCTTTTCATCGCATACAAACTGTGTCTAATCTCACACACACTTGTCTCTGTTTCTTTCTTTATGGCTTGCTTTACGATGAGGAGGTGCCCGTTTTTATTAGGGGTCCGTCGATATCTGATGGAAATACTGGGCCTTGCCGGATAGTTGATTGTGGGCTGAACAAACTGAAATATGGGCTTGTCATCATGACTCTGCTTTCTCTTTGTAGTGGAAATATGTGAATGGTCAACTGTAAAATAAGGAATGTTTGCCTAAAGCATAATATTTTGTATAAAAGAGAAGGCTGGCTTTGTAAGATTGAGCAGTCTCCTGAGAATATACACTCTGTTGTACTTCTAGGATTTCTGATACTGGCTGCAGCCAATAAATACGATATTTGACTTCACCTAGAAGACTCTGTATTTCTGTAGTCTGAAACAGGAAGAACTCGAAGTCTTCGGGTGTGTACCCTGGCACTGCTGGGTTCTTAAAACCCAGTACTTCACAGGGCTGTGACATTATTGGGCACAAATAATGACTTATATTGGGAATGCCACTACTCTAGCTCATCAAACACGTTTGTGCAGCCAACGTTCCGCCTCAAACACAGACCGCAATCTTTACATGTGGACATTAAATCCAATTCACTGACAATTTGACGCACATGAAAAGGTACGAAATTACAGCAAAATCATATTCTGTTACTGATCAGTTGCCTGTGGTGTTGGTGGTGCAGTTTCAGTTTGTCAACTACAGTCTCAGTCGATGTGAACATGTCATTTGGAAAAACGTTGGTCACGAATACTAGCATGGCACATGCCTGATCTCGTAAATAGGACTAATACTGCCTTTACCGCTGGCAGTAGCTGACTGCGTCTTTGGCAGTAGTTTCCATGGCACTCTCTGCCATTGGCTAATGTTGGGGAACTGGACCGTGCCTGTACAATAGCTGTGTGCGTACATGATCATGACTGTACTAGTACGCCACAGCTCACTTGCCAACTGTCACTGCTACCATCAACACCTCCTTGTTGAAAGCTGCTATGTGACAACTCTGGGAGCTAACATGCCATGTCATGCAGGTGCGAGGGCCCCTACCATTGACGAGCCGGACACCCTAGTGGGAGAGGTTCCAGCACTGCATATCCAGCTCTATGGCTCAACCAGAGTAGCAGGTAACACATAGCATATGTATGTAGGATGTTAATGTCTCCAGCTGAACCTGTCCATGCTCGACTGTCTGATTATCAGCTCCATTGTAATTGCACACCTATTCTTGGATCAAACTGTATGACACTCTTAGAGGAGATGATAATTGGATGATGTTGTGATGTATAGTCAAATGATGAACTGTCAAACAACTTGTTGGAATCACTATGTATTCTCCATCTGTGGCATGCGCAATCAACTGCATACATACTGTTTAGTCCAATAATGTGAACATCATATAGGAAGAAGGGAATAATGGCTATGGAATGGCTCTGTTGCTACCTAGACCCAAATGAGCAGAATGTATGGAGGAGGAGTTCCTTGAATGCAGGGAACTCTATGCCACTCCTAATATCCCTGCACATCTCAGTTTGCACCAATATATTGTCTGGCTTTGAAGGAATGACGATTACCCGTACAGTGAGCAACATTACCATGTAGTCATATTTAGCACCATAATGAAATGTACAATTACTCATCCACTATTTGGACAGATTCAGCTGATGTAGGATCAATACACTAACTTTGCAAACAGAAAGTCATATGATTTTGAGCTACTCTGGTCCAACATGTACCTCAGGTATATGTGACAACGTACTGCCAAACAGTGTACTCACACACAACATCTGCATATACACAAATCAGTTGAAAACTAAGAGGAGTCACAGTGTACAGTGTAGTGCCCACTTGTACACATTTCCATTGTGTTACACTGCCAGGGACAGGAGCCGTAAAACTACAAGTATTACATTTCTGTACGTAATCAAGTTGTTTCCTACCTGGGTGGCATTTATAGTTGGATGTATGCCCTACAGGGATCTTTCTAGGCTCCTGCCTCCTCATTAACTATCGCCTTACAACCACCACAGTTTTTCTTTACACATCCTTCGTCTGCCTAATCCCCATCAAAATACCCCATTCCTCTGCCTGCTCAAAGTACACATGCCCCTGTGTATTCCCCCACCCAAACATTCACATGCAGCACACACACAATGGCACCCCCCACCTTTACACCTGACACCACACCTGCAGACAATCAACCATCCCCACCACCCACCTTTGCACACAACAGACACCTGCAGCCACTCAACCATCCCCAAACCCACCTTTGCACACACCACCACACCTGCAGACACTCAATCATCCTCACTGCCTACCTTAACACACAACACCACACATGCAGACACTACAGACTCACCTACAGCTGATACTTTCACTCCCTCTACCTCCCAACCTTAGCCCACCTTACCATACCCCTTTACCTGTAACCAATACTCTCTTCACCATGGACTTTGCCCTGTAGGCTACCACCCTCCCCCCTCAATCCAGGCCCCCTTTTTATGTCCCTATATCATACATCACAATGTCACAACCCCTGTCCCACAGCAGTCGCCAGAAGGAGGAGAGGGAAGCCCCTTACCAAATGAAAGAACATATACCCTCCCGCCATTTCAAAACCCAAACCTCCTAATTCCTAGTTCCTGACTCCCATTTTCATAAGTGAGGGGCCTATTTTGACTATCTCATGAACCTCATGGATAGGTGACCCTGGAAGTGTATTGTTGGCAAGTTGTGGTGGCAAGTCCATCGTTTCCATGCCCCTATCTCATTTAAGATGGACTGTACAATGTTAATATCAGCTGCTGCAACATAGCTTGTTTTAAACTGTGTTTTGTTAATAAATGATGATAAATGTCTTTACACACACAATTCATGCCACTTTCCTTGCACATATTTTGTTCTTGCCATTGGGCTTTGCTTGTGTAGATAAATGTATGGTAACTACATGTGGGTTACTGTGCCTAGGGCAGAGGAGTCAGTTATCTTTTTGCTGCCGGAGATGGGATGCCACTAGAGATGAACAATTGTTCCATGGATGAACATGAAGCTTCACCTGGACAGAGATTGAGGATCATATGGTCGGTATGTCTAATTGCCTTGTTGAAAAAAACATTTCTGGCTGCTGACTCAGATCAAGGTGTATGTTGAAGTGTGCTAAATGTACCAGGGGGCTAAAGTTCTATAACAACAATTGTAGGGATATATTTATGACTACTGATTCATGATGTCCATATGTACACACATCTTGATTTGCCTTGCACTGGACTATTCTCCCTGTGTCGCAGACTCGAACAGAGCTGTCTATACTGGCCCTATATACACTTACACAATTCATAAACTTGCATGACAACTGTTCAGAACTAGGCTTCTCCGCATGTGCATGAGTGAGCCTCAAAGACTGCAAATGTGTGTTTTGATCCAGTCAAATATTGACTGATGATCCGGGTCTGAGGATGTCACGGTGAAAAGGGGGATGTGTAAGTGCCATCATGTTAGTTAGCTTTACTTTCGTATTGTCCTGGTGAGTTACCATTGTCAATGCCATTTTCTTGACTGATGGTTTTCACAGGAGGAAGTTGACCGTGAGGTAGGCAGTCCCAACCATGTGGTGAGCAGTGTTAAACATGGAAGCTATTGCATTAGTGTTACATTGACTGATTTTGAATGTCTCGGTCCAATGGTTGCATCTGTGAAGTGGCCTATATAAGTGTGGCGCTAGGCTGCAAATTTCACTTGCCTTGCCTACTGATACTGCTGCAATCTACACCTCCTCCATTCCAACTGATGTTTGACGACTTGGTGAGCCATAATGTCCCGTCCCAAAGGGTTGTGGGTCACAGCCTTCTATCCTGAGGAGCTAGATAAACTGATGCAAGAGGTCCTGGCCCATTACGTACATCTTTATGGCTCACCAGAGCAGCAGGTAAGTCTCTCACATGCCTCCTTCACTAGGTTGGACTGTCATGGCACAGCAATGTGCTGCTCCGAATTTGGACTTTGGACTGGCCATTGGCCTTCTTGATTAGTTTCTTTAATAATTCTACCATTTGAGGATACATAGTTCCTTTAATTTCATTATATGGCAACAGGGAAATAGTTTCTGCTGCTACATCTGAAGAAATTTGAATCTTTTCTAATGCTTTATTGGTGATCTTACCGTGGCCCCTTTTCAGGATTTCCTGTGATGAGGAGAAACGTTCATTGATGCGAGATTTTAGAAGTGTACCTAATGTATGTGAGCTGGCATTGTGCTCGTTCACAAGAGTACATTTTTTGTCTTAACCAGTGTCTATCATCACTCATACCTTGCCCTTCTCCCATTGATGTTATTTTTGATTTCTGTTATGTGAGCTACTAATTTGTGTATCCACAGATGAGGTGTGTCAGCTTGTCATTCCTTAAAGTATTTCTGTATGGAGATGTATCTATGGAGCAGTGTGTACCTTGGAACTACTTCCTATAGATGTTTTCCAGATGGCGTGTGTGCAGTTTGCTCTTTGAAATCGAACATGACCATTGCATACCCATGTGTGTTACTTTTTAATTCTATTGGTTTTCCCTGAGTACTGTCAATCCACATGCCAAGTGTTATTGTACATATTAATGCATACTTAATGCATAGTTAATGTGTGGTCTACTGTGATGAGTAATGTGAAGTCTGTGTTAAGTTTATGCCCTCTATCTATGTTTCACACTACTTCCATGTGATGCCATGGAATGCCATTGCCTTGTGATATGAAATATGTGTAAGCTGCTTACAACTTTGAATGTGCGAATATGGATTAGATTTTTAGGACTGGTCAATAATGAGGTATTATTTTCTAAGAAGGGGGGGTGTTTACATTGAAATGGTGCGATCTTTAGTTAAGCATCTTGTTAAGTATTTGGATGCCAAGTGTAATGTCGTGAAATGGGCTGGGCATTAGGACCAGCCCATGAGGTAGGAGGAGTGATGGGCAGAAGAGGCGGGGACAAGGCAGGGAGTGAGTGAAGTTAAAGTTGGGGCAAGGAAAAGGAAGGACAGAATAAAGCCCTTGAAATATGAAGCATGTGTCGGTGTTGTGATTGCAGGTTGACAACACTACAACTGGCGACGAGGAGTAACTTTGAACCCCGCACCTCCTACCTGGTATCCTGCCTCGGAGCTGTGCTGCATCGTGAACCGGGAGCTTACCCTGGTGGCGCTGTTCTCCCTCTGTGGTGAGTGTCGGCTCCGTTGCCCCGGAGTTGTGAAAGTGCTGCTGCGCCCTGCGGAGTCTGCCCCAGATGCGTGTGGTGCTCGGGGTGCTGCATTCCAGATCGCGACTCGGGAGCTCACCCCGGTCGCGTGGTATGGGCTGTCCACACCCATACTGCTGCTGTTTGGTTCCAGGGGAGGCCAGCATCGTGAGAAGCTCCCGGTAGCTGAGATCATCAGCTATGAAGTGCCGGTGCCTAGATGTGTTCCCGCGGCGGCTGCTCCGGTATTGAAGTGAGATCTACATTGATAATCTCACGAGGTGCGAGATTTCACCGGCGGCCCTATTTGGGTCAGGCAGTCGCACCAATCCCCTTACAAAGGGTGTCGGCGGCCATTTTGGGTCAGGCACAGGTCTACAAAGGGCATCAAGCATTGGCAAATGGTGCCAGGAAGACTTATACATTATCTAAAGTGCATCATTTGATGTCCTTTCAACGCTGTAAGTGGAGTGCATCCCTTCCAGGCGTCCTGCTGGTGTGTGTGTGTGCAATATTGATACGGAGTAGCACTGCATACATTGATTTGCGCCAAGTGACAGGATTTGCGCCAAGTGACAGGTGCTGTGCAGGCTGCTGTGATACAACATCCTTTGCAAAATAATGATTCAAACCTCTTCTGCCTAGGGGTACATTATATCCGGGTCACCCATGTCGAGACAAGGTCATGCCAGTGCCAGGGCCAGGCCGGGGTCACCCACATCCACTGCGCAAATAGGTGGACACAGACTCTGCATACTTGGAGTTCCTTTTCTTCATCCACCGGAACCCTTGGTCCAGGTATCGGGGGAAGGCATGGCGCGTCTTTGACGTCTGGTTCGCTACTGTGAATTTGACTCCTTCACAACGGAAGACACCATTCGCCTGTGGATCATAGAAGGATGCCAGTCGGAGTCACTACACAGACTTCTACTGAAGAAAAGCTGCTCTCTGGATGAGATCGAAGAAATGACGAGAGTAAACAATCAGTCAGAAGAACACGCCAAGAAAATGGAGGTGGGAAGAGGTGAAAAACGTGAACAGGCATTTAGACTCCAATCTCGCAACACCAAAAGGTCTTCCCCTACAAGGCAACGATCATCCAGATCCAAAGTGCAGTCTCACTATACGAGTCGCCGTTGTCACAGTACTAGTCGTACTAACAAAAGACCGGAGCGCCAACTTAAATGCTATTTTTATGGTTATGACTTCCCTCACACGGAAACCTGCCCTGCGTTGGGCAAAAAATGCAGGAAGTGTGGCAGAGACAACCACTTTGAGAACGTTTGTGGAACACCTCGCAAAGACACTCACTGAGATAATTACAGACAGTCCAACACTCGCCATCATGCCAAAGCGGTATGGGACCGCCGAGAAACCTCTACTGGGTCGTCACAGTCCAGCCGTCATTCTCAAGGGACATATCAATCCCATCACTCACAGTCTCGTGAGTCACGGTCGCTGTCACCAATATCACAAGACAGTGACGAATATGCCTACATGGTCGTGGATCCGGACCGGCTGAAGAAATACCCACGATTAGATCTCAAAATGGACACACACTTAGCCAAATTTGTTCTAGACAGTGGAGCATCTCTCAATTACATCTCAGTTGCAGAGTACAAAAAAATGAATCCGCCACCACACCTGCAAAAAGCTGATGTGCGGGTGTACACATGGATGTCGAAAGAACCTCTCCCGTGTCTAGGACAATTTCCGACCAATCTCACATATAAAGACAGAACTATTCCGGCCCGCATTCACGTCATTGATGGTCCTGAAGCAGATTGTCTTCTTAGCTTGCCCACGGCGGAACGACTTCAACTAGTAGACATCCTGTATAAAGTTGATGATGAACCTAACATCATTCACAAGTTTCCAAAATTATTTACTGGACTAGGAAAAATGGCTCATTGCCAGGTTCGACTACAGATAAATGAACATGTGACTCCCTTAGCTCAAAATCAGAGAAAAATGTAGTTTCACCTTCAACAATCTGTAGAAGAGGAACTAAAAGATCATCTCCAAGTCAACATTATTGAGAGGACATCAGGACCCACTCCATGGGTCTCTCCAATGGTCGTAGTGTCCAAAAAGGGTTCGCCTGGCAAAGTGCGTCTCTGCATAGACATGAGAGCATCCAACACCGCCATTGAAAGAGAACCGCACCCAGGTGACATGATTGCATCACTCAACAGTGCAAAGATATTTTCCAAATTAGACCTCAACAAGGGTTATCACCGGCTGTAGCTCCACGAGAAATCGAGATACATCGCCACATTCTTGACCCATCAAGGCCTGTTCAGGTACAAAAGACTCAGCTTTGGGGTTTCATCTGCCGCTGAGATTTTTCAGGAGGCCGTTAGGAAGGTCATTCATCACATTCCCAACACCGTAAATTACAGTGATGACATCCTTGTCTATGGCGCGACACTGCAAGAACATGACACGGCATTGGATCGAGTCTGCCATGCTCTACTGGATGCAAATCTCACTCTAAACAAAGACAAGTGTGAATTTCACAAAGCCACACTAAAGTTCTTCGGACATATATTCTTAGGTGCAGGAATGAAACCTGATCCAGAAAAGATTGCTGCCCTGAATGACACCCTCAGGCCGCGAGACGCTGGAGATGTACGTTCATTTTTAGGCATGGCAAGTTACTGTGCATGGCACATGAAGGAATATGCCACCATCAGCTATCCTCTGAGAAAGCTGACCAAACAAGGACACCCTTTTCAATGGACCATGAGATGTGACCAAGCCTTTCATGTAATCAAAGGTACACAGACAAAATATCGAGTTTTAAATATCGATATACCAAAATATCGAAGTTTAAATATCGATATACAAAAATATCGAAGGTAAGTAATATCGACAGTCTAAATATCGATATTGGTATGTTATCAGTAATATCGAAGTTGTAAATATCGATGTTAACAATATCGAAATGTATAACTTTGATGTTACTAATATCAATTTTTAAATAAATTTAGTGTATATTATATTGTATTTATTATGTTTTATTATTTATTTTTAATGTAATTTAATTAAATATTGTCTTTTACTACTGTAGCGGGTTGTGGGTTTATAGGGGAATAGGGTGGGAAGTAATTTAATTATGTTAAATTAATTATTAATTAGTAGTAATTATTAATTAATTAATTGAGAATTAATTTTTAATTATTTGTAATTACTTGATTAATTGATAAATATGTTCTGTAGCGGGTTATGGGTTTATAGGGGAATAGGGTGGGAAGTAATTTAATAATAATTAATGTTAATTAAGTGATATATGTTTGTACATATTTTAATTAATAATTAATTGGTAATTAATTTCTATTAATTAGTTAATTAATTATTAAAATGTGTTACATATTTTTAATTATTAATTAGTTGATAAATAATTATTATTAATTATGTTATTACATTAATTATAATAATGTTTTTATATATAATTTATTGTTATTCTTAATTAATTAATTGGGCAAAATAATATTAATTAGTAAATTAAATTAATTACAGCAAATGTGCTAATATATTTACTTTATTGTTATTGTTAATTAATAATTAATTGGTAATTTTGTTATATTAATTAATTTTGGGTACAGGGGTATTTTTAGGGTTCAGGGTCAGTTTTCAGTTCATGGGTACAGGGGTATTTTTAGGGTTCTGGGTCAGTTTTCAGTTCATGGGTAAAGGGGTATTTTTAGGGTTCGGGGTCAGTTTTCAGTTTTTGGGTAAAGGGGTATTTTTAGGGTTCTGGGTCAGTTTTCAGTTCATGGGTAATGGGGTATTTTTAGGGTTCAGGGTCAGTTTTCAGATTTTGGGTAAAGGGGTATTTTTAGGGTTTAGGGTCAGTTTTCAGTTTTTGGGTAAAGGGGTATTTTTAGGGTTCAGGGTCAGTTTTCAGTTTTTGGGTAAAGGGGTATTTTTAGGGTTCAGGGTCAGTTTTAAGTTTTTGGGTAAAGGGGTATTTTTAGGGTTTAGGGTCAGTTTTGGGTTTTTGGGGTACAGGGATATTTTTAGGGTTCAGGGTCAGTTTTGGGTTTTTGGGGTACAGGCGTACAGGGTAAAAAAAAAATATATTACATTACATCAAATAAATTACATGAAAAAAATTAAAATTACTTTAAATTTTTAAGTGTTTTATTTATTTTAAATGTATATGTATTCGTTTTAATTTTGTTTTAATATTTTTATTTAATACTTGTAAAATTATATGTATTTAAATATTATTTTTACATTATTATTAATACATTTAAAAAAACGATATTTTTGATTCGGATATTTTACTTCGATATTATTTTTTCGATATTTTTGTACTTACCTTAATGAAGATAGGATTCCGATATTTTTGCTGTCGATATTTTTGCTCCGATATTTTTGTATCTCGATATTTTTGTATCTCGATATTTTTGTATTCGATATTTTGTCAGACATTCGTAATCAAAGGGGCAGTTGAATCAGCCAAGAACCTGGCATATTTCAATTCTAGAAGAAAAACGGAAATCACTGTGGATGCGAGTCCCATAGGACTTGGAGCGAAATTAGCTCAATATGACAAAGAGAATGATCAGCGATATATTGTAGCATATGCCAGTCGGAGTCTCACAGACATGGAGAGAGCCTACTCTCAACCTGAAAAGGAAAGCCTGGCTGTAGTCTGGGTGTGTGAAAACTTTCACATCTTTATCTATGGAGACCACTTCACACTCATCACTGACCACAAGGCTCTGATAACTATCTTCGAAAATCCCCGAGCCAAGATGCCACCCCGAATAGAGCGCTGGGGTATACGCCATCAAGAGTATACATACACCATCCTCTACAAACCGGGAAAAGCTGCAAATCCAGCTGACTATATATGTCCAGACACCCCAAGTCAAAACCTGCATCAAATCCTTCAGTAGCTGAGGAGTACATTAATTTTTGTGGTAGCTCAAGCCAGGCCACCCCCAGTACCTGTGGAAGCCATCAGTGATGCTACCAATGAAGATGTCACATTACGAAACATAAAGCATTGCATTCAGACTAACAATTGGAGACATCTGGAGGAATGCGGTCAGAATGAACAAATCGACAAGCACGAGCTGTCCTCTTTCAGACATGTGAAGGATGAATTATCCATCCCCTCGGAAGGTCTTATATTAAGGGACAAACGAATCATCATCCAGAAACAACTAGGCCAAGGAGTCATCAACCTATCTCATGAAGGGCACAGGGGCACTGTTGCCACAAAGAGGGCATTGCGGGAGCGAGTCTGGTTCCCGACACTCGATTAGATGGTTGAACTTACAATGAAGCATTGCCCACAGTGTCAGCTAGTAAGTCGTAAGGATCCACCTGCGCCGCTCCAAATGTTTGAATTGCCGGATGGTGTGTGGCATCAGGTTGCAGTAGACTTCTTTGGCCCTTTACAATCTGACAAGTATAGGGATGAATATTCATGCTTCCCAATTGCCCAGATCATAGCTTCAACCTAAGCGACATCCACAATAGCTAGGGAAACATCCTTTACAAAGCAACTTTTACCTCGCAGTGCATTGACGATGCAACTTTTACAACACAAACCATTACAACGCATTGCGCTGGGGGGCGCTCTAGGATAGGGAATAGCTTTAATTTACTATCCAACACCTTCCCTACTATCCACGGGGCCTGGAGTTGGAATAGTAAATTAAACTGTTCACTATCCAGTGCCCCAAAGCACTATGCCTTGTAAAGCCATACGTTGTAAAAAACGCGTTGTAAAGGCATGCGTGGTAAAAGCATGCATTGTAACGTCATACATCCCAATACCTGTACTGGATGAGGTTTTCGCAGCATGGGGCACACCGAAGGTAGTAAAAACAAAAAATTACCCACCATTTAATGGACAAGAATTTGCTCCTTTTGCCAATCACCTGAGCTTCATACATCAGAAGATTACACCTTTGTGGCCACAGGCCAATGGAATGGCGGAAAGATTCATGGCCACTTTAAAGAAGACCATCCAGCAGGCAGAAATGTCCAAACGGGATGTGCAAGTGGCTTTAAATGAGGTATTAAGAGCCTATCAAACCACGCCTCATACTGAAAATGTCCGGCAACACTAATTCTGGGTCGAACCGTGCGCACAAGAATACCGGTTTGGGAAGACGACGCCAGTGGCCTGTCTTAAGGCTCGGAGCACGACGAACTAGTAACAAGAGATAGACTGAAAAAGGCGAAGATGAAAGAATATGCCGACTGACGAAGGAAAGCCGCACAGCCGTCCATCCAGGAAGGAGACTGGGTGCTGGTACGACAAGAACAATAGAGAAAGACGGACTGTCGATACCATACCTTGACCCTAATGGTGACGAAACAAAAAGGGACCATGATCACAGCTGAATCAAAAGACAAAAGAATCACAAAAAATGTAATGCATTTTCAGAAGCGCACGCCCCCTGATGAAAGGGATTGGGCGGCTCCAGAAGTAAACTCCTGCCGCAGCGAACCCATCGAAGACCTGTTCGGTTGATCGAATAACTGTAAATATACTGTTGTCTATTATTGTAAACCCTGACATGCCCGGATGCATATGATATATGTCAATTTGTTAAAGAAGGGGGAAGATGTAATGTCCTGAAATGGGCTGGGCATTAGGACCAGCCCATGAGGTAGGAGGAGTGATGGACAGAAGAGGAGGGGACAAGGCAGGGAGTGAGTTAAGTTAAAGTTGGGGTAAGGAAAAGGACGGACAGAATAAAGCCCTTGAAATATGAAGCATGTGTCGGTGTTGTGATTGCAGGTTCATGACACTACAGCAAGGCATCATGGTAGTTGTGGTATTTTCAAAGGGACTTTGCTTATATTTGAACGATGATGAGCTGGATGATTAGTGACGTAATTTTGTATTCTGAAGTTTACGAGGATTAGCACTGCTAAGTCAGTCCAGAGAGACTAATACATTTTGTTTCTGTTCATGTTGGAAAACTTTAATTTTATCTTCTAAATGGTGGAAATTGTTCATTATAAGTATTCATGTTTAAATTCACACTATCCGCTAAGAATTTAGAGTAAGCCACTCTTCATCACGGGGACCTCATTTAAACACTGACAAGTACAATATTAATTATTTAAATGACCAAGTGTTCCTGGTCATACCCCAGCTGCCAGATCCACCAGCATTCCTGGGGTTTGAGGAAGCCCATAATGCTTTGTGAAGGTATTGATCTGATCACTCCTCCTATCAAATACCAGAGGGCCTGACTAGGTATGCAGTAGACATTTCTAAAGTATCCATCAATGACTGCAAACAGCAAGGAGTAATCACCGCCTCTTTCACATTCCTCAAGGTTTTCTCCATTATTGCCTGGCTCATCCTTATGGCCCGGGCATGCAGCCTTCCACTCTGTTCCTTTAAACATTGAAGAAGTTCTCAGTGCATCTTTACCATGTCTTGGTAAAAGTTTACAATGTTATCCAGGGCACGGTCTGCCTTGCCATACTATGAAGAGTCCTTTAAGGGAGAATGCTATATTATTGAGAGTAGGCTCCATTGTATGAATACCCCCCTGCACATTAGGTTGTTGTTGGAAAGAAGTATCTTCTCAGACAGCAACATAATCACCTCAGCCCCACATGCATGGCTGTTTGACATGGCCAGCTGTTTCACCAACACAAAGAGGGTTGCCACCTTGGCTATTATGGAAGAAGAATAATGAATAGAGGGTATTTGTTCCTCATCAGGGGTGTTCTCTCCCTCAGTTGAATGACAGATGATTGGAGATGCACCTTAATAGGAGTAGTGAGTAAGAGATTGTGTAGGGGTACCTGTTAGTTATGGCTGTGTGAAGAATATTCTTTTATGGGTGGCACTAGGGTCTGTAGCTGCTCAACTAATGGCTGGGGTCCGACAAATTCAGGACTAATTTTGGAGGAAGACAGCTGCTTGGTGGTAAATCTGTCTACTTGGAGATTTCTGAATGATGGCAGCAAGTCCTCCTACTTGACCACATCCTTGACCAACACCTGGTCCTCTTCTTTTTGAGCATTGTTTGCTGCTGAGATAGTTGGGTGGAGGAAGTTTGGAATCTCCTCACAAAACAGCCCATCACTTCCACTTGCATGCGGTTCCATACCATCGTCTGGTGCAATGTCCCGGGAAGAAGATGAAAACAGTTAAAGTTCTATGTACTAATTTAATTGACATTCTGAAAAATATAACAAAGTTAGTACCATGTGAACATAAAGAATCATAAGAAATTAAGGGTTGATTCATACATGGAACTATTATATTTCAACTCACCTGCTGGAGTCACAGATATTTCATTTATGTAAGACACCCTTAATGTCAACTGCTGAACCAGTCTCTTCATAGTTAAGGTCCGAAAGGTATCAACTGATTTAACAGTTAGAGAGAGAAGATTTGTGCACTATGATTGTTGACAAACTATGAGCGCTATCTTGACAACAAAGCCTGATACTATGGAGATGAATACATGAAAGAAAACCAATATATCAATAAAGAATTTACGTTTTCATATAACAAATGTGAAAATAAGTTAACGAAACGACTACTAATGAGATGCAGTCATTAATCAGAAATTCCTAAACTTACCTGACATATGGATGGTACGGGGCCTAATTGATCCTTCAAGGACGTTGATTGGTGTCTTTTGTATTTACATTTGCAAGGAGACACTGCTGAATGACCGAAGTTGACAGGTAAACCATCCTACGTCATAAATGAAGATGATATTTTTATGGTTTGTATGCAAAGTTTACGACTCATCAACAGTTGTCTCTTGGAAATTAAAGTAAGGCCTACCAGATGTTGTACAGTGATTACTTTATAATGCCAAGAATAAGGGCAATTATATCAGACAGAATATAACGTATTCAGAATCCTGAAAGCTCCTGAGGCGGAAGCCGGGAGAAGAACCTGCCATTTTTAAAATCTGTATTTGTGTCACTAACTCGCCGAAATACTCTGTATTTTTAATTGAACCTCACTCACCCGTTTTCCTCTTGAAGCGGGCTCTCAGTCACCAAAACAGCGACCCCTTCGCTGCAACGTTAAGCATCAAACAAACTTCCCTGCCGCCATTCTCGGCGAGGGAGAGAGGCCACGCCCACTTTAGGCCACGCCCACCCGCCGCCCTCGGTACTTAAACGCTGCCTTCAGCGCAACTTCTTTAGAATCCTGAAAGCTCCTGAGGCGGAAGCCGGGAGAAGAACCTGCCATTTTTAAAATCTGTATTTGTGTCACTAACTCGCCGAAATACTCTGTATTTTTAATTGAACCTCACTCACCCGTTTTCCTCTTGAAGCGGGCTCTCAGTCACCAAAACAGCGACCCCTTCGCTGCAACGTTAAGCATCAAACAAACTTCCCTGCCGCCATTCTCGGCGAGGGAGAGAGGCCACGCCCACTTTAGGCCACGCCCACCCGCCGCCCTCGGTACTTAAACGCTGCCTTCAGCGCAACTTCTTTAGAATCCTGAAAGCTCCTGAGGCGGAAGCCGGGAGAAGAACCTGCCATTTTTAAAATCTGTATTTGTGTCACTAACTCGCCAAAATACTCTGTATTTTTAATTGAACCTCACTCACCCGTTTTCCTCTTGAAGCGGGCTCTCAGTCACCAAAACAGCGACCCCTTCGCTGCAACGTTAAGCATCAAACAAACTTCCCTGCCGCCATTCTCGGCGAGGGAGAGAGGCCACGCCCACTTTAGGCCACGCCCACCCGCCGCCCTCGGTACTTAAACGCTGCCTTCAGCGCAACTTCTTTAGAATTCTGAAAGCTCCTGAGGCGGAAGCCGGGAGAAGAACCTGCCATTTTTAAAATCTGTATTTGTGTCACTAACTCGCCGAAATACTCTGTATTTTTAATTGAACCTCACTCACCCGTTTTCCTCTTGAAGCGGGCTCTCAGTCACCAAAACAGCGACCCCTTCGCTGCAACGTTAAGCATCAAACAAACTTCCCTGCCGCCATTCTCGGCGAGGGAGAGAGGCCACGCCCACTTTAGGCCACGCCCACCCGCCCCTTTTTTTGCACATTTAAGATGTGCAACTTCCGGACGCGCAGCGGACGGGCGCAGCGGGCGCGCCGTCAGCGCGCCGAAGGCGCGCCAAAGGCAAGCCCGTCTGGGCCCGTCCGGGCCCAGAAGGCCCTAGGCCCCGTCACTATGCCTGGTACCCCTCAGGATCGAGTAACGTATACAGCGGATACCTTATACAATTTACGACCAAAGAATACCCTAGCCTGCCACCACTCGCTTACTGCAGGTAAGACATCCTCGACCTGTTCACAATGCAATCTGACCTCCACCTCGAAACCACCCATCTCTGCTCTGAAACTAGGACTTCTTAATTGCCGCTCCCTCCCCAAACATGCCACCGAAATGAACCTCCTAATTCAGAACCAGGAGCTTGACCTTTTGTTCATAACGGAAACATGGCTTTCTGACAATACCGACTCGGATGTTGTCACGGCCCTTCCCACCGGGTATATCTGTCAAGCACTTAATAGACCAAGAGGGAGAGGAGGCGGGATAGCTATAATCCACAGGGAACAATTTACCTGCCGTATGACCAACGCTGGTATTGAGGACTGTGAGAGCGGCCAATTCTCCATCCAAGTCGCCCCAGCTCTTACCTTGGCAGGGCTTCTAATCTACCGCCCACCAGGGGCCCCGGGTAATTTCATCAATGCTGTTGTTGAATCCAGTTCACAACTAGCCTCCTCTGCCCCCAATTTCCTCATACTAGGTGACCTGAACGTCCATTTCTTGGACCCCACGGATCGAGCAGCATCGGACATTAGGAACGATTTAACATCTCTAGACATCCGTCTAGTGAATAATGAGCCCACCCATGATAAAGGCCATCTATTGGACCCGATCCTCACCAACATAGCAACAATGACCACTGACCCACCGGTGACCTTACCATGGACGGACCACTTTTTGGTACCCTTCTCTTGGGAAATCCCCACTCCCACTTATTCGATCCCAAAAACCCAAGTCACCGACCGACAATGGCGCAAACTATCACCGGAGATTTGGGCCACCTCTCTTGCAGAGTCCACTCCCGCGCTCTCATCTGATCCCAATATAGCTGACAAACAATTCAGCGACTGGATCACTTCCTCTCTGGATACGTTGCTTCCGATAACTACCACCCTGAAACAACCTAAAAGAATACCACCAGCTTTATGGTACACTCCTGAGCTTAAAACTCTGCGTCAAGAGTGTAAAAAAACCGAACGCTCCTGGAGGCGCGACAAAACAGCAACTAACAAGAACCTCTACTCTATTTCTCTCCTGACTTATAAAACTGCTATTCATAAAACCAAAAGCATGTTTTTTCAGGAGAGAATAGAGAAAGCAGGCTGCTCCAGTAAGGAAGCATACGCCATCCTTAAAGAGCTGTCTAAACCCCAAGGACAAGGAACAGGACCCATTGCCGATCCTAAAGCCGATCTGGAGAAATGCCAGAAACTGGCCAATTTCTTCCACGATAAAATCAGACTAATTCTGGAATCTATCCCCCCCTCCAGTCCTGAGGAAAATATCACTTGCCCACACACCACCACCTGCCTGTCCACGTGGGGCCAGGTCACGGTAGACGGTAGACGAGGTGAGAAATGTGTTCAACTCTATGAAGAGCGGCTCCCCTAGCGACCCTGCTCCTCTCCGTATCCTTAAAGAGGTAGCCCCCACTATCATCCCCTCCCTTACCCACTTGATCAATACCTCACTCCAACAAGGAGCTGTACCCTCAAGCTGGAAGAAGGCGGTGGTAAAAGCCCTGCTGAAGAAACCTACGCTGGACCCCGAGAATCTGGCTAACTACCGACCCATCTCCCTACTGCCTGGAGTGAGCAAGGTCGCAGAAAAATTGGTCAATAGGAGACTTTCTCAGTTCCTAGAGGCCAATAATAAATTAAAAAGCTCCCAGACAGGTTTTCGACCTGGACAGGGCACGGATATCGCCCTTCTGGCTGCTATAGAGGAGGCAAGAGCACTATTGGATGGGGGAGGATCAGTTGGAGGAGGTTATCATCCCTTTCGGAGTGAGCGTCGTCAGCTATGCCGACGACACTCAACTAGTGGTGTCTCTGTCCCATCCCAAGCAACAGAAAGCTGATCTGTTCAACTGCCTTACGCAGGTCCATCACTGGATGAACAGATCAGCCCTAAAACTCAACGGGACAAAAACCGAGGTCCTTATACTAGGCCCGAAAGGAGCCTCACTTCCCCTGGACAGCTGGCCTGCCTGTTTGGGTCCGCCCCCTGATCCTAAAAAAGAGGTGAAAAGTCTGGGTGTGTGGATCGATTCCGATCTCTCCTTCACCTCACAAGCCAAGAAGGTGGCAGGGACCTGCTTCGGCCTCTTAAAATCTCTGAGGAAAGTCCTGCCCTTTCTTCCCCCTAAATCCCAAAAACTTTTAGTCCAAGGTCTCATAATATCGAGACTGGACTATAGCAATGTGATTTATCTGGGTGCCCCCGAAGCGACCCTTACTAAACTACAGATAATTCAGAACACGGCCGCCCGGATCATCACTAACACCCCGGCCAGATCATCTGCCAAGCCCGCTCTTAAACTCCTCCATTGGCTCCCCATAAGGGAGAGAGTCAAATTCAAAGCCCTATGTCTCGTTCACAAAACGCTGCAGAATCAAGGCCCTCCTGTTCTCAGTAACATTGTCACTCCCTATAGGAACTCTAGGTCCCTCCGCTCCAATGCAGAAAACTTCACCAACATCCCTAGATTCAGGAAAACCCGAGCAGGAGGAAGACGTTTCTCGGTACAAGCCTCCCGCCTTTGGAACTCACTTCCCCGTAACCTACGTCTTGAACCCCAATACCTGCGCTTCAGGAAACTGTTAAAAACTCATCTTTTTCCCTAAATCTGTACACCCGCTCCCCTCTTTTCTGCTTCAGTTCCCCCTTTCTTCCCTCGTCCTTCTCACTCTTTTGCTCCGTTGACCTGGTGAATTCATGGTTCTTCAGCGCTGGGATACCTCCGGGTGACTATCGCGCTTTATAAAAATAAATAATAATAATAATAATAATAATAATTCAGAAATTGCATTACGTATTGATCAGGGTGCAAATGGGGATGTGGAACAACAGACATACACCCACAATGTAAGTAATAAAGCAATAAAGATTGAGGTTTGACCCAGAGCCGGGGTTTGGACAACAAAATAGTGCATAAAAAAATTGTGATACACAGATATCAGCTCAAGAATGTCGGGATGTCAGAAATATAGGGGGCAGAAATACTGAAGATAAGACTATTGTTTTAAATCTTGTTTATTAATAGCATTGTAAAAATGTCTTTTTTGAAAATATTGTTGTACATAATATTGTTTGTAAGTGTTAATGTATATGTACTTTATTGTAGTGGGTTTGATTTTAAGTGTTTATAAATTGATTTAATTTGTGTGTTTAGTAACATAATTCATTAATTATGAAATTTGGGAAATATTTATTTTTAATAGTATTACAGTGTAAAAATAATGTATATATACTTTTTTTCAATAGCTGTTGGGATGTTGAGTTTTTAGGGGATACGAGTGGGAAGATTATTAAAAGTGATATTTTAATTTAAATGTAATGTTCATTTATTAATGATAAGTTAATTAATTGTGAAGAAGTAATACATGTATTTTGGTAGATCATTCATTTTTATTAAAAAAAGTTATTATTCATTTTTAATGTATTGATACATTGGGCCTCATTGCGATTTGCCTCCGACCGACACCGTTGAGGCTGATGCACCACAATTACAATGTGACCACGCATGATGCGGTGGCATACTTCCATTTCTCGAAGGGAACTTGTGCTACAGTCGTAAGCCAGCTGCAGCACAGGCGTGCATAGAGAAATGGGAGATTCTGTGAATCCCTGCACTGCGTGGCAGGCACATTTTGTTAGGCCCCATTACATTTAATTACATTGTTTTTTTTTATTAAAATACTTTTGGAAAAAATTACAAATTTCATAAAAAATTGTGTGCATTTAGTTTTATTACACATTTTTAATTTAATACATTTGTATTATTACATTTTTATGGACATTTTGCAACATTTTCATGATTTTAAATGTTGAAAATTATAATGTCCTTGTTGCTAAATTGTTAGTTTTTTATGTTTACATTTATATGAAAATATTTCAAATTAAATTGACAACATATTATATATGTATTATTTCTTCTGTATTAGTATAGATGTATTTGCATATGTTATACATTTATTTTATCAAAATGTTATTTGAAAAATATTAATGACATTTTTCTTTCTATTATTTTATTAGGTTCTTTTGTTGGGAAAATATATTCTAAAATGTATTATTCTAAATGTAACACTATTTATCTTCATTATTTAATTAGGACAATCGTTTGAAATGCTTTTTTAAATATTCAATGATTTTTAAATGTTGATTATGAATGTATTTTTTATGTTAATTTTCAAAATGTAGAAATATTAATGCATTTATATAATTTGCTACCAGCACCTGTTCACTCAATGATTAGAAGGTTTCCAACAAGGTGGCCCATATTTGACCTCGCTCTAACCAATCAATGTCATCCCTTAGCAAATGTGAAGCAAGTTGAGTGATATGTGTCAGTTGGTCTAGGATGAATATTCAAAAGGGGGAGAAGTAGAGGGTTATGGGTCTCTCTTCCCTTATATGGTCAAGAAGCTTGGAATGACTCCTCTATAATGACACATACAGTTAGGTTCAGTAATTGTTTGGCCAACTAGTTCAGTGCAAATCTCCAAATTTGGCATGCCCAGTAAAGTACAGCAATGGCCTTGTTATCAACCAAGTGTCATAGAAAAAAGGGATATTTTCACCACTAACACGTTACCTGATCCTAATGAGGGCAGCAGCCTAGCCACCTCTATAGCCCCCTGATCGGGCACAAGCCATTGGCAATACAGCTTCCATCTCCAAGCTAGTATTTTGGAATTTAGGTGGGTTACCCTCTAAATTAGCCTGCCCAGACTAGTGAAGTTCATTGACAGGTTTGATATCTGTCTCTTTCAAGAGCCCTGGTCATTGTTGCCTCATTTCTGTAATGGTTATATCAACTTTAGCCAGGTGGTATATCTGCGGGAAAGGGATGGACATCAGGAAGGATAACATTTTGGGTGAAAAAATGTATATCCTGTGTGATTAGGGAGATCAAATTGGATTGCCCTGACTTAGGCTCTGATTAGGATGTAAGTTTGAAAGCCAGCAACCATAGACATCCTTTGTTTGAATTAGGATTACAGCAGATGGATTTTAAACAGGCGGGTGATTCCGCCTGGCTTCCAGTTGGAACTGCCACCATCATCCCATACTGGCGTTTCCGCCAATGGGATTATTATGTTGGTTTCTGTTAGGATTTCCATGTTGAGCCTTCTGACATGAAAAGCCTGTAGGAAGGCAACTTTTGGGGCCCCTGGCAGGGCCCCCTTTCTACAGAGGCCTCCAGTTGGGTGCAGAGGGGGCTCCTACCTGCCCCTGTAAATCCCTCACCGTGTGGCAGGAATCATGAGGTGCCGGCCACACTGTGTAGGGATTTACAGTGACTCGAATTCCTCTATGGGAGCTTGTGCTGTGGCCGGTTTCTGACCGCAGCTCAAGCTCCCATAGGGAAATGGGAGTTTGTGACCCCACCGTTGGCAGTCGCATCATAATTGTGATTTCAGACTGCCGACCCAAGGTCGGCGGGTTTCAAAACTGCATGGATGTCGGTCAGATGCAACTACGACTGACAACCTAATTAAGGCCTATATGTGTTTTAGCATGTGCTTTCCATCGAATGTAGTCTATAAAATGTACAATGTCACTGGTTATTGATCTATTGGGGTATTTAAAATTGAGGGGGGATTTTATTTGTAAGTTCAAACCACTTGAATCCAATGGTGTGGTTCTTTCAAGTGAGGAGGATCATCTTTGGTCAATCTCAGATCTTTCAAACCCCCCAATTAAGAAATGGCCCACATTGGCTGTTCAGCTAAATGCACTGACCTAAATCGGGGCCTACAAGCCTGTAATTGTAGTGCGGTTTTGGCCAAAGATGACAATCACACTTTTAATCGAATGTACAACACTAGCTTTATTGACTACATATTACTAGATAGGAGACAGTGGCCCAACTTAGTCTATATGCTTGTATTTCAGCATCATGATATTGACCACAACGCTCTTGACCTTACCCTTCGGTCACTGGGTAACACCATCTCCAATATTTACATTGCCCCAGCCCCATTCAAATGTGGCTTGGCCACTCACAGATACTCACACACTAACTCAGAGATCCACTCAGACATTCAAACACCCACTCAGAGATTCATGCACTCACTTACTGATCCACTTAGATACACACACACATCCACTCACAGGCCCACTAACAGACTCATGCACCCACTCACAGACCCAATCAGACTCACTTACCCACTCACAGACCTACTAAGAGACTCATGCACTCACTCACAGACCCACTCAGAGACTCATGCACCCAATCACAGACTGAATCACACACTCATCGAGGCACTCTCAAGCCCACTTAGACACACTCATACGGCCACACAGACCCACTGCAACATTACTCAGAGACTTGTGCAACCACTCAGTGACTCATGTATCCACTCAAAGACCCACTGAAACACTTATGCACTCACTCACAGACTGACACACACACACATGGAGGCAGTTGCAAGCCCACTCAGATACCTCCATACACACTCACAGACCCAAGCTGACACTCATTCAGAAACATATGCACCAACTCATAGTCAGACATTGACAAACCTACTTAAACACACACACTGGCGGTCGCCAGTAGGTAGTTATAGTTAGGACCTAGTTTCCATAGGAAATACACAACATTCTATTTGGAATAACGTTGGCGCCGGTCCTTCCCTGAAAGTTTGGGGGTGATTCGTGAAGCAAGAGCTGAGAAAAATGGGGGTTCCAAAACGTGTTTTTCCCATGCAATTTTGCATAGGGACCTGTAGCCAGGGCTACAGCCCGAACGGCTGAACGGAATTACACCAAATTTGGCAAAAAGGTAGAGTTTGGTACGCAGATTACGCTTTTTGTAAATAGTGTAAATCCGTTTAGTAGTATCTGAGAAAATGAAAAGATATATCTATAGATGAAGTACCTACTCTGTACTGTACTCTGTACTGTACTCTGTACCTTCCTGAGCACGAGCTTCATGCTAATTGGCTATCAACACTCCAAACCAGGAAGTGTTGGCAGCAATCTTGTGCCTCGGTAGAACCGAGGCACAAGAAAGCAGTGAAACAAACATGCAAAACACTCAAAGGGGGCAGGGTAGAAACACCCTGACCCCCTAGGCCTGCTCAGGGGGTCACACAAGGACACCCAAGGCCCCCCAAATATTTTTTTTAATTGCGGTGTACGTACTACAGTGCTCTGTATGGTACTCTGTACTGTACTCTGTACCTTCCCAAACGCATACTGGACATTCCTGATGGGCTAGTTGGCCCCCAGGGACCTCCAGTATGCAAGGGGAGTTAGTTCCTCCTCTGCCAATATGCCAGGGGGCTGCGTTGCAGAGAGGTGTAAAAAGGGGCATGGCCTCATTACACCTCTCTGCAACGCAGCCTCCTGGCGCATATTGGAGTTTCCTGGTGGGCTAGTTGGCCTCTAGGGACCCCTAGTATGCAAGGGGAGTTAGTTTCTCCTCTGCAAATGGGTCAGGGGGCTGCGTTGCAGAGAGATATTCACTGAGGTATTTTCAGTGAATATATATGTGTATATATATGTGAAAGCTCTCTCCCTCCCGGTCCCGGGTGGAAATAAGGACAGCACACACGGGAATTCTCCTTAGAAGCAACTTTTACTCGCACAGACGCGTTTCGGAAGCCACGCTTCCTTCCTCAATGTTTGTTACACCGCATCGCGCGATTAGGCGCCATTTTATTTCAAAATACACAAACAACTCAAGATGGTAAGCATAGAGAGAGGACTGACGCGTGAGCGCCATCTTGCTAGTGCATATAATTCTACAATAGCATGACTGTGATTAAACAACACTATTTCATCTAGTAATTGCTAATATTCATATTCATTTAAAGACCTCACAAATTTAAAACGAGGAATTTGTGAAATAATAATGCAGTGGATCGGCAAATAACCCCTCTCATTAATACGATGGGCAATGGACTAGAATCTTGCCGTGGATCGGCCTGTGGCAACACGAAGGTTGCCATTTAAGTTTCCATTAGCCCCGTATATCAGTTTTTACCACTCAATGTTGGATGATTAATTCCAAAATATTAAAAAATTTGCAAAATACTAAACAGTAATCCTGAAAATACAAAAAGAAATATGTACGTGGTGCAATATTCATCTGAACAATAGAATCCCTCAGTTCATTCTAAAGCACATAATGATCATCAGTCACAGAAAGACACGCATTGCAGAAAACCTTATCATTTTGCTAGTTGTTATTGCTTTCATGTCCACCCTGGAGATACTGCATGGCATTGCTGTCACTTAACTCCCTAAATGTACAGTCAATTCCTCCCCACAATTCAATCCCAAGGGGGCCTTGGTTTGGCAGTCTATGATATATCGGGATTCTAACCTACGAAGTTTTTGTAGTTTATCCCCTCCCCTGATGTTGTCAGAGATTGCGTCCAGGCAAAAATACTGTAACAGGCTCCTGTCGCTCTTATGCTTAATGGAAAAATGTCTTGCGACAGGGTATGTAAAGTCTCTGTTTACTATGGCCCGCATATGTTCTAAAATGCACAATTTCACGGGATTTATAGTGCTGCCTATATACTTAAGCCCACAAGGGCAGAGGAGGCAGTAGACTGCAAATGGAGAAGTGCAGGTAAGGAATTGCTTGATTTTCTTTTTAGTTTTACATCCCACGATTTCATAGGAATAAACCCTTTTGCTGTTGGCACAGGCCTTGCATTGACCACAGGGAAAGAAACCTTTTACATCTTTTAGTTTTCCTGTACGTGTGGGGATAGGTGACAGATGACTATGTACCAAGGTATCCCTCAACGGTATATCACTCCCTATGATATTATCCTTTTGCAGTATATGCCAATGTCTTTTCAGGATGTTTCTCAATTGTTGACAATCTTTGGAGTATGGAGTAACCATCCTGAATTTTTCTATGTTGGTTGAGGATTTGTGTTTTTTGACAAACAGGGTCTGTCTGGGTTGTGTCCTTACTCTGTCTAGGGTGTTCTGTAACAGTTGCTTGCTATACCCCCTAGCCTCAAATCTATCATTACTTTCCTGTGCCGCCAGCTCAAAGTCTTCATTGGTGGAACAGTTACGTTTCAACTGTAGAAGCTCGCCATACGGTATACTCGTGATAAGTTTCTGGGGATGATTGCTTGACGCATGTAGCGTGCTGTTTCCCGCCGTTGGCTTTCTATAGAGGGAAGTTTGAATTCTGTTGTCAATCACCTCAACTTTTAAGTCTAAGTATACTGCATCACTTGTACTCACATGACCAGTGAAAATCAGGTTGCAGTTGTTTTCATTCAACACTTTAACATATTGCCAGGCTGTCTCTACCGAGCCATTCCACACTATGCACAAATCGTCTATATAATGATACCATGAGACGATACAGTTCGACCACTGCTCTTTCTTGGGGCCCCAGGCCTCCTGCTCCTCCCACCAGCCCACGAATAAATTCGCGTAGCTGGGGGCGAAGCAGGAACCCATGGCGGTACCGGAGAGCTGTCTAAACAAATCATCCTGGAATAAAAAGATGTTGTTATAGAGACAAAATGCAATTAACTCCATCAGCATAGCATTATGCTGGGCATATTTCAACGGTCTCTTCCCCAAGAAGTACTCAATCGCCTTCATTCCTTGTGCGTGCTCGATGCTCGTATAGAGACTGGTGATGTCAAGGGTCAACAGGCAATAACCTGGTTGCCATGCAATTGCTTCGATTTTTTCGATAAAGTCAGCAGTGTCTCGGATGTAAGACTTCAGACCCAAAACTATTTCAAACAGAAAGTGATCTAAAAATTTGGATAGATTCTCGGTTAGGCTGCCCATAGATGAAATAATAGGGCGCCCAGGTGGTTTGTCCATCCTCTTATGTACTTTGGGCAAGTAATAAAAGGTGGGGGTGATAGGATGTGTTGTTTTCAGAAAGAAATATTCTTCTGTCTCAAGCATCTGTTTGTCATGCCATTTTTTGAGTAGTCCATGCAGTTCTTCAATACTGGACTGATATCTTTGTTTTGTGGTCAATTCATAACAAGACTCGTCCCGCAATTGTCGCATAGCTTCTTGGACATAGTCCTCACGTGACAAAATAACCACATTGCCGCCTTTATCTGAAGGTTTACAGACTATTGATGTGTCTTCGGCCAATGTTTTTATTGCAGTTCGCTGTTTTTCGGTTAAGTTGTTCCTGTGTCCCCATGATTTTTTGTGTATGCGCATTTTTCTTAGATCACTGATCACCAACTCTGAGAAAGTGTCTATCATGTCGGTTTGTGTTGGAGGCACAAATTTTGACTTGAGTTTGAGACCACTAATAGGAGCCTCTTGTTCGATATCCACAGCCCTTAATCTCTGGGTTAGGCTGTCGGTTGGCATTGGTGTTATGTCTGCTGTATTCTCCAAACGTAATTCTTCCAGCAGTTCCAAAGTGGTTAGTTAATTCACTTTCAATAGGTCAGTGTCTTTGTAACGTGATCGAATTATTTTGGCTTCATCTGCGGTTGGTTTAGTCTTGAAAAATTTATGCAGGCGGAGTCTTCTAATGAATTGAAACAGATCAATTCTGGTCTGAGTGTATTCAAGGTTACTGTCAGGGCAAAAAGTTAATCCCAGTTTGAGGACTGACTCTTCTGATGGTGAAAGCGCCCTTGCAGAGAGGTTGATGATTGTAAGGTTATCTGTTATATCATCAGATCCTACCATCTTGATTCTAGTCCATTGCCCATCGTATTAATGAGAGGGGTTATTTGCCGATCCACGGCATTATTATTTCGCAAATTCCTCGTTTTAAATTTGTGAGGTCTTTAAATGAATATGAATATTAGCAATTACTAGATGAAATAGTGTTGTTTAATCACAGTCATGCTATTGTAGAATTATATGCACTAGCAAGATGGCGCTCACGCGTCAGTCCTCTCTCTATGCTTACCATCTTGAGTTGTTTGTGTATTTTGAAATAAAATGGCGCCTAATCGCGCGTTGCGGTGTAACAAACATTGAGGAAGGAAGCGTGGCTTCCGAAACGCGTCTGTGCGAGTAAAAGTTGCTTCTAAGGAGAATTCCCGTGTGTGCTGTCCTTATTTCCACCCGGGACCGGGAGGGAGAGAGGCTCTGACACGCTTGGACTTGCACCCGCTGTAAGAGTGCCCCGGACTTTGGAGCAGTGAGCCAGGATATATATATATATATATATATATATATATATATATATATATATATATATATATATATATCACTGAAAAAACCATAGGTTTCACACCAGTTATAGTTAGGAATTAGCATTTAAAAAACCTATTAAATTCACTGACAAAACCAGTTATAGTTAGCTGGAAATTTTACTGATATAAAACCAATGAAATTCCACGTTATAGTTAGTTGGACTCACTATAACTTGCGCGTGCAATGCACTGCTGATGACGTCACATATTACATCACTCATGACATGGTCAGTGACATCACTCATGACATCACTGATGACACCATCCAGTGAATATGTGTCTTTCTGAAAAATAAATATTAGTGAGTAATGTTTAAATATTTAAATATATATATTATTGTTTCACTTTGTGTATAAGTGGCTACATGTGTTGGTAAGTAGCTACATGCGTATGTATATGGGTTATTAGATGTTTCTCTTAGTATCAGTATGAGTGTCTATATGGTTTGGTGGGGGTATTACTTAGCACATAGATGCATGAGTGACTGACTCGCTGTTTGTATGTGTTTTGAAGACAGCATATGTGCAGGACTGTATGGATGGATGAGTGTGTATATGTGTTTGTTAGTGAGTGAATGACTGTCTCACTAGTGTCTTTATCAGTAACTACATATGTTTTAATCTAGTATATGTGAATATTGATGTATATAAGTGAGTATATGTGAGAGTAAGAGATTGTAAGAGTTCCTGTTTAAATAAGTATGTGTTTCTATAAGTGATTGTTTAAGAGAATAAATATGTGTAATTTTCAATACAAGTAAGGTGGAAGTGTGTGTATAACTCTATATTCAAATAAATGGATGTTCAATAGTTTATTTGCACGTGTGAGTATGTGTGTGAGTAACTTTTGGATGACTGTCGGTGTGTAACAGGATGTATAGGTGTATCACTTCATATGATAAGTGAGTATATGTATGAGTGACTATATAGAACTGTTGGTGAATGACTGGATGTGCATATAGATGGTGGAATTACTGAATTGCTTGTTGTAACTGATATGGGTATCTCCATTTTTTTTTAAATTTCAGTTTCTATTTTTGAATATGTGTTTCAATGGTTACATTACAGTGAAAGGAGGTCTGTCACTATGTCACAAGGATGGTGTCATCAGTGATGTCATGAGTGATGTCACTGACCATGTCATGAGTGATGTAATATGTGACGTCATCAGCAGTGCATTGCACGCGCAAGTTATAGTGAGTCCAACTAACTATAACGTGGAATTTCATTGGTTTTATATCAGTAAAATTTCCAGCTAACTATAACTGGTTTTGTCAGTGAATTTAATAGGTTTTTTAAATGCTAATTCCTAACTATAACTGGTGTGAAACCTATGGTTTTTTCAGTGAATTTCAAAGGTTTTTTAAATGCTAATTCCTAACTATAACTGGTGTGAAACCTGTGGTTTTTTCAGTGAATTTCAAAGGTTTTTTTAATGCTAATTCCTAACTATATAAGACCTGAAAGCCCACCAGGAATCTCCAGTATGCGCCAGGGGACTGCATTGCAGAGAGGTGTAATGAAGCCACAACCCTTTTTACACCTCTCTGCAACGCAGCCCCCGTGCATGTTTGAAGAGGGGAAACTAATTCCCCTTGCATACTGGGGGCCCCTGGGGGCCTATTAGCCCACCTGGAACCTCCAGTATGCGCCTGGGGCTGCATTGCAGAGGTGTAATGAGACTATGCCCCTTGTTACACCTCTCTGCAACGCAGCCCACTGCCGCGTTTGCAGAGGGGGAACTAATTCCCCTTGCATACTGGGGGTCCCTGGGGTCAACTAGTCCACCAGGAGCCTCCAGTATGCACGAGGGAGCTGCATTGCAGAGAAGTGTAATGAGGCCACACCCTTGTTACACCTCTCTGCAATGCAGGCCACTGGCGCCTTTGCAGAGGGGGGACTAATTCCCCTTGCATACTGGGGGTCCCTGGATCATATCTGCCCAAACACCGATATTCCGAACGATTGTAAATGACTTTTCTTGAGAAACATTTGGATTTGGATTATCATGTCCTATACTTTGGAATTTTTGAAAGACTGACTTTGAGGATGCTATAAATTACTCAAGTCTGCCCGAATTGTGTGGGTAAAATTGATACCTAGTCACTTTTAATAAGAATATACTTATGTCTCGTCTAACATTTGGAAGAAATATCTAGTTATATGACAACGGGATACCGACATAACTTGAAGGAAATAAGAACGCCCTGAAGAAGTTCTGTTGTACAGAACGAAACGTTTCGGCTGGCTGTGGTACATAAACTTAAGGAAAATAAAAGCATTTGAATATACACCAAGATTCAGCGCTTCAATAAGTACTCTAAGTGATATGATTTGATTGGACTCATTGTGAAAGTGGTGCTGTGCCAAACTTTGGAATATTCTCCACTACTCTCTACTACTTACTCTCTCCCACTCTCTACTACTCACTCTCTACTGCTCTCTACTACTCACTCTACTACTTACTCTCTACTACTCTCTACTACTCAGTCTCTACTACTCACTCTCTACTACTCTCTACTACTCACTCTACTATTCACTCTACTACTCTCTACTACTCACTCTGCTACTCTCTCTACTGCTCTCTACTACTCTCTACTACTCACTCTCTACTCTCTATTACTCACTCTCTACTCTCTACCTCTCTTCCTCTCTACCTCTACACCTCTACCTCTCTACCTCTCTCTACACGCACACATATAGACATATATGCATATATATATGTGCATATGCATTTATATATATGTATGTGTATATATAAAAAAACAACTAAACATTTTTTTTTCTAATCAGCTACTTTTAAAACTGTCATTCTTTTTCCCCATGGTACACTCCCCGGTACGCTTACCGGTGCGCGTACCGGGCGCTCACCCCGCGAAAATAAAAAAATTTTTTTTTTTTTTTTTTGCCCCGTGGGGCCCTTTTATGGCCCCCACATCAAACCTAGGGGGTCAAGGGGGGTCTACTCTGCCCCCTTATGGTCATTTCCCCCTTTGTTTTGGCCACCTCTTGTGTCTCGATCCTACCGAGACACAAGATGGCGGCCGCTCCGGACTGTTTAGAATGTTTACAGACACCCCAGAGCCAATCAGCTTTCTCCGCGCAAGTCGCGTGACGCGCCCGGTGCGCGTACCGGTGCGCTTACCGGAGCGCTGCTATAGATATATATATTTTTTTGAACCTTAATTACTCAAAATCCACTGGAGCACATATCTTGAGACATAGCAAAGGCACATCGGGCTACCAGTCCCTACAATTTTGCCAAGTTTGGTGGAAATCCATTCAGCCGTTCGGGCTAAAAGTGAAATCGACCGCCCTATGGAAATTAACATGGGGAAAACGCGTTTTGGGACCCCCCTTTTATCTCGGCCCCCGCTTGACGAATCCCCCCCAAACTTTCAGGGAAGGACCGGACCGCCATGAGACCATTTTCCTGAAAATTTCAGGCAGATTCGTCAACCGGCGCCAAAGTTATTCAAAATAGAATGTTGAGATTTAACATTGAAAATTATCCTAACTATAACTACCTACTGGCGACCGCCAGTAGGTAATATATATATATATATATATATATATATATATATATATACGTATGTATGTATGTATGTATGTATATATATATATATATATCCACCACGGGTTTTCAGCAAGGCATTCAGCACTTGGAGCAGTCTATCATCGCGCTACCACAAGAAAACAGCAGACCCAGTAATTCCGTGAATTGTTCGTTTTATTCAGCAACACAGCAGCATAACGTTTCGGCCTCTCACAGGCCTTGATCACATGTCATCAGTGATGTCATGAGTGATGTCACTGACCATGTCATGAGTGATGTAATATGTGACGTCATCAGCAGTGCATTGCATGTGCAAGTTATAGTGAGTCCAACTAACTATAACGTGGGAATTTCAATGGGGTATGCGAGTAAAATTTCCACCTAACTATAACTGGTGTGAAACCTATGGTTTTTTCAGTGAATATATATATATATATATATATATATACATATATATATATATATATATATATATATATATATATATATATATATATATATATATATATATATATATATGTATATATATATGTATATATATATATATATATATATATTCACAGAAAAAACCATAGGTTATAGTCGATATATAGTTAGGAATTTGCATTTACAAAACCTTGAAAATTCAATGAAAAAACCATTGGTTTTAGGCCATATATAGTTAGGGATTTGCATTTAGAAAACCTTATTTTACTCGCATAAAACCATTGAAATTCCATATATAGTTAGATGCGCTAACTATATATCGCGCACCCGCAATCCACTGCTGATGATGTCACATATTACATCATTCATGACATGGTCAGTGACATCACTGATGACATCACTGATGACATCTCAAATGACATCACTGATGACATCACTGATTACAACATCCAGTGACTGTATGTTTCTGTAAAGTTAAAATATGTTTTACATATTGAAGAATGAGTGGATATATAAGTGTCTGGATGAAGGATTTACTAGGTGCATGACTGACTGATTGAGTGAGTGATTAAATGTGTCTCACTGAGTGCATGGGTTAGTGACTAAACTGTTTTAATTTGTGCATCATTATATCTGTTGTTCTACAAACTGCTGCATATGTTGATCAGTAGCTATATGAGTAACTGTATGGGCTATTGATTGGTTGTCCAAGTATTTGTATGGGAAACTGAGTGTGTGTGTATGGGTGGCTGGGAGGTGTGTGACTCTGTACATAGATGTGTGAGTAGTTGATTCACTATATGTATAGATTCAAAAGTGCATGTGGAAACAGCTGTATGGGCGGTTGACTGTGCATGAGTGTATTAGTGAGTGAATGGATATCTCAGTGCTACATGTCAAAGTAAGTACATATGTAAAACACAGTACATGTGAGAGTTGACATCTATAATTAACTGTGCATAAGAGCCATTGAATGTGTGAGTGGCTGTATGGATCATTGTGAACTTGTATCAGGGATTGTATAAGAGAGTAAAGTAAATATGTGTTAGTATATGTTTGAATAAGTAAGGTGTGTATAACTGTATAGTTGAGAAAATGGAGGTGTGATTGATTTTTGGCATAACTGACTAGGTGTGTGAGTAACTCCATGGATGAGTGACAGTCTGTGACTGTCTGTTTACACTGATTGTATCTAAGGTTATATTAGAGTCTGAAGAGGTTCATGGTATTATCACATGAATGATATCATCAGTGATGTGATCAGTCATGTCAAATGAGATGTTATCAGTGATTTTATCAGTGATGTCATTTGAGATGTCATCAGTGATGTCATCAGTGATGTCACTGACCATGTCATGAATGATGTAATATGTGACATCATCAGCAGTGGATTGCGGGTGCGCGATATATAGTTAGCGCATCTAACTATATATGGAATTTCAATGGTTTTATGCGAGTAAAATAAGGTTTTCTAAATGCAAATCCCTAACTATATATGGCCTAAAACCAATGGTTTTTTCATTGAATTTTCAAGGTTTTGTAAATGCAAATTCCTAACTATATATCGACTATAACCTATGGTTTTTTTCTGTGAATTTCAATGGTTTTTTAATAGCAAATATCAAAAGCTGTCAAATGTCAAGTACGTGATAGGTAAAAACGTTTTCGTGTTTATGCACGCTGATGTGCTTTGAACGCTGCCCCCCCCCACTCCCCTCTTTTCTCTTAGTAGTACTCTCTCTTTGCAGATAGTGAACGGTAGTTAACGCAGACCTTTACCCCTGTTGTAATCCGTCGTACCTGCTTGTCTCTCCATTTGATTGATTATTATCCAAGCATTTACTGTTTTAGAATTGGTTCTCTTTGGATCATTCTCTATTTACAAACAAGCACAAAGTCGCAATACTCTGTTTAGTCTTTGCAGATAGTGAAAAATCGTGTAAAAAAATAAAAGTAATCGAGCAAAATCAGTAGACCACTAATTCGATCTCTTTTTGACCTCGGTAAAATACAAACATTAGGAACAACCCTTCATGAGAAATACGAAAATAGTGAAATGAACCGAGCTCCACACCATGAGGGCTGCAAGACAGCTCGACTCCGCCACCCACACCGCCCAAAATAACGACAAACCCTATGCAAATATTATAAATATACACAACACACCAGCAAAGAAACAGGGTAAAACATTTTATTAAATAACTATTTACATAACTATTTTATACTTTTTATTGCCCGATCCGGCTAGCTCAATCGATCGAGCATGAAACTCATGCACCGATAGCAAGCGTTGAGAGTTTGTAGAACGATGGCTTCAGATTTTCCACATACGGTGTAGTGGCGCGAACTGGCAGGGGGCGTTTGGATTCTACCCCTTCCCCAAATAAGATTTTCATACGTGAATGTTCGTTCATGCTTTTTGTCCCTGAGTTGCTTCCATGTCACTGCCTTACACAAATGGCATAAGTCCTGGTTGTTGAGTGCCATACTTCAGAGTTCTAAGCAGCTCTTGTAACACTGTTTAAACCTTATTTGCACCTGCTGCAGCTTCACTATTCAAAGTAAGTGGGGTCCATTTGTGGACCTGACTGCATTGGAAAACAATGTGATACGGTGCCTCCCTAAACCGCTTGACGGAGGCCCCCGAGGGGCGGTGAGATGGCACGGACTGAGAGGGGGCGCTTGGCTCCTGCCCCCTCCCCAAGTCGTGTTGCCCTGGTGTGGCCTGAGATCGCCCCCGGCATAGGCGGCCGGCTCCCGGGGTCCGGCGGAATTTTTTCCCTTTTGATGACTCTTCCATTCTGGACCTTGTCCCACAATCCGTTTGACCTGAAGACACGCTGTCGTGGGGCGCCCCTTTAACGTTTTAGTTGCCATTCCGCCCGCTTTTGGTACTCTGTGCCTCTTCCGCCATTCAGCTGTTTACCGCCCGCTCTTGCGACTACAACGTCTCGCTCACCATGTAGTTGAGTTGCTCCCGCTCTTAAGATTTAACCGAACTTTTTGGACTGCTGAAAGCGGTTGTATTCCGACCGCTGGTTGGTGGAGACATTTTGACTATATTCTGGACCTGCATTGTCGCGTAATGCGTCATATGACGCGACGCGTTAGCGCACCCGGAAGTGCTCCGGTGCGCAAGGCGCAGCTTCCCGGAAACGATCCAGAGCGCGCCGCGCAGCGCGTAACATAAGCATAACAGGTCATGTGACTTGTTAATAAAACTTTTCATTGGTTCATTTTACTTTTCTTTTCCTAATGATGTAAGACTAGGTCATGTGACCTAAAAATAACACTTTTCATTGGATTAAAACATTTTTTTTCCCAAACGATGTAAGCCCCACCTTGTTTCTGGATGTTTCAGACTGAAGCTGGCGTCACCATGAGAGCACCACCATCTCGTAGCTCCGTCGTGGCCATTCTGCAAGCAATCATGGCAGCCGCTCCCCACCGGAAGCCTGCGGGAGTCGACGGCCCCCAAGACTTTTGTACAATCTTCAAGGCTGAGGGGACGCTTTCGAGAATGGAACCCAAGCCCTGGCAGACAAGCGCCCGAGTTCCAAGGTGTCCCAGGGCCATTTTACTGGACCAGGCCCAAATCCGAAGAGCCGGCCGCCATTTTAAGAGTCCTGTGGAAACCGCCTATCGCTGCACCGCAAGAGTGGGAGCAACTCAACTACATGGTGAGCGAGACGCTGTAGCCGTAAGAGCTGGCGCTAAACAGCTGAATGGCGGAAAAGGCACAGTGTAGCAAAAGCGGGCGGAATGGCGACTGAAACAATAAGGGGCGCCCCACTACAGCAGACAAGCCTCCGCCATGTGCTTCACAACTGCATATGTATCTCGTGATATCAAGGTTGGGCAACCAGTACACAACAAACAGTTACGAGTCCCATTTACACCGGCACCATTTTGGGCGCGGTCGGGCAGGTCCAGGATCTACTGAAACATAACAAATGAGGCTGACGTCTCTGAAGCAGTTGACGAACAGCAGGACATAGCAAATAAACATGAACTCTCTAAAGCTGTTAACTCACTGCAGGACAAAACAAGTAAACCTGAAACCTCTGGAATAATTGTCGCTCAAAAGAACAACACACAAAACTCTGTAGAGCCTGAAGAAAAAAAAACAGAAGGGCACTGTAGTTTCAGACACACTTAACACTAATGACTAAACAAAGATATCGTCTGTTTATGAAGCAGTTATCATCTTCACAGAATTGACAAAGAAGTGTGCAGACACCAATGCTATTAAGAAACACAAGGAAATCCTAACGCATCAGCATTCTCGGAAGAGGTTGACACAGATAACATCTTAAGGAACAAAGAAAGACCTGTTCACTCTTGACACCCCAGGTGCTGTGTATGTTGCACTATAGTGCTGCATCGAGAAAACGGACAACCCTATTGATGTGGATTTTTCATTATTGATTATTGTAAAGAAATGGCGACTCCCCCCTTTAGCAGATTAGCTAAATGTTTGCGTAATTTAGGCATAAAAGTTATATTATTGTTGTTGTTGTTGTTATCGTTATAGTTCTGGTTAATTTAAAAAAATGGTTAAATATATTTACAGTTTTTGTTGCGTTCGTTATATTTAAAAGTTAATAAAGTTTTAAAATCTAACTTTGTTGGAGTGCTATATATGTTTAAAAAATCGGGTGAATGGGGCCTTGAATCGGGTTATTGTCATGTGTGGGCTTTGCAAGTGTACTGCTACAAGATCGGACATTTCAAACTCAAATGCACGTTCTTTTTCTTACCTTTCTGAAGCATGGAGCGCAATAGCAGGCAGAGAAAGGGTGATGCACGTGTTGAACACTGCCTGGCCTGGCAAGTTGCTGGCAGTGCCCCCCCGCCCGCTCCTGAAAGAGGGCACACACACACCGCCGCCCCGAGTACTTCACAAATCTTTAAAAGACCATGCGCTTGTTCATGAGGCTTAAATGGTTTATCACCCCTTCTAGAACCCCTGCATCGACCCTCTGACGTTTCCTGGAAGAATTAGCACGTAACACAATACCAAGCCCTGTCAGCTGAAACCCCCGAGAAATCATGGGGCATATTATCAAGGGGGTTTATTTCCGCTTTTTTGGCTTTAAAAGCCAAAAAAAAAAGAGATAAAATTATCTCCCTATTACCAAGCTGTCGCTAACACCAGTTAGTGACAGCTAAAAGGAGATAGCGACCATCTTGGGCCCCGCTTTGCATATCAGTGATATTTATCACTAATGACATGCAAAGTGGGCGTGCCAAGATTTTAGCGACTGGAAACAGTCCCAAACCATCGCTATCTCCTATTACCAACTTTTGGAGATATTCGCGCTAAGCGCGAATATCTCCAAAACCTAACACCTGCCCTGAGCAGTTTTTAGCCATGTTATCCAATGGGAAGTGGATAACATGGCTAAGAGCATTTGCTGGATAATGCATGAATATCGCTGACTTTTCAACGATATTCATGCATTGTGGCCGTTTTTTATCGCATTTGCGATAAACCTTGCTAATAGCAAGGTTTATGTGCGATAAAATTCGCCGATGTGCGGCGATAATTTTTGTCTCTAAACAAGTTAGAGACAAAATTTATCGCTAGTTGTTGGTAATATGCCCCCGGATTTTTCCTTGCAGGAATCGGGAAGCGAAAGACTAGCACTGAAATCAGTAGTCTCACGCCTGAATCGGGAGGGTTGGCATGTCTGGATACTCTACAGCTGGGGCCATAAACTACATCCGCAGGGCTAGGTGATAGCCTAGGTCCGGCCTGGACAATCGGACACAGAGGAAGAGGAGTGTCAGAGGGTGCGTTAGTGAATAGAGTGAAAGGGAGGTGTCGGGCGGGCACAGGGTGTGATTCTCAGAGAAGAGCAGCGCAGATGGGGGGAAGTATATGGCCCATGCATGAGAGAGAGAGCGGGGGTGACCAGTGCGTGGGGGAGATGCTTGCGAGGGTGGGGAGCCATGCTGAGGATCGGCGGCGTGCAGAGAGTGGGCCTGGTCAAGGCATCTAAAATGGCTGCCGTGCACGACAAAATTGTGGCAATGGACAAAAACGCAAGATGGCGCAGACAATGTTTATCAATAAGGATTCATTTATAACAAAATATTTACTCGCAGTGACAAAATGGTGGTCAACACTTCCTGATTTCCATCGAATCGAACGTTAACAAACGTCACGCAGCAAAAAAAAAAAAAAAAGCTCACGCACAGAGCAGTTTTTAGACATGTTATCCAATGGAAGGTGGATAACATGGCTAAGAGCATTTGCTGGATAATGCATGAATATCGCTGACTTTTCAGCGATATTCATGCATTGTGGCCGATGTGCGGCGATAATTTTTGTCTCTAAACAATTAAAACAAAGCACAAAATTGCGAATTCCCGTTTCGCTACCAGTTTGCGGCCCAGTTCGCGGCCCGTGAAGCGCTTCTACCGTGAAAAATCATTTTTTTTTTATTTTCCCCACGGGACCCTTTAATAACCCCAACAACATTCCTAGGGGGTCAAGAGGGGTATACCTTGCCCCCTTTCAATAAATTCCCCCTTCGTTTTTCACCTCTTCTTCTCTCTCGATCCTACCGAGAGATAAGATGGCGGCCGCTCCGGACTGTTTAGAATGTTGACAGACACCGGAGAGCCAATCAGCTTTCTGCGCGCAAAGTTCCGTTTCGCGAAAAGTAAGCGAACCGGACCGCAGCCCGGAGCACTGTTACAGATATATATCTTGTTTTGAACGTTAATTTCTCAAAAACTACTGGAGCACATATCTTGAGACCTAGCAAAGGCACATCGGGCTAACAGTCCCTACAATTTTGCCAAGTTTCGTGCAAATCCATTCAGCCGTTCGAGCTAAAAGTGAGTCCAACCGCCCTATGGAAATCAACATGGGAAAAACGCGTTTTGGGACCCCCCTTTTATCTCGGCCCCCCCTCGACAAAACCCCCCCAAATTTTCAAGGGCTGCTCAGAAACAAAATGTGCATTTTCCTGAAAATTTCAGCCGATTCCGTCCACAAACGCCAAAGTTATTAGACATAGAATTTTCAAAAATCCCATAGGGAATAAATCCTAACTATATATACCTACTGGCGAGACGCCAGTAGGTTATATATATATATATATATATATATATATATATATATATATATATATATATATATATATATATATATATATATATATATATAGCAGGTCCTCACCGCATTTCACTCCACTACCATGAGAGAACATGTTGTTTGTTATCTGAGGTATATAGTTGACATATTCATGGTGTGGAAAGGGTCCAAAAATGAGGCTTTGTTGTTTGTAGAGGATATGAATGATAACTCCATGAATCTTAAGTTTTCTGTTAACATCAGCCAAATCAGGATGCAATTTTTGGACGTGGAGATCTATGTGTCTGATTCTAAGCTTAGTACTACACTCCATAGGAAGTCCACTGCTGGCAACATGACTTTACATGCTGCCAGTATGCACCCCAAACATACCATCATGGGAATACCCTATGGAGAGATATTAAGACTCAAAAGAATCTGCAGTTCCCCTTTTGACTATAAACAATGTTTAGATGAGTTGTTAGCACGATTAAAAGTCAGGGGTTATTCCGATAAGATTCTCAGGAAAGCAGTTGAAAAATCAGAATATATATCTAGAGAAAGTCTATTTCCTTCCCCTCAGACACAGACAGAAATTTGCAATATTCCAGATATTCAACAAGATGGCCCAAGGATGATCACGGCTTTCAGCAGTGAGGATAGAAAATTAAAGGCAATTTTTAAAAAGAATTGGCCTATAGTATTAAGTGACCACGTATTGAATACCAGGTTGCCAGCCAATCCCATCATCACCTTCAGACGGGCAAAAAGTATGGGGTCCGTTTTGGACAAAACTACCCCTGAATTAAAGTCTAAAACCCCTTGGTTAAAACCTTCAAGAGGTTTTTTCAAATGCTCCAGCTGCCGCGCATGTAGATTTGGCATTAACACCTCGCAATATTTAACTCCTTTTGATACAGAGCCAAAAAAGATTACAGGCAATTTTAATTGTAAAACAGACTTTGCCGTGTATGTCCTGACGTGTACCTGCGGATTACGATATGTTGGTAGTACCAAGCTGCAGGTGCACGTCAGGATTCTACAACATTTGCGCGCGATTTTGCACAGTGACCCTGCCTATCCGGTGGCCCGCCATTTCAAAAGAGCACATAACAAAGATTTACCTTGTTTAAAGTATTTTGGGATCAGAGCTATACCACCCCTGAAAAGAGGAGGAGACAGGGAATCACTTCTAAGACAGCTGGAGACAAGGATGATACTAGAGCTAGACACGCGTTGGCCTAACGGGTTGAACAATATTGATGAGATGCATCACTTTTTGTGATATATTGCATTGTTCTTCCGTCTATATTGCCTGCACATTTCCCCAGACCCGTATCCACTATCTTTTGCTCCCTCTTAGTTAGGTTCCCTATTTTGAGGTTGAGGTCGGGTCTGATAACATTCCTTGCTGCTTTTTGTACATAACTTGATGAAACTTTTCCATATTGTATATACATGTATGTAGATATTTCATATATATATATTTTTATATGTTTATATCCATATACATTTCTACTTTTCTATTTTTCTATATTGTTTTCTACTTTGATAAGATGAAGAATATCATGAGTATAGACATGAAATTGCCATATATAATTTTTGGGTTTTACATTTGTCATCATAGTAAGCATGGGCGGAAAATCCGTTTCGCTCGCGGATTTTGCGGATTTTCGGGAAATTCGCAATCCGCGAGATTCGCGAATCTCCCGCAAAATCCGCAAATCCGCGAGCAGCGGATTTTGCTCGCACTGCTCGCACTGTTCGCGTGAGTTCGCGGCTTCCCAGTACAACTTCGCGCCCCGCGAATAAGTGCAAAATTGCAGAAATACGATCTTAGCAAAACTGAAACTACTTACCAGGTTCAAAAGTTCAGGCTCATCATTAGTAGCCATTTCCTGTAGTGCTTCCTGAGGGGCCCCTCCAGAGTTCAGTTGCCAGTTGCAACTATTATGTGACCCTGCTCTGAACCTCAGAATAGTTACACATATGCCACAAAAGTCCTGAATTACAGCTAAGGGAGACAAGCAGGAGCCAGGCTGGAAGTTTAAATCCATTAATCAGCCCCTAATTCATTATTGTCAGTTGGGGCAGGGCAGGTGTTGTAACTAATTTTGCAACAATGAAAGCACTTAGCAAGTGCAAAAGATCACTAATCAGGAAGCACTAAGGAAGCAGGTGCCAGCTAAAAAAATATTCTGTGACACATTAATCAGCCCCAAATTAATTCAGGTCACTTGAGGCAGGGAAGGTGTGCTTGCGTTGCCACAATAATGTACACTGACTGGACAACCAGAGGGTGCTGTGATGAAACAGAGGGTGGCATGGGTGGGCCAGAGGGTGGTATGAGTAGTCAGAGAGTGGCAGTGGTGACAGAGAGTGGCAGTGATGAAGAAGAGTGTCCCAAACAGGCTGGACACGTAGAAACAACAAGTTCGCGAAACTTGCGACCCGACAGGTAAGTTCGCAATTTGCGAAAGTGTACAAAACCCTCGCGAACTGGCAGAAACCCGCACAAACACAAAAAAAAATCCGCAAATTCGCGAGAATTCGTGGATTTTGCGGATTGCGAGTTCGCAAATCCGCAAAATTCTCGAACGTGAGATTCGCAAAATTCGCCCATGCTTACATCATAGTTGTATATGTATGCTATTTAATTTTGTGTATATATATCATCAATAGTTTATCACAAATCTAGGTGTATTTATTGGATTTCATAAACTTTTAACTATTTATACTATTTATTATTATTAAGGGACGAATCATGCACATAGAATTTTGTGGTAATCAGTTGTACCCAGGGATCTGTGAGACTGATATGTGTTTTGATATTTTTCATCCTTTTGTTAATGAATGGTATTGCACATTATCTCGTACAGCTTTCTCTTCCTCGCACTTTTTACACCTTTTGCACTTTATTTCAACCTTCACTTAAGCACTTTATCAAAACTACCATGGTCATGCGATCAGACAATCCTTTTGTACATTTTGATGCGGGAGTTTCCCAACTTCAGTAGTCTGTCAGTATTCATACAAGAAATTAGGTTTTGTCATATTTCAATATTACATTATGTAAATTGGACTAATATATTGACTGCCGGAAATGTACATTTGTGATTATGGATTTATCCAGTTATTTATCTTATTTGTCTGTTATCGTGAGATGCTTATACATAAACTGTGGTAGTATGTTTTCACTGTTCATTAAGTCACATGACTCACTACGTCACTGTGAAGGGGTGTTCACTTTCTAAAATTGCATTTAAAAAGCATTAGGTCTAAAGTACATGTTGCAGCATGAACAAGGGCATACCTTGCCAGAAACGCGTAGCTGCTTTCTGTGTACCGAAATAAAAAACGATATGCTGATGTTTCGTGGTCCGTCTCCCTTCTGTTTGCTGGTGTGCTGAGCAGGCGCTGGAAACACCGAGAGATCCAGAGGAGTCACGTGGTTCATATATATATATATATATATATATATATATATATATATATATATATATATATATATATATATATATATATATATATATATATATATATATATACAATTTCTTTGGCAAAATGAAACCCCTCATTTTGTTCCTTTTCAAATTAAATGTATTAAGTGTTACCACTTTATTCCAATCAAGATGACTTCAGGTGTGCCATACTTTTGCCTTAAGCAAGACTGTTAACGCTCTAGTTGTTCTTTAGAACACTCTGGGACAGTCTGTCATTAGGCTATAGTTGGGCTACATCTGGCTGATATTTGGGCTACATTTGGGCTCTTTTGTCTCTGGTGGCCATCTTGGGAGACTGAATATCAGAATTTTTTTAATGAAATATAAGAGGATTTGAGAAGTCACTCAAAATGTGCCCTAATTTTTCTTTCTTCAGCACTAATCATAATTTCTATGGCAAAATGAACCCCCTCATTTTGTTCCTTTGCAAATTAAATGTTTTAAGTGTTAACACTTTATTCCAATCAAGATGACTTCAGGTGTGCCATACTTTTGTCATAAGCAAGACTGTTAGCGCTCTAGTTGTTCTTTAGAACACTCTGGGACATTCTGTCATTGGGCTATAGTTGGGCTACATCTGTCTGATATTTGGGCTACATTTGGTTTTTTTTTGTCTCTGGTGGCCATCTTTGGGCTACATTGGGCTACATTGGGCTACATTTGGGCTCTAACATATATATAGCACAATGTAGCCCAATATATATTTTTTCAAAGTTAATTTTCGTAGAAACCACTGGAGCACATATCTGGAGACATAGCAAAGGCACATCGGGCTACCAGTCCCTACAATTTTGCCAAGTTTGGTGCAAATCCATTCAGCCGCTCGGACTAAAAGTGAGTTTGACCGCCCTATGGAAATTAACATGGGGAAAACACATTTTGGGACCCCCCTTTTATCTCGGCCCCCGCTTGATGAATCCCCCCCAAACTTCCAGGGAAGGACCGGAGCTCCGCGAGGCGAATTTGAGGAAACGTTCAGGCACATTCGTCAACCGAGGCTAAAGTTATTCACAATAGAATTTTTAGATTTTGCATTGAAAAAAATCCTAACTATAACTACCTACGGGCGACCGCCAGTAGGTAATATATATATATATATATATATATATATATACATATATATATATATATATATATATATATATATATATATATATATATATATATATATATATATATATATATATCTTTCCTGCTCTTTCTCCGAAAGCAGGCACCAGCACCATAAGATAATGATGTAAATATTTATTTCATGGCGTAAACTGACACAGTATGACGCGTTTTGGTTGTGACTCTCACCTTGTTCGCATATTGCAGCCACCATTTTCTTTGCCTTTAAATAAGACTTAGGTCATCATTACACAGTGTGAACATTGAAAAAATACTCACAATAATAGTACATGAAATGAAATACAATAAAATGCAAAATATAATACAATGACTAAAAATAAAATACAGTTAAGTGCAGAGTGCAGTATTGAAGTCCTTAACATTTTTAAAGTGTACTATTACACCATGTCTCACCAGGCAGTACTTTTTTTGTGTTGAATCATTTTTATTGAATACATAGAAACATAGAAATACAGATATAATATTTCGATCAGATGAAAATATAAGTATATAATTATACAATAATAACATCTGTAAACAAGTGAGCTAAAGATATATTATATCAGAACAATTGCATTAAATTGTAGTAACACGTCTTAAAGAATGACTAATAAAATGCACATATTCATTATAGGACTAAACTTGAAATGAAAAAACCTGTATAACTGTGAGAATATGAGAGGGTGAACTATATTTCAGAAGATTTTATAATAAAAGAAAGAGAGTAGAGAAGGAATAGGAATAGGAATAAGAAAGGTATATAAAGAAAAGAAAAGAGGAAGAAGAAGAAAGAAGAGATAAAAGAAAAAAGAAAAGAAAAAAGAAACGGAAAAGAAAGAAAAAAGTAATGATTATTATAAAAGATGAAATTATAGAGAGGGTGAATTCGATGATAGATAGGTAGGGACGATAGCCATAGTAAATCAGATTTAATCTGAAGATAAATTGAAGCATGAGGAATCAAAGCAATTCTATGCTCATCACATATTAAATTCCACCAAAGTAAATAAGATAACTTAGAGTTGTCTTTCCAGCATGTTAATATAACCTTAAACCCCACAGCATTAAATCAATCGAATAAAATCGATTTAGAGGAGATTTGGTCAAAATCAGGAGACAAAGTACCTAAAAATACATTTAAAATGTTAAGTTGAATACTATAAGAAAAAATCATTAGACAGTTTGACCAAACAGTTTTCCAAAAAGCATGAACTTTAGGACAGTACTAAGCAGTAAGACAAGACGAACAAGAAGGTGAGAGTGATTTGTAGAATGTATGCAGTAGAAGTGGAGTAATAATAAATCTATTATAAATAAAATAAAGAGATTGTGTGATATTTTCTGCTTTGGATGTCATGAAAAGTTTTTGCCACATTTTGTCCCAGTGAGAGTCAGAGAGTGTTTGGGATAAATCCTGTTCCCATTCTAGCTCTGTAGAAGATTTATTCTGTATACAATTAACTGTAGATAAAGTCTTCTATATGAACGAGGCACTTGGAATCAGGCAGTACATTTTAAACTTCCTATAGTACATCACATGTCTAAAAATAATGAGCTGCCATCAACTATTGTGGGAGACATTATACCATGAATTTCAACATTCAAGGTGCATCACAGACAGTGTGTCTGTTAAACTCTGAGAGAGCTTTGTGGACAGACTAGGTTAAATTTATTAATTTCTAAATACATTGTGACTTCCATTCCTCAAATTCGTTTGAACTTTATAGTCCACTTAGGCCCAAATGATACAATAAATAGGTGTATAATATTTCATGAAAAATCACTATGTCATCGTCCGACATTGCTTGCTTGCATCAAGCCCCATTGGGCAAAGACACATCTACAAAGTTCAATGAGGACTAGTAAAGACTACATTCCAGAAAAGTGACCAGGTCACTTAATCTGGAAGAAATAACAAACATGAAATGTTATAAACCCAATTTCAAGCCTTGCAAGAGTGAGCACATTGATTGGCAGGCTGTTGGAATGTTAGAAATCAAATGGCTGCCATAACTGTTTCCTGTGAAACATTGTAGATGTTGTGGAAATAAAGTAAAAAAGCTATATAAGGGGGCCGCAGCAAGGTATGCTGTCCCCCTAGATTTAGAGAGTAAGTGTCTAAGGGATAACTACTATGAAGAAAAAGAAAGTATATTGTTTTGACTCATTTTTTAGATCACGTGGGACTCTTGTGGGATCATGATGACATGCACTCCACTCTCGTCAGGAGGAACGTCTTAATCCTACCAAATATTACCCGATTGAGGCCAAAATGTTTCAGGGCCCACTATGCAAGGGTGAGATTTTACAAATATATTAATCATGGTCATTACCCTCCCTGACAAATTCGATCTTCTGGAACAAAAATGTGAAGCCTGGATAGGCCATATAGACAGTGCAGACTGGAGGGATGCGCAAATGGCTCCTCGAGTCATATCTATCTCCTCCTAAAATCACAGTGTAATCTGTGTGTGAGCCCTGGAGGCAGTCTTCTATCATGTGGTGTGGTTTTGTCCTATTATTTCACAGGTACTGATGGAGATACAGGAGTGATCAATGGAATGTTTTTACAAATTGGCATGGTTAGGAATCTTGGAGGACCTTGTTGGGCCCATAAGCGAATGCACAATATTGCTCGCTAAACGAGACACAGCACGACATTAGAGCACTGCGCCCCCTCCCAAGATTGTGGACTGGTATGTGGGGATGGGCTAGTGCTCCAAACGGAAGAAACCCATTTACCGGGCCAGTTGATGCATTCATAAGCACACCGAGGTATGGAGTTGATGGTGTACTTATTCCAAATTTAATAATGTTTCTTCTACTGAGTGATCTTTGCTTTTATTTCTTGAAATCTGGGATCTGGTGTAGGAATAATGGAAGGGTATTGACATTGTAAGTAAATACAATTCTGTTGAGAAAAAAGGCTCAATTTGTTATCCAATTATTTACCTAGGATTTTGTGTTCCACAATTCACTGCATGGTACTGCACAAACACTTACCCACAACAGCTGAACACCATTGTTAGAAATTGGGTTGTTGGTTGAATGGAATGTTAGCCCTGGTCAAGCAAAAGCCACAATCCACTGCAGGGGAGCCACAAAAAGTCACTATATTAACCTGTGCTTAAGATTGGATAACTGGGCACAACACAATAGTCAGACTCAACTGAGATGCAAAGTAAAGTATTTATGCAGCACACAAACATAAATAAAGTGAAAACCCAACACAAGAATACTCCCAAACCATTTTGGAGAAATAGAGTACATTTTAATTAATTATTTGACCCTAAAACTACAAAAATCCAATCAATAGAAATGAAGTTATCAATTTTGAAGGTTTTAGGTAAAAACTAGAGCCTAAAAGTTCAAATCACCAACTGCGGACATCTAGTCATGCAAGACTGGGTAAACGTCAAAGAATATGGATAACTGCAATGGAGCATGGTTAGGATAAAAGAAGTGGATTGGGCCCTGTCAGCGTTTACCTCCAGACATAGAAACATTATTGTGAAAAATGTTCTGAGGAGGTAAATTTCAGTTGGGCAAGGCTGCAGGAGGTGTCTGATGTGGGAGCATCATTGACGGATTGCTTTGGTTCAAAGCCTTGGTGAAGATGTTTAAGTTCGGACTCTGGAATGGAAGTTGGAAATCTCAAGCAGGATGAAGCAGAGCGCTGTATATGCAGACAGTTCCACAAGGCAGGCCCGGCCCGTGCAGGGCGTTATACCGGGGCGGTGACGTGAGGCGGGGGAGGGGCAGGGTGGAGGGTTTTAAAAGGCGGGATATGGACCATTACAGGTAATTAACGAAAAAAATAAAATAAAACGGATTTCGTTGCCTATGCTGCATTACATTTGGCGATGCAGCGCGGGCAACGAAATTCGTTTTATTCATTTATTTTCGGTACTTACCTGTAATGGTCCATATCCCGCATTTTAAAACGCCCACCCTGCCCCTCCCCCACCTGACGTCACCGCCCCGGTATAACGCCCTGCACGGGCCGGGCCTGCCACAAGGTGATATACCCCTTTGGCATAGGACTTCTGAAACAGGACTGCTGCAGTGGAGTAGAACATAGTATGAGAAGCTGCAAAGTCAATCCAACTGGCAATACACCTTAAGTGGATAGGTGAGCAGGATGCTCCTTGTCTCCTACTGACTCTCTGAGAAGTTTATAGGCAAATACCCAATTTTGGATTTTGGCTCTCTGCACACCTTTAGCACCACTTCAAAGGGTCCAGGACTGAAGGAGCACCACTTGGAGGGTCAGGACTCCATCAAGCTGGACCTAGGTGCATTTTCAATGTAAAGAAAGTCTTGTGTGTCTCTGAGGCACTGAACAGTAGACCAGCAAACTAGACCTTTTAAGTCACTCCAGAGGTCCTGGGACAATTGAAGATCCAGTCCGTGCCCCAGGTAGAAGGTAGCAGAGAAGCATTACAAACAGAGCAACAATCCAGGTAGGTCAGCAGTCTTGTAGAGCAGCAGTCCAACAGAGTGGTAGTCCTTCATGCAGCACAGCCATCCTTCTTTTGCCAGAGTATCCACAGCTCCAGAAGTGACCTGAAGAGTGGGTGTCTGAGGTCCTACTTATATACCCTGGTGCCCTGGTTGTGGAAGGTAGCAAATGTTTCTAGACAGTGGCTTTGAAGTGCCTGGAATGTCAAGCCTCTCCTGCCCTGTCCCAACGCTGGCTGAAGTGACAATGCAGGATCATTAGGCCCTTTGTGTGAAAGCAGAACACCGGCTGTGTCGCTGTAAGCAGGCCTGTGCTCAGCTCTTCAAGCCTTCCTGCCAGCAGGGGAAACAACCTTTACAACTCAACTTTTACAACGCAACATCCATTACATTGCATGCCATTACAATGCAACCATTACAGCGCATGACACTACAACGCATACCACTACAACGCATGTCATTACAACACAGTCATTACAACGCATACCATTGCAACGCATACCATCACAAAGCATAGTACCCTTACACTATCCAACACTTACCCTACTGATGCACCCCCTGGAGTTAGAATAGTAATTTTTACCCCTACACTATCCAACACTTACCCTACTGTTGCACCCCCTTGGAGTTAGAATAGTAATTTTTACTCCTACACTATCCAATACTTACCATACATGCAATGTAATGCTATGCGTTGTAAAGGTAGTATGCTTTGTAATGGAATGCCTTGTAAAGGTAGTTTTCAAAAATGTGTTGTAATGGCATGCGTTGTAATGGCATGCGTTGTAATGGATGTTGCGTTGTAAAAATGCGTTGTAAAGGTATGCGTTGTAAAAGTATGCATTGTAACGTCATACATTCGCCAGCAGATTTCCTATTCAGGCACACCTAATCCATCTATTGTGTTACTGTCTGGGAGGAACTCATAAAGTCTAACTTTCAGTTACACCCAGACACGTGACCCAGGCCAGGCTATAGGCACAAAAGGTCTCATGGCAGGAAAATGCTAACTTTCCAAAAGTATCATTTTGATAATTGTGATATAAAAACCCGACTTTACCATTCAATAGGGCTCCCCCCACAATTCAAAAGACAATAAACATGACATATCCATCAGCTCCCAATTGGAAAATACAGCTTATTAAATGTAATAAGAAATACTCAAGGTTATTCCATAGATGGGTAGGCCTCTCAGTAGTGGAAAACACATTTAGGAGTTTTTTACTACTAGGACATGTAAAACTTAAAAGAACATTTCCAACCTTTTAATTGCACAGCACCCTGACCTATGGGCGGACGAGGGCCTACCCTAGATATCCCTTATATGTAACAAAATAGGATTTTAAAGCATAGCAGCAGAGTATAAACAAGAAAACGGTTTCATGCTGCAGTGGCAGACCTGGAACATGATGGCACAGTAAGTGCTGCAGGCCTACTAGTAGCAATTTTTTTGCAGGCCCTAAGTATATGGTACACCACTCTACAAGGGTTTTACAAGTAAATTAAATATGCCAATTGGGTATAAGTCAATGTACCCATGTTTTATGGAAGGAGAAAACAATTTAGCACTGGCCAGCAGTGGTAAAGTACACAGAGTCCTAAGGCTATTACAAATAAGTGCGGCAAAAAGGGAGTAGGTGAAGCAAACCATTTGGGAGAAGACCACGCTAAGGTTGAGAAGTCTAACAGGCAGTATTTTATTTTGTGGATGTCAAGTGTGTGTGCTTTAGTTCAGATGTATTTTACTCTACTATTCAATTCCATGTGGCGGTCTCGACCCCAGGATGTGCAGGTCACCTCCGTGGCTTCGGAGGTCTCCACCCTCGGTATAGAGGTTTCCACCAATTGTGCAAAATGTAAAATATGGCAGTAAAGTGAGTAGTAGTAACTTTACAGTCATAAAATATATTTAAGTAGACTTCACCCCTTAAACTGAAAGGAATTGATATGTGCAGGTCTACACTTTCATGTAACGTCACTACTTTTGGTGATTCACCATTCCAGAGTGTAAAGTTTCTACAAAGTATAAGAGTGTATGTACATGTGAGTAAATCTACACGTGTACATTTACCTCTGCAAATAGGCCCTGTTTGTCAAAAATACATGTTTGTCATAAAAAGCTGAATGTGTGATCATCAAACGCATTTTTATATGTAAGGCAAAATTATATATCAAACAATCAAATGGAAAGGGGCGACCACTCGGTCCCCCCGAACGTATGGCAGAGTGCCTCGATCCCCCCGGGAAGCCATTTTGGGCGGGAGGCACGTCTCGGCTGGTATGCCCGAAGCGGCGTAGCCGGGGCGCGCTTTTTCCCGCCCTAGAGTGGGCTGGCCTAGACACTGACGCGGCCGGCCACGCCCTCGGGGCAGGCAGGGGCGGGTTTACGCCCGCCCTGAAGATGGATAAAAAGGGACGCAAGACCAGAAGACATCCTCTTGTTCCTGTGCTCTGAAGCTGCACCTCCTCGCTGCACGTGAGCTCGAGACGGAACGAAGAGCCAATTTTGAGCGTTTTAATCGTTCTTGTTTGTTTTGCAGTTACTTTGTTGGAGAATGCCGAAGAAGGTGGGAAAGCGCATGACTACCGACCAGATGCTGCGTGTTCTCATGAAGGAGATGTCCGAGCTAAAGAAGCGGGTGGACAAGAATGAGGAAAGGGGTCCAAAACGTCCTTTGGCGGGAGCAGCCCCGGGAGGGAAAAACAAGAGGCCCAGAAGGGGGGCAGCGGGTGAAAACATCCCGGGTCCCAGTGCCCCGCTCGAGGCTCCAACTCCCGTGCCGGAGGGGGGGAATCCGATCCCCGTTGTGGTCACCCCCGTGTCCGAGGATGATATGCCACCCGAGCTGGCAGCACAATTGGCAGCGTGGTTGGGTAAAGGCAACGAGGGCGCCACGGCTGTCGATGCGCAGGCGCTGATAAAGCAATTGCGTGAGAAACGGGAAGCAGCCAAGGTGCTCGTGCCGGCTGCAGTAGGGGACAAGACACCAGGGACGATTGCGACCACAGAGGCAGCGTCAGGTGCAGGTAAGCGGCCATTGCCGATCGCGAGGGATGAGTCAACACCCTCTCGGAGAGAAAAGTTGGGGCAACATGTTCCTTTGCCAATTAAGGAAAAGATTTGGGCGGGGGAGTATGTGAACATTTTCTCATTACTTGTTGATCATTATGAGGTAGAGCATGTAAAGAGTCAGAAGGATCTCATGCATCCGAGTGTTTGGCGCGCAAAAATGGCCGCCTTTAAAGTGAATGAGACTATCGGCAATTGGGGCAATGCTTGGGGAATCTTTACATCAATCTTGGGGGAACGTAGACCTGAATTGCTTTCCGAGTTCCCAATCTATCAATCACGAATCATGGGGTACTCGACATCGCACCAGGGTAATCATTGGTTTTGTTACGATAATCTGTTCAGAAAAGAAAAGGAGCATAACAAAAGTTTAACCTGGGACTGTTATGATGCTTTGACTTGGGATAAAATGAAGGAGTCAGGAATGTTGAAAATGCCGTTGGTGGGAAGTAATGTTGGCGAATCCTCCCGGCAATATGCGGGGACGCCCTTTCGATCAGGTACGGGTGCCGACGATTACCCGAAACCTACCGGCAATACCGGAAAAAGGGGTTTCTGCTTTAATTACAACAGAGGTAAATGTACTAGACCCCAGGGATCGTGTAAATTCAAACATGAATGTAGTGGTTGTGGGTCATCCCATCCTGAGGCCTCGTGCAGAGCCAGAACGGGTGATAACGGGGGGAGAGGAGGTGCCAAACAGGTCTAATATAGTCCGAGGGGCGCCTTTACCTACTCCGATTGATACCCTGGCGATGATTCCTTGGCTCAGTGAATACCCGGATCGTACTTCTGCTGGGGTGCTGCGGAACGGTTTTTCGTATGGTTTCCGCATCCCGGTAGGGGACTTTCAGGGTGTGGAAAAGTGTAAGAATCAACTTTCCGTCCTGCAGCATACGACCGTAGTACAGGATAAGATCCGGAAAGAGGTGACTCGAGGTCGGGTCGCCGGCCCGTTTAGTGTACCCCCGGTCCAGAATTTTGTTTGTTCTCCCTTAGGGGTAGTCCCCAAGAAAGACCCCGGTGAGTTCCGACTGATTCATAATTTATCAGCACCACGAGGTCTTTCCGTAAATGATGCAATCGATCCAGAAGTGTGTTCGGTGCGGTACGCATCCTTCGATGAGGCCGTAGCCATTTTGAATCGCCTGGGGCCCGGGGCGCTGATGGCGAAGTCAGATATCGAGTCAGCGTTCCGATTGCTCCCGGTACACCCAGACGACCAGCGTCTCCTAGGTTTCATGTTTCAGGGTTGTTATTACATGGATAGGTGTATGCCAATGGGGTGCTCGATATCCTGTGCTTATTTCGAGAAATTCAGTAGTTTTCTACAATGGGTCTTCACAAGGAAAACAGGTTTCCAAGATGTAATGCATTACCTTGATGATTTTCTGTTTCTTGGGGCAGCCGGGGATCTTGAATGTGGCCGGGCCTTGGCCGAATTTTGTGTGTTAATGAAACAGTTTGGTGTGCCTTTGGCGCCGGGTAAAACAGTGGGTCCCACGACTTGCCTCGAGTTTCTGGGGATCGAGTTGGACTCCATTGAAGGGTGTTTCCGTTTGCCAGCTGAGAAAGTGTTGAAGTTCAGGGCTGCGCTGCAAGTGTGTATAAATGCATCAAAAGTTACGCTGCAACAATTACAGCAGTTGGTGGGACAGTTGAATTTTGCCTTGAGGGTAATCCCAATGGCCCGCCCCTTTTCCCGTTCAATTGCCCAAGCGATGGTCGGCCTTAAAGAGTGCCATCATCGCACGAGACTATCGGCCGAAGTCCGCCAGGACATGCGTATTTGGTTAGCATTTCTGGCGGACTTCAATGGTAGAATCGTCTGGAATGAACCAGCCGTATCTTCAGAAGAGCTGGGGCTATGGACAGATTCAGCAGGAAGCATAGGTTTTGGCGCCATCTTCGGCACGAAATGGTCAGCACAAAGATGGCCGACATGGTGGCACGAGAATGGTCTGACGAGTAATATTGCTTTCCTGGAACTGTTTCCCATCTTGGTGGCCTTGAGAACATGGCCCGATGGGTTCAAAGATCACTCTGTCATATTTTGGTCTGACAATATGACCGTGGTCGAGTGCATCAATAGTCAGGCAGCACGTTGTAAACTAATTTTAAGACTGCTTAAGGAAATTGTTTTACTATGTATGCAATTGAACGTGCTATTCAGAGCAAAGCATGTTCCGGGGGTGATGAATCAGGCGGCTGACGCACTGTCTCGTTTTCAAATGCAGGCTTTTTCGGGTTTCCTCCCCTCAGCGGACCCAGAGCCGGCACCCTTTCCCGAAGCTCTCTGGTCTCTCGGTGCCCCGAACTTCGTCACCTCGTGGGAGAGAGTCTTGCACCAAGGACGAGGAAGGCATATGAAGGGGCGTTTCGGGCCTATTTAGCCTTTTTGGGGAGTGATAGAGAGCGACTTTGGGGTCACGAGGAATGGGTAGTGAATTTCCTGATGTCCTTACGTAGGGCTGGGAAATCGGTGGCTACGGCCCAGAGGCATCGTGCTGCCATTTCCTTTGTTGCCAGAGCACACGCTATCCAGGACCCAACAGCGTCTTTCGTTGTACAGAAAGCGCTGCGTGGGTGGCAACGCCTTGAGGGTCGCAGAGTAGATGAAAGGCGCCCGATAGGTTTGGATAGATTGTCCCAGTTGTTGGCCACACTCCCGGCCACATGTTCATCTCAATTTGAGGCGGTGCTGTTCCGAGCCGCTTTTACGCTAGCATTTCACGGAGCGATGCGGGTAAGCGAACTAGTTGCAAGGAACAAACTGGATGTGGCAGGGGGTTTGTGCCGTGAACACGTTCAGATCAGGGGAGAAACAATGACTGTCTCCTTTGTAAAGTCCAAGACTGATCAAGATGGGATGGGTGACTGCGTCATCATACGCAGGATTCCTGGGTCCTCCATATGTCCGGTGAAGTGTTTAGAGGATTACCTAGCACGAAGGGTGGCATCATGGGGGGGGACTTTGTTAAGACACGCTGACGCCACCCCACTGACGAAATTTCAGTTTCAGCGGGTGCTTGCGATGTCAATTGCCGCTGCGGGCTTGAACCCGGGCGAATTTGGGACCCATTCCTTTCGGATAGGGGCTGCTACGGAAGCTACAGCCAGGGGTCTTAATGTTGAGCAAGTGAAACGAGTGGGGCGTTGGTCCTCCAATTGTTATAAAAGATACGTGCGGTTGCACATGTTGTGAAGCTGTAATAATGTACTCACGCTTCTTGTTTTTGTTTGGTTTTCAGTTACGCAAGCCCACGAGGCGGGGCGGACTATGCAGTCGACCCTACACCGGGCCAGCGGTCAGACATCACCGGCTGTGAAAAAGGAGGTGTGGGTCGTGGGCCACTCATACGTGAGGCGTGCCGCAGACGTATTCAAAGCAGGTGACATGATTCACGTAGCTGGGGAATACGGGTACAGGATGTCCTTCTACGGAAGGGGCGGTCTCTGTATTGACCAGTTTCAAACATTTTTCGAGGGTTTGTTAGGGCGGACAAGGTCACCGCCGTCTATAGTTATAGTGCATGTCGGGGGCAATGATTTGGTCACCATCGGTAGATGACTACTCCTGGAGGCAATGCTTTCCACTGTAAGTTGGTTGGCGAGGAGAGTTCCGGGGTGCACGATTGCATGGTCCCATTTGATTCCACGAAAGGTGTGGCGAGGGGCTATTTCTATTCCTGCTTTGAACCATTCTGTCAGAAAGCTTAACAATAAAGTGAGTAGGTTGTTCCGTTCCAGGACATTGCATTCTATTTCTCATAGCTGTATTAATGATGACAGTATGTATTTGGGGGATGGTGTGCATTTGTCTTGGGTGGGGAATGAGTTACTCTTGGGAGACTTTTTAGCATGGTTAAAATCGTTGAAACATGACCTTTAGGTAGGATTTTTGTGGGGGGTCCGGATAGCCGGTCAACTATCCGGCCTGTGGCGGTAAGGTCATGATCGGTGAGCACTAATTGGAAGATCCCTATGAGTGGGCGTCACCCAACACGGATGGGAGCGCTCGGGGGAGGTGGCCTTTGGCCCCTCAACGGGGAGGCGGTCCCTTCTAAGGATGGGTCGCCGAAAGAAGAGGAAAGGCGGTCAAGGCCCCTTCCTGTGTAGGAGGGGTTACAGCCCCCTCCTGGGGAATTTCCCGGGGCCAGTGACATCTGCGACGGCAGATGCGGTAAGTTGTGTGGGGTTGGGGGGAGGTCTACGATACCTTCTAGATACCTCACACGAGTCTTCGAACGACCTTTAACTGGCGTCGAGTTGATAAGTGCCCCCGTCAAGTCAAGGGAAATTGGTAGTAGTTGCACTTGAGTACGCCTCAGTGCTGTCGCCCCTCCCAAGTGGGGGGGGTATGTCTGGTTAGGGATCTTGACACCGGTTACGACCTTGCCGTTGGCCCTTAAACGTTAGGATGTACAATTTCAATATTTCAAGTAAATGTTTTTGTAGGATGTTAGTTCGGCTAGGAGAACCTCTGTATTAGAGAATCTGTTAAGGTTAGCCAAACATCGCAATGTGGTATGAAATTGTACATTAATGTTTAAATGTTTTAATTTTTTGTTTTAATAAATACGGCCGGGAGGGTCACTCCCTCCCACTTCCAAAAACTTCAAGAACTGTTTCCGGTTTCCCTCCTTTGGGGATTGTGTTGAGAGGGGGTGGCGGGTATCTCAGCCATATGGAAAGGGGCGACCACTCGGTCCCCCCGAACGTATGGCAGAGTGCCTCGATCCCCCCGGGAAGCCATTTTGGGCGGGAGGCGCGTCTCGGCTGGTATGCCCGAAGCGGCGTAGCCGGGGCGCGCTTTTTCCCGCCCTAGAGTGGGCTGGCCTAGACACTGACGCGGCCGGCCACGCCCTCGGGGCAGGCAGGGGCGGGTTTACGCCCGCCCTGAAGATGGATAAAAAGGGACGCAAGACCAGAAGACATCCTCTTGTTCCTGTGCTCTGAAGCTGCACCTCCTCGCTGCACGTGAGCTCGAGACGGAACGAAGAGCCAATTTTGACCCACCCACCAGCCCCTGAGGACAGCCAGTTGTTTTAATAAAATTGATCAATTATTCTATTTCGTTTACAGGTTGTTTTAGTATTGTGTTGATGTTGAATGTGTAATAAAGATTGGTCTAATTTTACAAGTTTGTGATTAAAGAACTTCGGATTTAAGGTCCATTTATAAACAGGCTTTTTCGGTCATAGTGGCCAATGTAGTTTCGTTTAGTTAGCATTTGTCGTATTTATTTTGGTCGGGCGGTAAGGTCATGATCGGTGAGCACTAATTGGAAGATCCCTATGAGTGGGCGTCACCCAACACGGATGGGAGCGCTCGGGGGAGGTGGCCATTGGCCCCTCAACGGGGAGGCGGTCCCTTCTAAGGATGGGTCGCCGAAAGAAGAGGAAAGGCGGTCAAGGCCCCTTCCTGTGTAGGAGGGGTTACAGCCCCCTCCTGGGGAATTTCCCGGGGCCAGTGACATCTGCGACGGCAGATGCGGTAAGTTGTGTGGGGTTGGGGGGAGGTCTACGATACCTTCTAGATACCTCACACGAGTCTTTGAACGACCTTTAACTGGCGTCGAGTTGATAAGTGCCCCCGTCAAGTCAAGGGAAATTGGTAGTAGTTGCACTTGAGTACGCCTCAGTGCTGTCGCCCCTCCCAAGTGGGGGGGGTATGTCTGGTTAGGGATCTTGACACCGGTTACGACCTTGCCGTTGGCCCTTAAACGTTAGGATGTACAATTTCAATATTTCAAGTAAATGTTTTTGTAGGATGTTAGTTCGGCTAGGAGAACCTCTGTATTAGAGAATCTGTTAAGGTTAGCCAAACATCGCAATGTGGTATGAAATTGTACATTAATGTTTAAATGTTTTAATTTTTTGTTTTAATAAATACGGCCGGGAGGGTCACTCCCTCCCACTTCCAAAAACTTCAAGAACTGTTTCCGGTTTCCCTCCTTTGGGGATTGTGTTGAGAGGGGGTGGCGGGTATCTCAGCCATATGCAAAATTGACAGTGGAATACGCCTGTGGGTAGGAGTCAAAGCCCCTCTATGCATATATGGTACCAGCAAGTGTGGCAGTCAAAACTGTCTGAAGCTGATTTTTAAAACAACATTATCTACCTCAAGACTGTGTATAAAATGTATCATTCTGTCTACGTTGTAGAAACAACCGAACAATGCATTTAGCAAAGATAAAAATGGCTTCGGAGCACCTGACTTCATAAAACTTACTGAGTTATAAATATATGCGTGATGATCTACAATCAACTGAAGAGGAAATTTAACAAGATTGGAAATTGATGTTATAATGTATGGAACAAAAAAATCCAACACCTCAAGGAAATTAGACTAAGTGAGATTTCCCGAAGATGACAATCTAATTGTTTGGTAATGTAAGGCACATTCTGTAAATTATATGAACAAAAAAAATCGAACTTGCATAAACCATTGCAGCCAGTTCCCATGGATATTGAGAAAACAGACTTTCACACAATCACAGCAATTAGCAATGAATCACAGGTTCAAGCAAGCAATAGAGATAAATGCAGTAGGATTTAACACTGTAGATATAATTTCACGCCTGTTGAAAAACTGTTTTCAATAATATCTCCGTATAATGTGAAACTTTGATTTTGCAATTTGGTGCAATAATGTGATGCTTTACCTTATTTAACAACCATATTCTGAGTGACAATTGAGTGAATCAATTCTTGCAATGTCTCTCTAAAGACACACTGTGAAGGATAATATGTGTGTTTGATATGTTTCCCTCCGAAGATATATTTTTTTTAATTCACGATCTAACACGGTTGAATGCAATAGCAGATCATTCACATATGAGAAACAGTTAGCAAATTCAATTTTTGTAGACCCATATTACGAATCCTTATTATTTCTTTTTAGTTCGGCGTCATGCACAAATGTTGCCGAGATTCCGTTTCAGAGCAACGTTTCTGACTCATAATATTTCAAAAAACACCTTCCTGGAAAATGTACTCTATTAAGTCTTATTAATGTAGGAGCCGGGGGCAGTCATTAATGAGTTGTCATCTTAGTCTACAGAACATAAATTTAAGCGAATGTCTGTTGTATAAAAAGATGTCTTTAATAAAACCACCTTTCTTTGAGGTTATATTAACTCAATATGTGCCTTTCCATGCCTTTGTAATTCACCTTGTGCAGCTTGTCTGAATTCACCATGGCTAGCTATAAAAGGTAATTTACCTTGCATCAAAACTTTGATGTTTAATCCCAAGTGCAGTGAAGCAAGCCAAAGTTCAAAAACTTGGTAAGATTCAAATAGATGCACAAAAACAGCCCTACAATTAAATTACCTATCCCGTGTTGAATTAAAATAGTTCTATTTTACTTGGGCCATTGTCCCTGTTGAATGTTGCTTTATTTGAAGTAAGCTTTGTGCTTTCTTTTCATTTTGAAGATGTATTTTCCTTTTCCCCACTAGTTAATATCTTACCCATATATCATTCCCTCGCCGTTATTCATTGTGTGCTAAGGTAAAGTGACACTTTCTTTTGATGCCCAAATACTAAGGGCCTAATTTATGGCAATTGGGTGTTGGGCAGCACAGCAAGGCAGCAAGGCACCTTGCTCCAGTGTCCTACGCCGAAGTGAAAGGGCAGGAAACCGGGGTATTTAAGCAATACAGTGCATTCCTGTCCTTTCTGGCTGTGCTGACCGCCGATTTGGCAGTCTAGTATCAACGTTGCCATTTCAGGCAGGATTGTTTTTGTTCAGGAACTGGCCTTCCTGCCCAAATACTATCCTATCAGGTGTTCTCCCCTTTCCATTCTGCAGCACACATGGTAAGAGGGAAAAAGAGGAGAAGTGAACATATTTCTAACCCTGGGTGGAGTTAGTGTAGTGAGACTACACAGAGGTCCAGGGAGTTGGGGGAAAACTTTGTGGAACTCTGCCCGCCACTTGCCTCCACCCCCGAATAAAAAATATTTACAAATTAATTTAAAAAGAAATAAAAACACACCTACCTGTACTGCGGCGTCCCGGGGCTGCCCTCCTCCTCCTTGCCGTCTCTGTCTTATGTCAGACTTACTTCTTGCAAGATCTGCGCATGCATGGACATGTGCAGTTCTCACAAGATACATGTCTGACGTAGGAGAGAGACAGCGAGGAGGAGGAGGGCAGCCCGGGGACGCCGCAGTACAGGTAAGTGTGTTTATTTAATTTTAAACTTGCAGCCTGTCCCAACGTTGTCCGGGTATGAATTGCTGCTGGCCAGTAGTATATTGATTTGTAGGATTTCGTTTTAATAGCATTTCTTTTCTGTGACAGGCCTGTGTGCACTGCTGATGCACTTAAGAGTGCGCGTTCAGTAGTGTGTGAACTCGAGTTTCCCTACTTTATTTTTCCTTGCAATATTATATAGCGCGAACTCGACAACATGGCATGAGCACAATTTACATTACAGAAGAACACATTCATTTGTGGTAGGCACGGGGAGACAAAGCGATTTGCCTGGAATCACAGGATGTTGAGCTGATTCAGAGATTCGAACGTAGCTCCCCAGCTCTAAAGTTTGCAATTCTAGAACTTGTGGCGGGAGGTTTGTCTAAAAGTGTATGTCGGTGCTGGCCATCAATGAGAGAGACCTGTGCATTTTTCAAATGGGTGGTGAAAAAATATGAGTATGTTGCTGGAGATGTGGGCCGCTGTGCTACTAATGTACTTACCGGGGAGGGTATACACCCATTATTCTGCAACTTTCTTTCCGCATACCATCACGCCGCCTACTTTCATTAGGAAAGTACCATGACTATGCATACTTTCATTACGAAAGTACCATGACTCCGCAATGCCATTATAACGCATGGCATTACATTTCATATGCTTTTACCATGCATACATTTACAACGAAATTTGTTGTAAATGCATGAATGGTAAAAGCATGTTCTTTTTTTAATGTTAGGATAAGGTAAGTATGAGTATAGGGGTATATGTTTTGGGGTACTGAGGTATATGTTTTGGGGTGTTAGGGTATTTTAAGGGTTCAGATATAGTTTTGGGTTATGGGGTACAGGGGTAGGTATGGGTTTTGGGGTACAGAGGTATTTTGAGGGTTCAGGGCTAGGTTTGGGTTTTGGGGTATAGGGGTATTTTTAGGGTACAGGGGTAGGTTTGGGTTTTGGGGTACAGGGGTATTTTAAGGGTTCAGGGCTAGGTTTGAGTTTTGGGGTACAGGGATATTTTTAGGGTTCAGGGCTAGGTTTGGTTTTGGGGTACAGGGGTATTTTAGAGTTCGGGGGTAGATTTGGGTTTTGGGGTACAGGGTTATTTTTAGGGTTCAGGGCTAGGTGTGGGTTTTGGGGTACAGGGGTATTTCTAGGGTTCAGGGGTAGGTTTGTGTTTTGGGGTACAGGGGTATTTTAAGGGTTCAGGGCTAGGTTTGGGTTTTGGGGTACAGGGTTATTTTAGGGTTCAGGGCTAGGTTTGGGTTTTGGGGTTCAGGGGTATTTTTAGGGTTCAAGATAGGTTTGGGTTTTGGGGTACAGGGTATATTTATAGGGTTAAGATGGGTTAGTGTTTAAGGGTGTTGGGGTATTTTAAGGAGTAAGGGTGGGTTATGATTATGGGGTGCAGGGGTATTTAAAGGGAGCAGGGTGGGATTCGTTTTTAGGGTGTAAAGGGTAATAAAATAAAATAATAAATACAAATAATATAAATAATACAATTTAAAAGAAGAAATGTTTTAATTAAATTAAAAAAATGTGCATATATATATATATATATATATTCACTGCAAAAGACATAGGTTTCACACCAGTTATAGTTAGGAATTAGCATTTAAAAAAACAATTAAATTCACTGAAAAAACCATAGGTTTCACACCAGTTATAGTTAGCTTGAAATTTTACTGACATAAAACCATTGAAATTCCCACGTTATAGTTAGTTGGACTCACTATAACTTGCGCGCCTGCAATGCACTGCTGATGACGTCACATATTACATCACTCATGACATGGTCAGTGACATCACTCATGACATCACTGATGACACCATCCATTGAATGTGAGTCTTTCTGAAAAATAAATATGTTTTATATATGTATTTGTAAAGGACGATGGAAGAATACATGTTTAAATAAGTGTCTAAATGGATGGTTTTTTTTTTAAGAATTGATTGGTTAACTACCTTATTAAGTATATCTTAGTGAATACATATATTAGTGAGTAACTTTTAAATATTGTAATATATGTATCAGTGTTTCACTTTGTGTATAAGTGGCTGCATGGGTTGGTGACTGACTCACTGTTTGTATGTGTTTTGAAGACGGCATATGTGCAGGACTGTATGGGTGGATGAGTGTGTATATATGTGTGTGTTAGTGAGTGAATGACTGTCTCACTAGTGTCTTTATCAGTAACAAGATATGTTTTAATCTAGTATATGTGAGTATTGATGTATATAAGTGAGTATATGAAAGAGTGAGAGATTGTAAGAGTTCCTGTTTAAATAAGTATGTGTTTCTATAAGTGATTGTTTAAGTCAGTAAGTATGTGTAAGTTTCCTTAGAAGTAAGGTGGTAGTGTGTGTATAGTTGTATATGCAAATAAATGGATGTTCAATAGTTTATTTGCATGTGTGAGTAACTTTTGGATGACTGTCGGTGTGTAACAGGATGTATAGGCGTATCACTACATATGATGAGTGAGTATATGTATGAGTGACTATATAGAACTGTTGGTGAATGAGTGGATGTGTATATAGATGGTGGAATTACTGAATTGGTTGTTGTAACTGGTATGGGTATCTCCATTTTTAAAAAAAATGTTAGTTTCTATTTTTGAATATGTGTTTCAAGGGTTACATTACACTGAAAGGATATCTGTCACTTTCTCACAAGAATGGTGTCATCAGTGATGTCATGAGTGATGTCACTGACCATGTCATGAGTGATGTAATATGTGACGTCATCAGCAGTGCATTGCAGGCGCGCAAGTTATAGTGAGTCCAACTAACTATAACATGGGAATTTCAATGGTTTTATGTCAGTAAAATTTCAAGCTAACTATAACTGGTGTGAAACCTATGGTTTTTTCAGTGAATTTAATTGGTTTTTCAAATGCTAATTCCTAACTATAACTGGTGTGAAACCTATGGTTTTTTCAGTGAATTTCATAGGTTTTTTAAATGCTAATGCCTAACTATAAGTCTCAGTTCATAAGTAAGACTGTTAGCACTCTAGTTGTTCTTTAGAACACTCTGGGACATTCTGTCATTGGGCTATAGTTGGGCTACATCTGGCTGATATTTGGGCTACATTTGGGTCTTTTTGTCTCTGGTGGCCATCTTTGGCCACCAGAGACAAAAATCTATCTTTGGGCTACATTGGGCTACATTTAGGCTCTAACATATATATAGCCCAATGTAGCCCAATATATATTTTTTCAAAGTTAATTTTCGTAAAAACCACTTGAGCATATATCTTGAGACATAGCAAAGGCACATCGGGCTACCAGTCCCTACAATTTTGCCATTTTTTTTTTATATTCTTTTTTTTTTTTTGCCTTGGAGCGCTCCCAGTGCGCGCCCCGGTGAGCGCCCCGGAAAGCGTAGTATTATGAAGCGCCCCGAGGCGCGTACCTGGGAGCGTCCCGTAAGCGCCAATATCGGGAACGAAAACATGATTGTGACGTATCGCGTAGCCGCGTACGCGTGATACGCACGGCGTAAGCGCACCCTGAAGCACTCGAGCGAATACGATCACGCAACGTAAACATCCGACGCGCTTACGCGATGCAACCCGGGGGCGCGTAGCGTAAGCGTGTCGGGTCATGTGACCTGAAAATAACACTTTTCATTGGTTTATAACAGTTTTGGTTTCATAATGATGAAGCCCCTGGTCTTGTGACCTGAAAATAACACTTCTCATTGGTTCAGGACAGTTTTTTTTTCCAAATGATAAAAGACCCCACCTTTTTTCCTTATTCTGACTTTGTTCTTTGACTTTGGAAGACCTGTTTGTACCTCTCTGTACCTTTTTGATCTATATAATGGCTTCAGTAGCAGCAGCAGCTGGTGCATCAGCACCACCACCACCACCACAACCACCAAGAGGACCACCACAAGATTTCATTGGTGGTCAACAAGAGGAGGAAGAGGAGGAAGAGAAGGAGGAGGGGAGGAGAAGATGGCTTGAAGAAAACAATACCCCATACCAGCCAAGACCACACATTATATGGGAGTTTTTTTCGATCCCAGAGGGGAAGAAAAAAGTAAATGCAGCCAAGGTGACTTGCCTAATCTGTGGCATGGAACTTTCTAGGGGGAACCCTAATAAAAAATATTCATTTGGAAACAACACAATGATTAGGCACATGCAGCGCAAGCATCCAATAAACTATTCTGCTGCAGAGATGCGGGAACTGGCCAAAAACCCTCAACAAACTACAAGCACCTCCTCCAAAAGAAAGGAACGCACTCCGTTGGGAAAGAGGCAAGAGAGACAATTGCCTTGCATTCAGCCACGGTTTGCAGATTTCCGAATTATCTGTAAATATTGTGGGAAGACCATCTCCTATGGAGAACAGAGCGTAAAGCTCATCGTCCTTGCTGGGGACAACCACAAATGCCCCAAGAAACCCTAATTATTTCTTTTCTTTTTTTTTTTGCTCCAGTTGAGCCATTCTCAATTCCCTGTTTTTTCGTTTCTCCCCATGAAAAATACAAAAAAATATAAAACTGTTCAGAAAACCCCAAAAAAGTTTAAAATGTTCAAAAAAAAATGAAAAGTAAAAATAAAACAACAAAAAGAAGAAAAAAAACAGTTCTTTTTAGAACTACCTCCAATTTATAAAAAAAGGCTACATTTTTTTAAAACTCTGTCATTCTTTTTTCCCCATGGTACGCTCCCCGGTGCGCGTACCGGGCGCTCCCCCTGCGCATATCAAAAAAAAAAAAAAAAATTCTTGCCCCGCTGAGCCCTTTTATGGCCCCCACATCAAACCTAGGGGGTCTATCCCTGCCCCCTTATGGTCATTTCCTCCTTTTTTTTTCCACCTCTTGTGTCTCTATCCTACCGAGACACAAGATGGCGGCCGCTCCGGACTGTTTCGAATGTTTACAAACACCCGAGAGCCAATCAGCTTTCCGTGCGCACCTCAGGTGGCGCGCCCGGAGCGCTCCCCGGTGCGCGTACCGGGGCGCTGCCATAGATATATATATTTTTTTTAACCTAAATTACTCAAAATCCACTGGAGCATATATCTTGAGACATAGCAAAGGCACATCGGGCTACCAGTCCCTACAATTTTGCCAAGTTTGGTGGAAATCCATTAAGCCGTTCGGGCTAAAAGTGAGTTCGACCGCCCTATGGAAATTAACATGGGGAAAACACGTTTTGGGACCCCCCTTTTATCTCGGCCCCCGCTTGACGAATCCCTCCCAAACATTCAGGGAAGGAGCGGGCCATTTTCTTGGAGAAATTTGCGAAGATTCGTCCACCGGCGCCAAAGTTATTCCCAATAGAATGTTGCAGATTTCCTATGGAAAGTAGATCTTAACTATAACTACCTACTGGGGACCGCCAATAGGTAATATATATATATATATATATATATATATATATATATATATATATATATATATATATATATATATATATAAATTTACAAATATATACAAACATATATTTGATGTTTTAATAATGTACTTTTACAATGTACAATGTATGACGGCTTTCAAGACGTTCCTGGTAAGGAATACTTCGGACCTGCCCTTCCTGGTGAGGCGACCGGGGCGGTAGAGGTATTTTACCTCTTATTGTGGCAGTTTGCCCCTGCTCCACGTCAACTTCATCGTGGGGGGCTGTGACGGTACTAAAGGAGATCGGAGGAGCGGCTTTGAAGAGGGAGTGCAGAAAGGATGACAACGAGCCCTGCTGTCCCTGGCTACAGCCACAAATTACAGCTTGGATGCCTCTCCATTTCACCGGCCCACTTTGTCTAAACATGTGGCATTGTGGGAGTTGTGGTGCAACACCATGTGCCAGCACTACAACGGGTGGTTCAAACATCAAGGGGGAGGAGCGGAGCCAAGACGTCATCATAAGGCAGCAGGAGGCACTGACCAGGACTGTTGGTCGGGTGTAGGGCGCTGAGGAAGGCGGAATGCGCCGAAATGCATTCGCCGCCACCGGACCTTGAACTCCACCATTAAAATCTCTCCAAAAACTTCTCCTTTGTGGTTGCTGCCTTCTTCCGTGTGGGGAGGGCTTTTTCAGACATATATATCTGCCTGGCGTAGTAAAGGACTGTTGACCATGGAGGAGTACAAGTTTTTAAAAAACGAACACCCTGTAACTCCAGTAATTTATTTCATTCCCAAGGTCCACAAAAACAAAGAACAACCGCCTGGCAGACCCATTATCTCTGCATGTAACAGTCTTTTAGAAAACGTGAGCAAATACATCGATTTCTTCCTCCAAGAGCATGTAAGAAGCCTGCCCTCGTTTGTCTTGGATACAACTGATCTGTTGAAAAAACTCATCGATTTCAGATGGAAATCCACCTATATGCTGGTGTCTATGGACGTCACCTCTCTCTACACCAGCATATTCCATCAAGATGGACTGAGAGCCATTAAACACTTCCTAGGGAAGAGGGATGAATGTTTAAATGAACATTCTAAAATGGTGGTAGAGATGATATCGATGTGTTTGGATAACAATATGTTTTTGTTTGCTAAACAGCTATTTTTACAGACCAGAGGAGTAGCTATGGGGGCCTGCTTCTCTCCGAGTTACACATGTCTGCACATGGGGTTCTGGGAGGAGCAGGTCCTGATGGTAGAACATTCTGTCACTATGAACACAAAGGTGAAACTCTGGTCTCGTTACATAGATGATTTGTTTTTTGTTTGGGAGGGGACTGAAATAGAAGTGAGAGAATTCATTGATAAACTCAATGTTAATAATCTCAATATCCAACTGACCAGTACTATTAGTTCCCAGTCTGTTGTGTTTCTTGACGTTGAAATCTATGTTCAGGAAGGCACCCTCCATACTAAGCTGTACCGGAAGCCCACGGCTGGTAACACGCTGCTACATGCGGACAGCCATCATCCCGCCCACTTAATTCGCAGCATCCCCTATGGGGAGATGCTGCGTGTTAGACGAATTTGCAGCAGTGAAAATCAGTGCCGTGTAGCACAATTGCAGTGTAGGGAGCGTTTTTTGCAGCGTGGCTACAAACCAGCTATCTTAGATGCTGCCATGACTAGGGCTAACAGGGCTAATAGGTTGGAACTCCTTGGTTTAGGAGGTGATAGCCAGCCAACTGTCCCTGCTAGTGTGTGTGACAATGAAACTAGATTGATCATTGGGTATAGTAACCAGCACAGATCAATTGAAAAAATAATCAGAAACAATTGGTCTCTGATCTCAACGGATCCTATACTGGGCACTATATTGCCTAAACATCCCAGCATCACATACCGAAAAGCAAAAGCAATGAAAGATAGTCTGGTATCTAGTAGCCCAGAAGTCGTAACTGGCTCCTGGTTAGACGACAGCAAAGGGTTCATACGATGTTCTAGCTGCAAAGCATGTAAGCATGGTGTGAGTAAAACCGAGGTAGTTACACCCTTATCTCCCACACCCATCAAGATCCAACAAAAACTCAGCTGCAAAACAGAGTTTGCGGTCTATGTTTTAGAATGCCCATGCGGGCTTCGGTATGTAGGCAGCACTCGACCTCAGGTCCACAAGCGTATATTACAACATCTTCGTGCAATTGCACATGCTGATCCTACATACCCAGTAGCCAGGCATTTTGAACTAGCGCACGGTAAAGATGCATCAACGTTGCGCTATTTTGTTATAGATTGCATCCCCCCACAAAGGAGAGGTGGTGATAGGGAGGCCCAACTAAGAAAGCTGGAGACCCGCTACATTATCTCCCTCGACACCAAGACACCTCAGGGTCTCAATATGGGAGAGGATTGTTACACACATCTATAACTTGTACATACCCATGCTGTTATTGTCTTCCAGTCTAACCTGAATCAATTCCATGTGTCCTGTAACTTGAATCTAATATGGAATAGGTATTACGGCTATTATCCAACATGAACCCTGGACCCTCACACTGTTTGACCAATGTTTTTAACCTAACTTTTTGAAAAATTAATGAATTAACATTACTTTTTGCACAATTTCACTTTATAGTAGCACTTTTTGTCATCGTGGCATGTGATAATCTTGTAATAACTATGTTGCACAACTGATTGTTAGGCGGTTAACATTTTATCTTGTAGCAGCCCACATGGGCAGTATTTCTACATGCATTATCCGATCATTTGATACTCTGGTACAATACGATTTGTGGCCTGTACTATGTATACTGCAGTACTTGTTAACAAATAATGGTGATATCAAATTTTCCCCGACAAGTACAAAACTTGCATGGCGACAGTTTTAAATTGTGAAATAAATATTTAAAACTACTTATAGGCTTTTAAACGTTTTAAACTTTTTGTACTATCAATAAGTTTATTTATTTATTTATTTATTAGCCATGCCATGAATCCCAACATTGTAAATCTAATGATTGTTGATATTTCCTTTTGTGCGACTCATGCATTCATGCAGTTATTGTACAACTATATTGTATTACATTAGAAAGTTGAGTATGTCTTCGCTTTCCATCACATGTGATGACACGTATTGCACTTTAAAAGGGGTGGTCATCCCCCGTGACGTTTGTCATGTGATCAAGGCTATCTCTAGCCGAAACGCGTCATGGTGGATTGGTGCTGGGCTGACATTTAAATAAATCTATTTGCACCACGTTTGGGTCTTGCCTGTTCCTGACTGACAGTGTGGCTGACTGCGCTGCGCTGCGTTGTACTGGGAACTATACGTACCTCATATATATATATATATATATATATATATATATATATATATATATCCAACCAAAGCACAGGTACCCATTTAGGGAGAAGCCACACACGAAATGGATGCAAAACTCCTTTATTTTCAACAGCTTGCTAGCTGGCTACCAGCATGATTCACCAACAGCTGCAATACGCGTTTCGAGAGGCCACGCTCTCTTCGTCAGTGGCTAAAGTTCATCGATGGCTTGGGTTTGCCCCTTAAGTATTCAGTCTCCGCCCCCTAGGCATGTAGGGTCACAGGGGCATTTATGGGATTTGTAGTCCTGTTAAGTTCAAGCGGAGCACTCCAGCGTGCATCGGTGGAAAAATAAAATCACAGTGGATTGTGAAAATATGAGCGCCATCTGCCAGCCCTGCTTTCCAGTTGTTGAAGGAGTGGCCATGGTTCTCTCCTGCAGAGTCACAAAGCCTTTGTGTACTTGTTGTCCTCAGTGGGTTTCAACCATGGTTCTGCGCACAGCAGGCTTCTCCCCCCGACCGGGACGGCCGTTACAACATCCAACCAAAGCGCAGGTACCCATTTAGGGAGAAGCCACACACGAAATGGATGCAAAACTCCTTTATTTTCAACAGCTTGCTAGCTGGCTTCCAGCACCAGCATGATTCACCAACAGCTGCCATACGCGTTTCGAGAGGCCACGCTCTCTTCGTCAGTGGCTAAAGTTCATCGATGGCTTGGGTGTGCCCCTTAAGTATTCAGTCTCCGCCCCCTAGGCATGTAGGGTCACAGGGGCATTTATGGGATTTTTAGTCCTGTTAAGTTCAAGCGGAGCACTCCAGCGTGCATCGGTGGAAAAATAAAATCACAGTGGATTGTGAAAACATGAGCGCCGTCTTCCAGCCCTGCTTTCCAGTTGTTGAAGGAGTGGCCATGGTTCTCTCCTGCAAAGTCACAAAGCCTTTGTGTACTTGTTGTCCTCAGTGGGTTTCAACCATGGTTCTGCGCACAGCAGGCTTCTCCCCCCGACCGGGACGGCCGTTACAACATCCAACCAAAGCGCAGGTACCCATTTAGGGAGAAGCCACACACGAAATGGATGCAAAACTCCTTTATTTTCAACAGCTTGCTAGCTGGCTTCCAGCACCAGCATGATTCACCAACAGCTGCCATACGCGTTTCAAAAGGCCACGCTCTCTTCGTCAGTGGCTAAAGTTCATCGATGGCTTGGGTGTGCCCCTTAAGTATTCAGTCTCCGCCCCCTAGGCATGTAGGGTCACAGGGGCATTTATGGGATTTGTAGTCCTGTTAAGTTCAAGCGGAGCACTCCAGTGTGCATCGGTGGAAAAATAAAATCACAGTGGATTGTGAAAACATGAGCGCCGTCTGCCAGCCCTGCTTTCCAGTTGTTGAAGGAGTGGCCATGGTTCTCTCCTGCAGAGTCACAAAGCCTTCGTGTACTTGTTGTCCTCAGTGGGTTTCAACCATGGTTCTGCGCACAGCAGGCTTCTCCCCCCGACCGGGACGGCCGTTACAACATCCAACCAAAGCGCAGGTACCCATTTAGGGAGAAGCCACACACGAAATGAATGCAAAACTCCTTTATTTTCAACAGCTTGCTAGCTGGCTTCCAGCACCAGCATGATTCACCAACAGCTGCCATACGCGTTTCGAGAGGCCACGCTCTCTTCGTCAGCAGGCTTCTCCCCCCGGTCGGGGGGAGAAGCCTGCTGTGCGCAGAACCATGGTTGAAACCCACTGAGGACAACAAGTACACGAAGGCTTTGTGACTCTGCAGGAGAGAACCATGGCCACTCCTTCAACAACTGGAGAGCAGGGCTGGCAGACGGGGCTCATGTTTTCACAATCCACTGTGATTTTATTTTTTCACCGATGCACACTGGAGTGCTCCGCTTGAACTTAACAGGACTACAAATCCCATAAATGCCCCTGAGACCCTACATGCCTAGGGGGCGGAGACTGAATACTTAAGGGGCACACCCAAGCCATCGATGAACTTTAGCCACTGACGAAGAGAGGGTGGCCTCTCGAAACGCGTATGGCAGCTGTTGGTGAATCATGCTGGTGCTGGAAGCCAGCTAGCAAGCTGTTGAAAATAAAGGAGTTTTGCATCCATTTCGTGTGTGGCTTCTCCCTAAATGGGTACCTGCGCTTTGGTTGGATGTTGTAACGGCCGTCCCGGTCGGGGGGAGAAGCCTGCTGTGCGCAGAACCATGGTTGAAACCCACTGAGGACAACAAGTACACGAAGGCTTTGTGACTCTGCAGGAGAGAACCATGGCCACTCCTTCAACAACTGGAAAGCAGGGCTGGCAGACGGCGCTCATGTTTTCACAATCCACTGTGATTTTATTTTTTCACCGATGCAAGCTGGAGTGCTCCGCTTGAACTTAACAGGACTACAAATCCCATAAATGCCCCTGTGACCCTACATGCCTAGGGGGCGGAGACTGAATACTTAAGGGGCACACCCAAGCCATCGATGAACTTTAGCCACTGACGAAGAGAGCGTGGCCTCTCGAAACGCGTATGGCAGCTGTTGGTGAATCATGCTGGTGCTGGAAGCCAGCTAGCAAGCTGTTGAAAATAAAGGAGTTTTGCATCCATTTCGTGTGTGGCTTCTCCCTAAATGGGTACCTGCGCTTTGGTTGGATATATATATATATATATATATATATATATATATATATATAAAATTACACATATATACAAACATATATTTGATGTTTTAATAATGTACTTTTACAATGTATATGACATTGCCACACATGCATTTGCGTTATAACGGCATGCGTGATAAAGTCATATGCGTTGTAAAAGTTTTCAAAATTATGTCTTTGCGGAGTAATAGTCCCCCGTTATAAAAATTGCGGAGTGATGGTATGCGGGATGTTGGTTTGCGGAATATCATCACATAATCCCGGGGGAGGGATAGTCCCTTTCTTGCTATTTTCGTGGAGGCGGGCCTTGTGTCCGGATGTGCGTGGTGCGAGGCCTGTGCGCAACAGAAGTGGAAAATCTCCAGTGTGCTCTTCAGGCGTCACCGGAAGTTAAGGGGAGATTACATTTCCTGCACAATGGCCCCTGTTTGCGCTCCTTTCGGCCCTTGGAAATAGCATCATGCCTGACCTCCATAAAGTAAAGCAGGTGCACGTCACTGGGAGCGCGGGGTAAGAAAACCCAGAGCTGGAATGTACAGAACCTGGGAAGAAAAAACAATGAAATATTGGGCACAACGATCGCTTTTTTTCTGTAATCCTGCGCCGACAGCACACTAAGCATGGGCGAATTTTGCGAATCTCACGTTCGCGAATTTTGCGGATTTGCGAACTCGCAATCCGCAAAATCTGCGAATTCTCGCGAATTTGCGGATTTTTTTTTGTGTTCGCGCGGGTTTCTGCCAGGTCGCGAGGGTTTTGTACAATTTCGCAAACGCGAACTTACCTGTCGGGTCGCAAGTTTTGCGAACTTGTTGTTTCTACGTGTCCAGCCTGTTTGGGACACTCTTCTTCATCACTGCCACTCTCTGTCACCACTGCCACTCTCTGACTACTCATGCCACCTTCTGACCCACCCATGCCACCCTCTGTTTCATCACAGCACCCTCTGGTTGTCCAGTCAGTGTACATTATTGTGGCAAAGCAAAGCACACCTTCCCTGCCTCAAGTGACCTGAATTAATTTGGGGCTGATTAATGTGTCACAGAATATTTTTTTAGCTGGCACCTGCTTCTTTAGTGCTTCCTGATTAGTGATCTTTTGCACTTGCTAAGTGCTTTCATTGTTGCAAAATTAGTTACCACACCTGCCCTGCCCCAACTGACAATAATGAATTAGGGGCTGATTAATGGATTTGAACTTCCAGCCTGGCTCCTGCTTGTCTCCCTTAGCTGTAATTCAGGACCTTTGTGGCATATGTGTAACTATTCTGAGGTTCAGAGCAGGGTCACATAATAGTTGCAACTGGCAACTGAACTCTGGAGGGGCCCCTCAGGAAGCACTACAGGAAATGGCTACTAATGATGAGCCTGAACTTTTGAACCTGGTAAGTAGTTTCAGTTTTGCTAAGATCGTATTTCTGCAATTTAGCGCTTATTCGCGGGGCGCGAAGTTGTACTGGGAAGCCGCGAACTCACGCGAACAGTGCGAGCAAGCCATAAAATCCACTGCTCGCGGATTTGCGGATTTTGCGGGAGATTCGCGAATCTCGCGGATTGCGAATTTACCGAAAATCCGCAAAATCCGCGAGCGAAACGGATTTTCCGCCCATGCTTACAGCACACGATATGAGACATGGCATGAAGGGCGGAATGTACCACAAGACCCTCAGCGTTTTTCAAGCCCCCAGCACACGCCCAACACACAACGCAGACACGCCCACAAGGGACTACTTTGCTGGCACGGTTCTTTTACCTTTTAAATATATATGGTGGGCGTCTGCATAGCCTATGTCTTTCTGCTGCAACTGCCCTTTCCAACGCTGTATTGGGTGTTGTGATTGGTGCTGTGGTTCCTGAGATTACCCACCTCAAAGGTTTGGGCTCTCTCTTTATTATATTAGTATAGATTAGTTTGTAAATATTTTTTATTAGGGATGTTGAGGCAGGGAGCCTATTTAGGAGGTAGGGCATGGCCAACTCCGCTCTGCTGCGGAGTCAGAGTTTGCCGTATGCTCTGTGTTCTCTGCCCTCTCTTCCATATTTCTCCTCGGGAGGAGTACAGATTTGTAAATCTGGGGCAGCTTCAAATTCCATGGGTGTTGCATAAGTAAGCCATTGCAAAACCGATGGAACACCTCACGGGCAGACAGTAAGGCAACACAGTGATTTGCGCTGAGTCAGCTTACTCATGATTTATGAGGCCACTCAAAGCCACGCAAGTTTGCTTTGAGTGGCTTCATAAATATTTAGGAGAGCCCTGCATCACTCATATACCACTTTGCATGGAGCACAAGTGATGGAGGCCTCTCATAAATAAGCACCTTAGTTTCGTAATCTTTTTCTTTCCTCATGAAACTATATGAACAGGTATACCAACATTTACTAAGATGTCCTTTAGTTCTAAAAAGTCATAGAGTATCCCATTGTAAAATATGTATGTGCCAGAATGTGGGCTAGATTTAAAAGGATCTTGTAACGGGGTTGCACCACTTTTTTGCGGCAGTCCAGATGCAAAATCTTTTCTGTTATTAACAAAGCCACACAAGTGTGGATTTGCGTGGCTTTGTAAGAAAAAGTATTGCAATGCAGCGCTCAAAGCTGCACATAGAGTGTCCTTGTGTTAAATTGTCTGCGGTAGGCATTCCATGGGTGGTGCAGGGGCATTTCCCTGCATTCATTCATGAATTTTGACACAAACACCTATTTGCTCACAGATGCCGACATGGGTTTGGGCAAAAATGTTGCTCCTGCCTGTGGCTGGAATTGTGTAGGAGCTGGAAGAGTGCAGAACTGTGGTGTTTCTTTAAAAATATGGTGCAGTTCTGCTCACTCCCTTTCACGCAATGCAGAGCAGCAACTTTACTTGTGTGAAATGTTAGTAAATCCTGGCTCCAGTGTGTACATGACACTTAGGAAGATATAATGTTGTTTAAGTTAGCATTCAGCTTTCATGTTATATGTTGCAGTGGATGGCAGCTATTCTAGTTTATGTATCACAGTATCCAGTAAAATATAAAAAATAGCAACCTCACAATATCAACTACCAGTATATTGTCAAGTAAAGGTATATATTGTGCAGTTTAAATTAACTATTGTTAAATCCACGATTGAATGTCACAATATAGAGGTCCTTAATATTAATAAACAAAAATATCATCTGCACAAAACCAACTACCACTATATCTTCAAGATAATAAAAAGAAGGCAGCTAAACGGTACTATTTTTAAATGTACTCGTCTTCACAATAAAGCAAATATTGTGAGGTCGATGTTTTTTGTAGACTGATGTTTTAAGTAAGATATTGTAATCCCAACACCACCTTTCTATTAGAGAATAATTAATAAAATATTAAAAAATTAAATCATGAACAACATATTCTGATGCTTTCTTTGAAATGTGATCATATAATAGTACAAATATATTTAAAACATGATATGCGCACGTTCGGATTAGAAGTTCTGCCTAGTGTAAATCCGGAAATGCAGGCAGGTTTTGTCAACTTCAATTACTAAAACGAGTTGCGAATTTGCGAAAGTCTATTTTGCAAGTAGACTATGAGGTCGATTCCGATTCCGAAAAAAAAGCGTCCGTCCAAATCTCATTCGGAGCGCTCGCCTCACAAATCATACACGTCCGTCCGAATTGCGTAGTACAATACGTTTCCCGTCAATTGTCGCGAACCGTACGAATTGCAAGGCTGAAACCGTATGACACGGATCCGCACAGTGAACCGTACGATCCGTAAACATGCCGTACGACCCGACGAGTACCATCCGGACCGGGGGATGAGGACGCAATTCGTACGGTCCACGTCAGGTAAGGAAGATTTGTACGGAAAAGCACACAATCACATACACACCGTACGGTGCGTACACCCCATGACCGCAGGGGTACAGTGCGTATCCCCGCGATCATGGGGTGTACGCCCGTACCCCTGCAATCGCAGGGTGTATGCGCCGTACACCCAGCGAACATGGAATACGGTGCGTACACCCCCTGATCGTGGGGTACGGTGCGTACCCCCCATGATCACAGTGGTATGCACCGTACCCCTGCGATCATGGGGTGTACCACCATACCCGGGAGGGCCGTTCCATACCTGTTTTGAGGCAAACTCTGCTTTTACGGTAGTTTTCAGCTCCCGTAGAAAAAGGATCGTACGGTGCGTACCCGACATTGATCTACTTGCTGGGTCGGGAAAACCTGCGTCGAAACGTACAAACGTCGCTTGCTGTGTGTTCCAGCGGAGATTCGTACGGGAATACGTGTTGTACGGTTCCTGGTACGATTCGTACGGGGAGCTGCATTGGGAGGGAATGGTACTACATCGTACGTACGGGGGACGTTGCAGGGTACGATTCATACAGGAAAAACGCTCCAAATGGCTATTCGGAGCGGTTATCCCGATTCGGAATTGACCCCTATGTCTATTGAAGGCAACCTAAAATAGAATGAAAGAAAAAGTGAATATGCAACATGTTAAAGAGTAAACAGAAAGCCTAGTACATTGGCTGAAATATAAATCATGTCCTGGAAGCAAAAATATAACTGTTAATAATCAGACTACAGTGTAACTTTGATGAACATATATGGGCACAATTGAATCTCAAAGGTAAAGCGCTAAGGCTATGGTTAAAACTGCAATCCATTCATTTGTAGAGAAGGATAGCAATGTCCATTGTTAATACTTTAGATTTCTTACAACGGTATAGAAACATGGGTTGAGGTACATGTCCCCAGAAACTCTTTCTCCAGCAGAACTGGGGAGTAATGGGGATTTGGAGAAGCCTTGGGACCATATGTATCAACACATTTCCCCATAGACACAGAATGGGCAAAACCCTTTGATACATCTGGCCCTTGGTGTTTTATTAATTCTGCTGCAGGCAACACAGGAAACAGCATCTTCTGCTGTTATTAGCTCCTGTCATAGGGTCAGGAAGGCGGATGAAAATGATACAGCAGCCCTTCATCTGCTCAGCGACTTTAGCTGGTCCAAGGTGCCCCTAGCATCCAGGGTAACGGAATAGAGGTGTTGCACAGTGGAAGGTCCAACAGAGGACTAGTTAAAACAAACATCAGTCCCCCATTGAGTTCTGGATACCAGATAATTATGAACAAAGACGACTCCTTTGAAGATCTCCCTTTGCTGAACCTGAAATAGAGAAATGGAAAAAAAAACATGACTGTGCTTTTGAGCACACCAGGTCACAGAGAAGGTCTGGATTAAGCACCTACAATTGGACACCGTTACTTTTGCTTGTCTAATGATTTCTCATACCTTTCTAAGTGTGACAAAAACATGCCAATTTGGTTATGATAATGTTGGTGTAATGCATTTCTGAAAGCATCTCCCATATGTTCTAAAATTAACAATTGAAGACACCCTAATATGTGCAACTATTTTCAGCATCCCCTCTAGGAGAATTAATAAGATTTAAAAACATGTTCGGAAGACCATCTTTGACCTCGATATTATCTGTGTATAATACAATGTTGCCAGCACAATGCTTATAAGGGATTGAACTGTTGACCCTAAGCACAGAGGCAAGTTGGGAGAAGTGTAAGGGCAAATGCCTCAAAAAATTGCTAGGGTTGCCTAAAAGCACAATCTGCCCGGCAATAAGACTGGAAGGGGACTTGCCGGTTTGGAACTTTCTGGCCTTTAAGGCAACCTTGTGCTTGAGGGATAAGCTTTGGGCCTCGGAAATTCAAATGGTTTCAGCTACCTGACCCAGTGAAATTGTAATGAGTGAACTAAGATGGGCGGTGCAGGTCGGGTATAGACTAGGGAAAAGCGCTGGGACACTGAAGGTAAGGGATTTTAAGGTTAAGGGGGCTTCCCATCTGTAGAAGGGGGAGTTGAAAGAGGCTAGTAGGAGAGAATCTTGGTTGGCGGACTTAAGTTATATAGCAAGGAAACTCTCAGCTAGCTATATGCTGTTGCCCTGAGATAACTAAATGATGTTCCCTCACTTATCAGTTTTTTCAAATGCCCAATGGCGGATGATCCTACAAAATGTTTGGGTTGCCTCGAATCTTAGATACTCAAAATATAAGAAATTGAATGTACTTTCTGATTTGGACAATACTTGTAAAAAGTCTGCACCGGCAGCATATCTAGAACTCGCCTTTTCTTCACATATTAAATATAAATACCTTAATCTAAGGTTGGGTAACCTCCCAACAAATGCTGATCAACCGAAATGGCGGATCCAAGAAAGCAAAGAGTGTGAACTATGTGGCGCAGCAAAACAAGATCTCATTCATCTGATCTGTCCCGCCTTGAACCAGGAACGCCAGAGTAGGCTAAAGGCCAAGTTCAAGGAAAACGGAATACGTACCTGTCGGTCTGCGATTATACAAATCCTGTGCTCTGTGGATCCTCAACTTATCTGTGGTGCAGTCAAACTTATTACCAACTTTGAGAAAAAGAGAGGAGCTCTGGCAAAGACCCAATTCACACCATGAACCCTTATTACTTACGTGTAAGTTTCTCTGGCCCCAGACATGGTCTTCCTGAAGTCTGAATGATATTTATACTCATACAATTTAAGTTCCATTGTTTATGTATCTGCAGACTAATGTTCTTTTTCTGCATTTTAAATACTCCGGTATTTTATATTTTGTAATGGTTTTTACTAACTATACAATAAAGAAAAGTACACTTACACACTTACACTTGTACCTGTCGTCCTAAAACTTCAATGTTCATCTTTTATTAGACTGCACTTTTATAGCATACTCTGTCAGATTTTTAAACCGCTTCCTAAAAAAATAATACTAAGCATCATAACAAGGCGCAGATGCCACTCACGGACATGACATTTTAGAGGTTGCTTGTGCATTAGCAAACATTTTTAAAATAGGCTTGGGTTGAAATGCTTTAGTGTGTGAAACTGAACAACGTAGGTTAATCTGCCTAGTCAAACGCTGTGAAGTGCTTTATATGATCTTCTGTTCATATCTCGATGTTAATGTGGGGCTCTGAGGGTAAGATGGACTAAAGATTGTTTTAAGATTGTGAGGAGGGTGGGACATGGGTTATTTAATTTTTTATCCTTTTATCTGTGGTTGTCTAAATAATAATAAAGATTACTACTACTACTAATATGTGCAGCGATTTTAAGTCACTGTTAATATTAATATGAAAGTACCCCTTTCTGTACATGGACCAGCACTTTATCTGTTTGAAATTGACAAAAGAGGCAAACAAATTGGGAAAACTATTAACTTTGGCTTCCAGGCAAAACACAGTGTGGGAACTGTATGGGCATTTTTCACAAAGATACAATACTGCAAGCTTTTACTAGAAGTCTCTGTTATGTCAGGCATAAGTACTTGAATGATCTTTCACAAAAGTGCACTATAGCAAATTGTAATTAGATGTCTCTTTAAAATCATACATAAGTCTTTGTTCTACTAGACTGCAGTACTGTAGACCGGATGTATGACATAATATCGAAAGACAAAATATAGACATACAAAAATATCGAAGCAAAAATATCGACATCAAAAATATCGAAGTTGTATCTACATAAAGGTAAGTACAAAAATATTGAGAAAAAAATATCGTAGTACAAAAATATCGAAGTTAAAAATATCATTTTTTTAAATGTATTAATAATAATGTAAAAATAAATAAAAAATACATATAATGAAAACAATTAGAGATATAAAAATTAAAACATATTTAAAAAATAATAACTAATACATATACATTTAAAATAAATTAAAAACTCCAAATATAAATTAATATATATACTTACTCCACATATTGCATCAGTAGGGAATGTGCTGGATAGCGTAGGGGTAAAAATGACTATTCCCACTCCAGTGAGTGCAACAGTAGGGAAAGTGTTGGATAGCGTAGGCGTAAAAATTACTATTCCAACTCCAGAGGGGGGAACAGTAGGGAAAGCGTTAGATAGCATAGGGGTAAAAATTACTATTCCCAATCCAGAGGGTGCAACAGTAGGAAAAGCGTTGAATAGCGTAGGGGTAAAAATCACTATTTCCACTCCAGAGGGTGCAACAGTAGGGAAAGCGTTGGATAGCGTAGGGGTAAAAATTACTATTTCCACTCCAGAGGGTGCAATAGTAGGGAAAGCGCAGGATTGCGTAGGGGGTATATTAACACTTATCAATTACATATTTTTTTAAACAAAAAAGATGTAATATTTCATTTACAAAAATATATTACTAAATACCAAATATTTATAATTAATATTTACTTAAATAACAAAAAATTACTTACCACACTACTCCCCCTTCAACACACAACACACTACACATACAAAAAAACACAATTAATCTAAATATCAATTAATCAATTCATAACAATTAATATTACTAAATTAATGTAATTACTAATTAAATCATTGACAAATATTAATTACCAATTAATAATTATTGACCAATTATTAATGAATTAACAAGAAATTATTTTACAATACGAATAAACAATATTCAATATTATAAAATAATTTTTAAAAACTAATTACCAATTAATTAATTAACAATTAATTATTAATAAATACCAATAACTAAATACAATCTCTCTAATTAATTTAATTTAATTATTTCACACCCTATTCCCCTATAAACACACAACCCACTACACATAAATAAATCACCTAAAAAATGTAATTATCATTGAATCACCTAATAATAATTAATCACCAATTAATTATTAATTAACGATAACAAAAATAAAAAAGATTAATACATTAACTCTAATTAATTTAATTAACTAATTAATAATAATTAGTCACCAAATAATTATTAATTAACAATTAATTATTAATCAAAAATATTTTTAAAAAACATAATAATTAATTAATTATAATTAAATTACTTCCCACCCTATTCCCCTATAAACCCACAACCCGCTCTGATACTAAAATGCAAAATGTGAACGAAATTACTAATTTCTAAACATACATTGAAAAACATGTTTAACAAACATATAAAATACATAATAAAATATATAACACTAAACAAAATGTCGATATTAGTAACATCGCTATATTTGATATCGATATTACTAACTTCGATATTAAAATCATCGATATTACTTACCTTCAAGTCAATATTCTGTCCATCGATATTATTGCACATCGATAATCTGTACCATCGAAATTAAAACCTCGAAATTACTGTATGTCGATATTTTAATTTCAATATTTTGGCTACTCACCCTGTGGACCATCACTAGAATTTCTATTGGTGTCCCCAATTAAAACAAACAAGGTGCACCTTCAAACCGAGGATATGAGAGAATTATAATCATAGCAGACCCCGCTGGAACATCTCCTTGTGTTGATAGTGAACTGGGACGATGGAAAGAAGAGAACTGCTTTAAGGAAGCTCCCACTGTAGCAGATGCTGATTCCATCTCAATTTTAGAGTAACAGAGACTAATTAACAGTAAAGACTGTTTGATATTTCCTTTTGTTGAAAGTAAGTGGAGACGGACAATGGGAAAAGCATATATGTTTTTGATAATGGAAGATCAAAAAAGGGATAACACCCAGTAGCCTTTGCTATCCCTCTGGCCCCTCAAAAGGGCTCTGGCAATAAATATAATATGAGTTACACTGTACAGTGTAATCATATCATTCTGTGGAATAATTTCATTCTGATAACTGACTAACCCTAACCAATTTTCCACAATGTGTTCAATTGGTGCCAACTATTGCTGTGGATGGCATTGTATCAGTAGAAGAACATGCATGCAGCAAACTTTTACTAAGATATACAGTCTTATAAATTTGACCCATTTCGGTGTGAACCATGAGGTGCCATGCCATGGCTGCAATCTCTTGCAAATGCGGAGCTCAGTTTTGTACATATTTTCTCTGGAGACTGTGTTCAGTAATCCTTGTTCCAACCAATTATACAGAAGGCACATTTATCCCTGACAGACCTCTGCTGAGTGACTGTGTAAAATCTCCTCCTGTCCAAAAGTAGCACCCCATTCCAGTGGTTTGTGTTCCTCAATTAACACAAGCATACGGGGATAATTCTGTTTTAACCATGTCCTGAAGTTTTATTTGTGACCCTCTTGGCTATTTAAGGCAAAGGGCAAATGGGTGACAGCCTTGAAGATATATTGCAGCACTCTTGCATCTCTGTTCTTCTTTCTGTTTCATGGGATGCTGAATTTGTTATCCTCTGACTGGAACCAAGAAAATCTGAATTTTGAGTCCTCTCAATCACTTTCCTGTACACCAGAGGGCTTCAAACTGTGAGGCATTCCCCGTTGAGGCCTGTGGCGCTCCACAAAGAGGGATGCCAATCCTATGGAAGGCACATAAGTCCCAAAACGAAGGTACACTAACTTGTCTGTTTAAAAAATATATATATATTCATTGTGAGCAAGTACAACTGCCACTAAAAAGAAAAATTCCAAAAGGAGGTTATCAAACACAATGACGATTTGTTAATGTTCCTTGCCAATGCTACCGATGAGCTACGGGGCGCCCGGGAACTGCTGGAGAGGCTGGGGCGAGTGGCATGGATCAAAGTCAATTGGGCCAAGACCTGTATGTTTCCAGTACGCGGGGAAGAGGTGATCTGCCTGAGGGGCTCGATGTACGATGGGAAGACAGATGCTTGTCTTATTTGGGGGTCCAAATCTATCATGTGGCTGCTGATTTATTTGAGGGTAATGAGGGCGGGCCTTGCGTACTACCAAGAGTGATCTTGAATTCTGGGGGTCTCTACCCTTAGCGGTTGCGGGGCGAGTGGCGTTACTAAAAATTATAACCCTGCCCCGTTTGCTTTATTGATTGATTGATTGAAAGCTTTATTTCGATATAAAAACATATCATAAAAGCTGTACATTACATCAATAATAAAAACGATTTGACAATACACAGTAAAAAAACTATACAATCAACACTATCATTAAAAGAGAGAATTATTGGCCAAATTGTAAGAGCCGATACAGGCAAAAGGCACATTACTGGATCAACAGTTTCCTTGCAGTTCTTATCCGCCAAGCCCAGCCCAGGAATTTTGCCATACAACAGGCAAAGAAGGGTCGGGCATCTGAGCGCAATATGCGTAAGGCTTCCAGATGTGATCTAGTGCCCAAGCTCCTACATAAAGGCTTCAACCATCTCGACCTGGGCAACGCATAAGCATAGCACTCAAACAACAGATGAGCAATGGACTCAACCTTTGAGTCATAGAAAGGGCAATATGGTATAGTTTGGAATGGTGGTTTCCAGGTGGAGGTTAACAACCCTAAGGGAAGTACTCCCACCCTAAATCTGAAGTACAATGATCTGTCGCCGGAGTTATGAATTAAGTCCAGATAAGGTTCTCTATAGGGAAGCTCCTTAACTAGCAGAAATTGAGCAACAGATTTACAATGCTTAGGATTGCACAATCTCTCGTTATCCACCCATAACCAATAAACCTTCTTTAGCATTTGTTTAGAAGGTGCTGTTCTGTTGACCCAAGCGTCTCCTAAACCCAACTCATAAAGAAGCCGCTTAACCTCCCTGAGCCAGGTTACCTTATGCGAGCCCGATAGGGATAAGAGTTCACTTAGGGCATCTGCATAGCTACACAGTTCTGGGACGTTCCATATCCTGGCCCATAATAAAAGGGGGCGTAGCCTAGCTTGCTCGCATATTGGGCGTGTGCCTGCGCCAGGAAACCTCCGGTGTCAGTGCGCTCTACAAATGTAGCTTAACATTAACATTAACATTAACATCGAGCAAGAGGGGGATGGTAGGGGTACTGTGGGGTAACTTCATGAGATCTTTATGGAAGTTGTTTTCGAGGTGGGTTAGGGTGTCAACTCTCTGTACTCCCCACAGTTCCGCACCATACAATGCTGCACTCACCACCCTTGCCCTGTAAATATCTAATAGTGCCCCAATGGGTTTTAGAGATGAGGCACGTTGTTCTTTGAGCAGGGCCCCTGCAACCCTCTTATGGGTCAGAAACACCTTTTGGTGGTGTGCCTTCCAACTCATAGTGTCACAGAGTCGAATGCCCAGGTAGTCAAATTCTTTAACTCTTTCAAGTGGAACAGAGTCCAGAGCAGGAGGGACAACAGATTTCCTGGGGGGGTTAAGGACAAGAAATTTGGTCTTGCTTATATTTATAGACAGGCCCTTGATGTCACAAAAGGTAGCTAGACAAAAGCTAGAAAGCAACTTTTGGATGCCCGCTGGTGATTTTGAGATTAGAAGGGTGTCGTCCGCAAATAGGAGCGTCGGAACTTTCCTACCAGCCAGGGAAGGTGCATCTGATGGATGTTGCAGAAGATGCTCCACCACTCCGTTAACATAAAGAGAGAACAGAGTGGGGGCAAGCACACACCCCTGGCGGACGCCCCTATCTACAGGGATACAAGGTGTTTTTTCCCCCTGGACACCCCATCTAATCTGGGCAAAGTTGCCTTCATGGAACTTTATAAGCAAAGCCAACAAATAAGGGGGAATACCCAACCCGTCGAGGACATTCCACAATTGGGCTCGTGGGACCAGGTCGAAGGCAGTTCGCAGGTCTATAAAGACTAAGTACAAGCTGCCCCCACCCAGCACAACCACTTTCGAATATATCATTAAGAGACGAAATGTCTGCTCGATGGTGCCTGTCCCTGTTCTAAAACCTGCTTAGAAATCTGACAAAACCTGGTTTTCCTCAACCCACTGCAAGATCCTACCTAATACCACTTTGCCCGCAAACTTTTGTGTTGAGTCTAGCAGACTGATAGGGCGGTAGTTGGCTGGGTCGTCCCGGCAGCCTTTCTTAAAAATAGGGACGACCTCAGCGCCCCTCCATGAGTCAGGGAGAGAACCTCCCAGCAAGGCCTCATTCAAGAGTGAAGCAATCAATCTACTCCACATTGATGGATATTTCTTCAACAGGTCACCCGGAATTCCATCAGGACCAGCAGCCTTATTGGCTACAATACACCTGATTGCCCTTTCAACTTCCTCACTGCTAAAGGGGGAGACATTAGATGTTGTATCAGCTGGGGGACTGGCCAGAAGGCCCTTGCTTGGTTGAGGTGCCCCCGATGGAACAGAATATAGCTTGGAAAAGTGGGCAAACCAGACATCACCAGGGATATTACAAGTAAGCTGAAGATCAAGAGGCTTGTCCCTGGCTCATAGCAGATCCCAGAACCCCTTGGAATCTTTCCTAGTACTTGCCTCCATTAGCTCCCACCAAAAACTGTATTCATGAGCCTCCTTAGCCTCAACCACAGTTTTTTTGTAAAGTTTCCTCGCAAGTCTGATATTGCCTGGGTCCTTGTTCTTCACTGCGGAGATGAGTTCCCCCTTAGCAACCCGACATTTGGAGGAATACCACTTGTCTCTTGCCTTAGATGCACCTCTCACTGCAACCCTCGCACTGGATTGGTGAATGGTAAACAGTTCACTTAATGCCACAATAGTTTCTGTAAATATCGATAAAACAACTTGGATAGTGACACTTAAGGCATCGAGACGCGGCCCCACCGCTGACATGATGGTCCCTGCTTGAGCCATCCTTTCTTCGTCCACTGCTGCTTTAGCCCACTTTAGGCGCCTGCCACAGTTTGAGGGTACAAGTTCATGGGAAGTTTTCCACTTGTGGGCAAACTTGGCTAGGTTCCCGACCTGCCAAGGCGGAGTGAGGGTTAAGGAAAGAGGATTGTGGTCACTATCACAAGACGCTATGACCTCCATGTCTTGATGGAATGACCAAAGATTATAATTCAACATGATGTAATCTATTCTGGAGGTGTGTCCTATCCTGTTATAAGTATGCTCACCCATAGAGTCCGATTTGGATCGTCCATTAGTTGGTCTCAGGTCGTGTTCCATGCAGAGTGCATTGATGTCTATCGCACTCTGCGTCCATTTGGGGATCGGATCTAGGGTCAGGGTGGGAATACCTCTCCTTGTATCCTTGTCCCAAGTGTCCAGAATGTCCTCCTTAGCCAGTGGTTCAAAGCAGCAGTTGAAATCGCCTGCAAGGAGAACGTAAGAATCGATACTGCAGGCGGCTAGATCACTGTTTAATCCTGTACAGGATAACGATGATGCCCCACCCCTGGCCCCCCTTAGGTAAAGATTGAAGACTTCCAACCTCCTTCCTCCTTGGCAATGTATAGTTATCCTCTAAAGGTCAGGAGATTGAGTGGACTTTTGGCTTACACTTAAACCTAGTGCGATGCTGACCCATATAAGAAGGCCGCCAGACGGGCGACCTTTGCATCCATGTTGTTAGGAAGCTGGGACGAAGTAGGTTGTGAAGCCTACTCTGTGCCTGGGTTCTAGGCACAAGGTTTCCTGCAAGAGGCAGATGTTATAAGGGTCCAGAAAAGCGTTCCATTCAGGGATTTCAAGGTTACGGGCAAGCCCTGCCACATTCCAGCTTAGAATCTTCAACAGAGGATCACCTGGGGTAATCCGCCTTGAAGTATTGTCAGGTATGACCGAGTTAGACACAGGGCCTGCCACTCCTGCGGCCGCTCTAGTTAACCTTTGCGGTGGCTCAATTTGCTGATGGTTAAGAGCCATTGCTACACCGGTCAGCTTCCTTTCTACTGGGACATGCTGAATGGGTGACAAGGGAATCCTCTGAGGTGAGACCAGCAGTTCCACTATGTCTTGAGAATCTAAAGTGCATAAAGTGATCAATCCCCCCTCTATAGGGAGAGCATATAGCATTCCTTCTGGACCTAGTGGGCTAGCAGCAGTAGGTGCAATCAGCACGGGGAAAGATTCTGTAATCCCTAGGGCCTGGGGTGCAGGTGCTTTTTCCGCTGCTTGGGAAGCAAGTTGCCTTGGAAGTCAATCTACCTCCTCAAGACCGCCAAACCTATTCGAGGTTGCGAGGCCATTCCAGTCTAAAGGGAGATCTTGATGGTTATTAGGGTGACTCCTCCATGTGCGGTGGTGTACCAGTGACCAGTCATCTTCCCGGGTATATCTGGGGCGTGGTGGATAAAAGAAGGACAATGGCCTGGGTATGACAAGAGAACCTTCGCCGGTGGGCCAAGAGCAAATGTCATGTGCCGTGTGTGGGTCCTCAAAGGTCACCACTATACAGTCCCCCAGGCTGGTTTTCCTTGTGGGGCCCACCCAGGGAATTCTACGTACCATCAAAACTCTGCTTCTCCGGCCATTGGGGATTGGTCTATTCACATTAAGCCAATGCATTATCTTGTTCTTCAGAGACCAGTGGTTCTCGTATTGACCAGTTCCAATCTGGGGGACGCCCGTCAACACAGCCACATAATCATTGGCCTCTGGAGGAAGATCAATGTAGCCCCCTCTAAAATTATTCTTAACAGGAGGGCCCTGGGATGGTTGGTAAGCCACTTCGCTTGGAGGGGGTCTAAGAGGGGCGCCTGCATTAGGATTTACTGATGGTTGAGGAATGGGGCGCTTGGGAGCCTTACGTTTGGGGGCAGTGGTAATTTGATCCACACCCACGGTCCGCGGTTTGGGAACCGGGCGTACGAAAGCTGGTACTGGAGAGGTAGGTTGCGGGGCTTGTGGTATTGGGACTTTTGGTGATGGGTCAGCTACAGGTAGGCCCTGATTTTCTAGACTTCTCAGGCCCAGAGTGGCCAGAGCAATAATGCTCTTTTCCATCTCAAGCAAGTTGTTTTCAATGCGTGAGAGTCTGAGATCAAGGGGGGGAAAGAAGTTTCTTAAGAGTTTCCCAAACTAAACCTATGAATTCCCCGTCGTTCCTTTCCAGACCCTCTACATGTAAGCCCTCATCCTCTGCAGTGATAGTGGAGGAAGCAGTGGCTGTCCCCTCTTTGGCACCCTCTCGTTGTGGCTGTTCCCTGGGAATACACCCTCCTATTGCGTTGGATTCCGGAACACTAGTCAATTTCAAATGTCTTGCTACCGCAATTTTTGCCTTCTTACGAGAGTAAGCAGACTGAGAATTGCGTTTTCTTTTAGTTTTAGGATGTTTGCCATTAATGGTATTACACCTAGGTGAGTTAGAGATTACCGGGGTGGGGGAAATAGAACTAGCAGCCTGCTTGGGCGAAACTGCGGGTAGGTTCGCTTCGCCAATCTGGGCTGGTGGCTCTAAAGCCGGGGAAAGGGGGGGAGGAATCGGAATTTAGTGAACATCAACCTGCGTGACTACACAATGGGGAATGGCTGGACGCTCCGGGGTAACGACAGTGGCTATGTGACCCAGGGAGGATTTTTTAGAGAGTGCAATGACCTGGGACAATCTTCTGGCGGCTACCAGTTCCAGGGAGACACGAGTCTGGAGTTTGGAAATTTCTTGATCTATGGCTAGATTGGTACGGGTAATGAAATCATCCATGGGACCATTAATTGGTGGGCTACCCTTGACGGCCTTACTCCGTGTTAACCTAGTACACATGACTTAGGAACATCAAGGGCAACCACTTAGCCTGGCAGTGGAATTAGGATGATAGAATGGTTTACCTATTTGGGCTCAATAGATGTCGGGGAAAGGGCGAAAGAGGGTGGCCCAGTCCAGTCCTCTTAGACCTCGAACGGCCTCAAACGGCCCGCTCTTTGCCCGGTCTTCGCCCCGGTCGCTCCTGCTCGCTACCGCGCAGCGGTAACTCCTAACTGTGATATAGAGCTGGGGTAGGGCAGGGGGGGTGGCCGGCAGGGAGAGCGGCCACAGGTGTGACACGCAGGGACTCCTGGGCAATGGAGTCCCTGCTAGGCTGCTCGCAGCCCTGCCGGAGTGCAGATGGTCCAGGAAGTTTCCTGCTCCCCACACAAGCCTCTCGGTAGCTGCAGGCGCAGCGGGACCCGCGCAGCGGGTCCTACAAGGTGTAGAGTTTTCCGCGATGAAATCCAGCGACGAAGTCCAGAAGGGTAGAGCCTCCACACGGTGCTCTGGTCATCCAAAAGGCAAGGTTTCCCACAGGCAAATGGGTCTTGTGCACTTTTATTCAGCCAGGGGGCGTGGCCGGCAGGGAGAGCGGCTACAGGTGTGACACGCAGGGACTCCTGGGCAATGGAGTCCCTGCTAGGCTGCTCGCAGCCCTGCCGGAGTGCAGATGGTCCAGGAAGTTTCCAGCTCCCCACACAAGCCTCTTGGTAGCTGCAGGCGCAGCGGGACCCGCGCAGCGGGTCCTGCAAGGTGTAGAGTTTTCCGCGATGAAATCCAGCGACGAAGTCCAGAAGGGTAGAGCCTCCACACGGTGCTCTGGTCGTCCAAAAGGCAAGGTTTGCTTTATTACTTTGTTACGCTGCCACTTTGGATCCCTGGGAAGTGCTTTGCCCAACTAAACTCAATAGTTTCTCGCTTTCTATGGGGATTAGGGAGGCGTAGAGTGTCGTTGAATACTATGATGTGTCCCAGGCAAGAAGGGGGCTTTGCAGTGCCTGATTTCGAGGCTTACTACCACGCGACCCAGTTCCAATGGTTCGCGCAGCGGATGGCGGGGATACTGGAAGTCGAGGTGGATCAGAGAGGTAGGGATCTGGGGCTTCATCACCTGTCTCGGATTCTGTTCCAGTCCCGGTGCGTGAAAGGGGGGTACCCATAGATGCTGCGGCAGTGCTGGAATCGGGCGCTGCGACGAACTAAAGCAAGCCCTGCGTATGCGCCTGAGATTCCGGTGTGGTTCTGTGAGGAGTTGCCTCACGGAGGGGATTGGCAGCGACTGCAGGAATGGGAGGAGCTGGGGATCTCCTCCATTGGGGATCTATACGAAGATGGTACCCACCTACCGTTTCAGGACCTCATGGAAAGGCACAAATTGCCTGTTCAGGACTTCCCACTGCATGCGGCGGTGAGGGCTGCTGTGCGCAAACACTGGAAGAAGAGATTTGAGGAACCACAGGTCTTCCTCCCTTGCCAATACGTGGTCACCTCCGCGGGTAAGATCAAGGCGGTTACGTGTATGTATCAGAGACTGACGCAGGGCTTAAGGGCTCCTCTAGAGGAACTGCTCACTAAATGGGAGGCTGAGTTGGGAACGCCTATAGAGGCAAAACCCTGGGAGATGCTACAGGAGCGAGCATGGAAATGCTCTTGAAATGCGAGTTTCCAGCTCATACAATTCCATGTGTTTCATAGGGCATACCTCACTCCTTACAAAATCAATGAATTTTTTGGCACCCCCACTGCCTGTCCGCGATGCAGACTAGAAAACACAGAGTTTATGCACAAGTTCTGGGATTGTCCTTTGCTTCCTGGGTACTGGGGGGAGGTCCTGGCCAAGCTGACAGAGGTGACGGAAAGGGATCTGCAGCCTACTCCAGGGGTGTGCCTGTTACGCTGGTTCCCCCACACTGCCTGCAACAAAACCAGCAGTAAATTCCTGGATCTGGGGTTAGTCCTAGCCAAACAAGAAATTACTAGCCATTGTAAGGCGGTTGCGGCCCCCAGTGTGGCGCGCTGGCTGCAGGAATTTATAAAGTGGGGGGACTGCGAAGGGACCCTCTGGCTCCAGATGGCTCAGAGAACTGACAATGACAGAATGAGGGACACTGCATGAGCCTGGGTGGGGATGGTGGATCTTCTTATAAACCCGACTGATGACAATGACTGATCTCTCCAGGTGTGGGTGTCACCCTTTTCCTACGTGAGAACACAACTATAGGCCGCAGGATGAGAAGATAAGGGGGGAGATGACTAACGTGGGTGCATCCTCCTAGGTGGGTCATGGACAACTGCCATAGGGAATCCTCCGGAATGTGAGGATTAAAAACTGTGCAACACGTGCGCTGTTAGGGAGAGCGACATGTCTGCAGGGATGAGGGAGGTGGGGTTAGCGGGGGGCCAGGGAAGGGGGGAGTTGGTTGGGGGATTGCCTTCTCTGTTATCTGACATGGTGCAAAGATCTCGACAGTGCTTACATCATCTTGGGGTAACACGATTCAGTCCCTCAGATCTACGACATAAGTCGGGTGGGATATGGCTCCTACCTTTGATGGCCTACTCTCCTCACGAAGAAGGTTAGGACGGACTGGATGGACTAATGTGCTTTGGGGATATGGCTAGATGTGGTCACAATTGATTACTGATCTATGAGCTTATATTACGGTCTATAAGACCATATGAGTGATACATGCTTGTGAAATAAGAAAAATTAATACATTTTGTTTAAAAAAAAAAAAAACCACAATGACAGCAATATATTTCCCATCATCATTGTATAGGTTAACATTAATTCAGGCCTCTTTTTAAGGGAAATTGATCTCATGTTTGGGGAAGGTCTCTCCTGCTCTCTGGCGATGTCAACTTCTGCCGACATGAGTACAAATCCGGAGTTGACGACAAGTGGGACGCAGGTGAGCTGCAGAAAGAGAACTCATGATGAAGGTTCAGTGACTGTATTTACTTTAAAAAAGAGTATCCTAAGGGAGTATTAGGCTCCTTGAATTTTTATAGTTCTAAGGAAGTGTTAGTCACATGCCAGACCACATCTTACCCCAACTGTACCAAGCACCAACAGTGCAGAGGCACTAGCTGGTGGGTAGAGATTAGGGTGCTATATTAGGGAAAAGGAAGACAAAGGAGTGGTGGACAGCAGTAAAAGTGGGGCACCGGCAGGTGAGAATGACTGTTAGGTGGGCAGCGACAGGAGACAGAGAAGAGGTAGGCTTGACATACAGTGAATGACAGGCAAGAGAAAGTGAAATTATAGGGAAACGATTGAGAATATGGAGGATGTGATAGGAGAGGTGAGCTTGAAGAGGAAACAATAGTCTCTGTAGGAACAGTAGCAGAAGAGGTGGGCAGTGACAAGAGACTTTGACAATAATTAAGGGAGCAGGTCATGATAGAGAGGATGGACAGTGACAAAAAAGGTTGACACTGACAGCAGAGGAAGGCCCTTGTTTATTTATTTATATGTTTTTATATAGCATGGACATTACCCAGAGGTTTACAATAGAGCGAAAGAACATTACATGAGAAATTTAGAGTAACAAGGTAGTAGGTGACAAGATGTGTAGCTACTAAGGTTACTCATGATGAGAGTTACATATTTACATATTACATATTCAATACAAATGACATATTTAGAAAAGCTAAGGTGCTTAGGATTACGTTAATACATATTTCATATGTACAGAGTTGAAGAAGAATGGTTATTATAGCTCTCGAGGGTTTCATGTAAGAGTTGGGGTCACACCTTTAAATGTGAGAGCGTATGACTGGTGGGGAGCTTAGCGAGGAGTGTTACTGAGAAAAATGTCTTTAAAAGAGAACAATTGTAAGTTTCATTTTGATGATCTGAAAAGAGGTGGTGGTGCGAAGGTTTGAAGGAAGAGAATTCTAAATTCTAGTCGCATTACCTGAGAAAGATTGCGCTACGAGTATTTCCCTTTTGAATGTTGGAGGTTCGAGCAGCAGTTTTTCAGCATTTGCTGAACGTCTAGAGTCACGTGATAGCTGGAGTTTCTTTGCTAAGTATCAAGGGTGGAAGTGTGAATGGCTTTATGGGTGATGCAGGCAGTCTTGTATATATTCCTTGCTTTTACAGGGAGCCAGAAGAGAGTTAGCATATTAGGTATTATATGGTCATTTATTTTGGCCCCCCAGAAACTATGCTAGCTGAGTGGAGAATGGTAGGTCTTGGGGAGACCAGCAAAGTGAGAATTGCAGTATTCTGGTCTGTAGAGTACCAAAGATTGGAGAAGAGTTTTCAGGTCTTGCTCAGGAATTTAGCAGTGGACCCCCAGAGGCGGCGCAGTTGGAGCGTGCATTTTTGGCCATGGTGCTGAATTGGGATTGGAGGTTAAGTCTTTGTCCAGGATGACCTCTAGAGATTTCACACTGTCAACAATGGTAGGTTTTTTGTTAAGAATGTATAGATTATCCATCTATGATTGAACAGGAGGTGGAGAGTTTGAGCACGAGACAAGAAGGAATTCAGTTTTAAGGGATTCATTTGTAGGTGATGAGACATAATCTGTTCTTGGATGGAGTAGAGGGTGGTGGTGAGAAGTGAGATGTCATCAGCATAGAGGTGATAAAGGATTCCAGAATCATGTAATTGGGCTCCTAGCAGTTCAAGGTAAAGATTAAATAGGGTCAGAGCAAGGATAGAAACTTGAGGGACACCTTGATCAACAGCCTTTGGAGTTGAGAGACAGTTTTCAATTTTTATTATCGGAGACCTCTCGTGAGGTAAGATCGAAACCATCTCAGTACCATGACTTCAATTCCCATTCTTTGTTTTAGTGTACTAAGATGTATGTGATGGTTTATGATATCAAAGGCTGCAGAAAAGTCAAGAAGAATAAGGAGGCAGGAGATGCCCAAATCAAGGTCTCAAAGGATATCATCAATAACCTGTAACAGTGCTGTTTCGGTGCTGCAGCCTTGACTGAAGACAGATTGAAATTTGTCTAGAAGATTGTTGTCCTTGATGTGTTGGGTGAGTCGTTCTGCTGCGTATCTTTCTGTGATTTTGGTGAGGTGAGGGAGGTTGGTGATAGGGCAGAAGTTGCTAAGGTCATTCACATCAGTGTAGGGAATTTTTTTAGTAAGGAGGTCACCTGTCCAGCTTTGAGGGCATCAGAAAAGAGTTATTTGCTGAGAAATGGATTGACCAGATTTGTCCAGTAGGAGAGCTTGTGGGTGTTGAGGTCTATTGCAATATCACTTGGGATAGGGCCTAGAGAGTGCTTTGAAGGTGTCGTTTTTAAGATGTTCTAGAGGAGGGCATCCTCAGCGATGAAGTCAAAACTGTGACAGGAGTGTTTGTATTTGCATACCTCATGTGGGGTTGGATGTGCATCATGATCAAGGAGTGATTTAACTTTTACATTGAAGAATTGTACAGATTCTTCTGCCTCATGGGAGGGTTGTCAAATGTCATGGTTGAAGATGAGTTGGGGGTGGCTGGTGGTTTTGAGTAGGTCAAAGAGTTTCTTTGGTCTGTTCTTGGCAGAGTCGTGAAGGGTTCTAAAGCGGTTAGATTGTTTACTAATGATATGTTTTTGATACTGTGATATTGCATTTCGGAGGTCTGCAAGGTTATTGACAGAGGGTGACTGTCTCCATTTCTTATTCAGGATTCTTAGATCTTTCCTTTCATCATAGAGGGACTTATTGTACCATGAGGCAGAGGGTGTGGGCCTTTTCCTCTTGCTTTGTAGTGGAGCTACATTCTCTATCAAGACAGATAATCTGGTGAAACAGTGAGTAGTCCAGTCATTGATGTCAGAGGTGGGGCGAATTGGACAAGTAGATGCTGTTCAGTAAGCCTAGCAGGGGTACTAACAGGCAGAAGCTGTGAATCCTGATGGGGTGAAGGGGAAGTGACAGGAGAGGGGTGGACTTGCAAAAACACCACTACCAAGAGAGCTGCACCTTGACATAAAAGGTAGACAATGACATACGAGAAGGTTATAGCGACAAGAAACAGGGTCAGTTTAGGATATCTGCGTAATGACATAGGGACAAGGAAGGTGTGCTATGGCTCATGACGAGGCTTTGATCGGAGCGTGGGTTGTGACTAGAGAGGGCTTCATTAAGAAGAGATTAAGGGAAGGGCTATGTCCTATATCCGCATTGCCCGAGTACATTCTCCACTGGGTCTGTGTTTTAAAGCACTTTCGTCATCCCATCACCATCATGCTCCTCTCTCTCCAAAACATGAGGGGAGCTTAACACAAAAATAGTTCATGTTGAGGGGCTCTGCCTTACAAATTTGACGACTACTGCTATAGACTAACATGTCCCATAAGACATGTTTCAATAGAATTATCATTCATGACAGTACCTGCATTACAGGTCAGAATATCTTTAGACGGAAATATCTCCTGACAGACAAATTTTGTCTTACATTTAGTTTACGAAAATATCGTCTGTTTCGGGGTAGATGTTCTATTATTATATTCTGGGACCACAGTTGTGACTAATGTCAGGTACCTCCGATGCTTAGCATCGCTTCACATTTCTTTTCTTTGCTTTAATAGCATTTAAAATGAGATTTTTGGGGGAAAATGGCAGCCAAGCCGTCATCTTTGCATTTGTTGCATTGCATGAACACAGATCTTGCCACAACAAGTGATAACGGAAAAAGTATAACTTCACAGTTCATGAAGAAAACATTTGCGATATTACACTTTGCACAGCCATAGTTCCTAATGTTTTTCTCAAATAATTGCCAGTTTGAACGACCACCTTTTAAGGCACTTCATCATCCAATCATCACAGTTCAACAGAAGTTCAAAGAAAGTAACTTTAGCACAAAATAATGATCTTCCGAAAAGCACATTAAACTGATTATAGTCGTGCATTCATGCACATCAGCAATAAGGAAGGACCTTTATTTTTAGAGTGGTGAAGATGTTAAACTTTTGTAATCACCAATTAGCAGAAACAGCCATGTAATAAAGAAAGTACTGCAATAAATTATATATGAAAATGACCTGAGAAAATATTATTACCATAGCAAAAGACATAAATCTGTTTTATCAAGAGGTGAAGTTTTAATAAATAAAGACTTATTGCTTTTATGGAAGTCATGCAAGTGAATTGTGCACTCTTTGAGGCTATTAAGTTCAATGGTTTCAAACTAAGGTTTAGTCAATTTTTTGCGTGGCAGACTCTTTCTGTTCTGTATTTTGTTCATTCTTCCCTTTAGGATAATGTCATATATGATTTTGAATCAGAATATTTCATGAGAGAAATTGATGGTAATAAATCAGTGAACCAGGTAATGCCTCGTAATATGTCTGATATTCAAGTCCATCTGATTAAATAACATACAATTCTCGCTCATCAGGCCTGATTATATGTAAAGGTGATATTTACCACACCTGGAAGATAGTGATACCATGGCATTATTTATTTATCAGGGGGCATATTCTCAATGACTTATCGCCGAGCGAATAGCATTTCATCGCAGCCAAAGTCGCGATAAATCATCACCCCATTCACAAGCAGGTACTAACTGCTGACATCACCAGTTTACCCATGACAGCAGCCGCAAAAAACATCGCCACAGACGACTCAGCCAACTATCGCAAATGAGATGCAGAGTAGGTGGTCCCGTGCCAAAAGCCGCAACAACACCACTCCACAACATTCTCAATGACCAGCTAGATCAGTGAAAAGACCACGAAACATGTGACAAGGCGCGTTAGCAGCAGGAAAGTACCACCTGCTCTGACCTGGTGCAAAGTTGGATGACAGCCTGCACCACAAAAGGGAGTTCAGCCCAGAGCCAAACCTGAAGGGCATCAGGTGCCATGGAGCCAATGATTATGCGGGCCAGACCCCCAAGAGGGCCACAACCCCCCCCCCCGGGGCCCCACCCCAAGCACACTCCACCTCCAACGGACCAAGACACTGCACATCAACGGCCCAAAAACATGAAGAAAAGCACCAGCCTGATGTAGCACAATTGCAGCAATCAACATACATGTGAGTACAGAAATCCTGATTCATTCATGCACCATTGAAAGACCAAACAAAATGTCACAAACTAATTCGTCTCCAAACAACTATTTTGAAGAGTCATGGCGGGGCATTCCTGGTCAATCTGTGAGTCACAGCCTGCAAGACAATATCCAAGATAAGAAGGTGTTTCAGGCACTCATCAAAGGACAGGGAGAGAGAGAAACAGAGAGAGAGAGAACGAAAGAGAGAGAAAGAGAGAGACTGAACAAGGAGCGCAATGCCAATCGGGCCCTTGGCTCATGCAAACATGCCAACAGCTGTGTGTGTCTCGAAACTTGTGCACCCCAAATCACAGGCCTGGCATCAAAGTCAGCCCGAAGGCCATATCACAATTCAGGATCGCAAGCAGTAGTCAGACCGAAATAAGGTATTAAAGCTAATTTGCCTCAACACACAAGGAGGAAGGCCAACTGACCCTCCGACCTTGGTCCTGAATGCGGCTGGCACACCCTGCATGAGATAGCAAACCATTCTCTGGCGACTCCCCACCACGAACTGCGCTAATGAAAAACCAACGTGCCCACACCCCACACACACTTGTCCCTGCACGACCTACACCTGCAAGGGATGCCCTTGACACATTGGTCAAAACTACCCATAGGTCCAAACGTTGCAAACACAAATGATTCCTTGCCCTGAGCTGCATCCACAGAACCCTCACCTGTCTGAGGAGTGCTGGTGCTACAAGACCACGAAATGCAGTGGTAGGTATTCCCGGGCACATGCACAACCCCTGTCACGTGGAACTATACCATGCACAAATGCTGCATCTGTTGGGATCACTGCCAATGGCAGTGTTGCGAATTAGTTACCGGCTGAGTTTCCTTCTTGCCTACGTTACCTGCGTCCAGCCATGGTTCCACTGTCAATCATGCACATTCAAGTCCCCCATGGAGGTCTGCCTATCCAACGCAATAGTAGCAGAATTGGATTATGACCTGACAGTGCACCCCCTGCTGGCCCATGAACAGGAGTGTCACCAGAATAACCAAGCCTGGGCTGCACTGATCTTTGGCGTATAGGCTGGCAGTTGTGCATGGGAGATTGCACAACTCCTCATGTGCAGTGACCACATCGAGGCACTACCTTATTGGGCTGTGTTGCGGATTGGGGAAACGGCGTGGACTGAGCACATCTGCCTTAACCAGTTAATGGATTGGGTCACCCTGTTGTTCCTTGAACCCGACAACGACGTACTATTGAAATACATTGCCCATGAAGCTGCGCTTGCATTAATGGACGAATAACTACGATTCTGCAGCCACATCGGATTGTCACCCACTGCACAGCTCCCAACATCTTGTTGCATCATGTGGAATGCTCACATATCCCACCACAACAGTTGACATGTCTGCCTTCATCTGGACTCTGAAGGCATGTGCTTGGAATTACGCGTGTGTACACACACCTGTGCAAGGTGATGCACATCCATGGTCAGAGCAGCACAGCCTTGTCTGGCAACTTTCCCAATTCGAACATATTCCTGGAGGGAAAGTACACACATGGCAATGTGTGTACAATGTAGCACGTCATGCAACCACTGCCTGTGTAGGGCGTGCCACCCGGCGGTGATGTGGGTCGGGGGGTTGTCATATGCGGGAAACTGACGTTTTCAGCTAAGTAACGGATAAAAAAAGAATTGCGTTGCACGCGCTGCATCGCCAAATGTGATGCAGCACGCGCAACACTCTTTTTTTCTGTTACTTACCTGAAAACGTCCGTTTCCCACATTTTACACCCCCCGCCCCATGTCACTGCCAGGTGGCCCGCCGTACCCGGGCCGTGGCTGAGACGATTTCAGGTAAGTAACGAAAAAAAGAAATAAAACGAATTTTGTTGCGCGTGTTGCATCGCCTTTGACGATGCAGCGCGCGCAACAATTTTTTTTTTTTGTTACTTACCTGAAATTGTCAGTTTCCTGCATATTACAACCCCCCCAACCTGCCCCTCCCCCACCCCATGTCACCGCCCAGTGGCACGCCCTACACGGGCCGTGGCTGATGACATGTGACCTTACACCTGATCACTATCAGCAGAGCAGACAGTCGGCGCAGTCCGGTGGTACAGCACTATGCAGACCCCATGGGCTGTGAGTTGTGTCCCCTCACATGGGGCAATGGGCAGACACCAAACATCACCTGACTCGTCCAGCAAGGCAAGGTGGGCTGAGACCTTTGCTATCCGTAATGATTTCATGTACACTTTTGCCTCCCCATGTCTAGCACCTCGACATGTTCCCATGCTGCGAGTAAGTGTCTCAAGCATGTCCCTGCATGTTGTGGCCGTTGCCTTGTCTGTACTGACACACATGCCAATAAAGTCTACGCAACTTCACTACCTTCCATCTGTGATGAGTGTTGATTAGATTTAGAAATCGTGTGCCACAATGAGCATCGTCCCTACACAGGGAGGGAATGAGTGACGCATGTACAATGGGGGTGGGTCCCTTTTGACTGCTCGCCTCTGTGAGCCAAACACGGTGTGTGGGATAGTTGCTGGCAGACCTGTGCACTTACGTGTCTCCAACAATGGGATTATGGTGTCCAACCTCTGACCATGTGGAGGAATGCTATGAATCTAAACAGAATGTGTCAACACAGATGTGTGTGACTAGGTATGCAAATTGAACTTCTGTTGTCACATGTGATGTAGGACACCACTTCTGGCCTGCTAACGATTTGGTAATTCCTACACACAGTCCAATTCAATACATGGACGTGTGCCTATGTTGGTGGGTTGCAAGATTGTCGTTCATGTGCAAAGAGGCCACAGCTAGTACTCACCTTCACAGTCATCCAACTGCCCATGGGGCTCAGGATTCAACATGTGCATTGATTTCATTTACCAAAGTGTACCTACTTGTGCAATCATTGTCCATACATACATCCATATTTTCATACTTGAGTGAACATAGTCATGACTCATCTGTGTGATTTCGAATGTTTTATTCACATTCTGGTGAAATCCGGAGCTGGACCTGAACATGGCCATGCCACGCCCACATTACATGGAAGCCCAGTGGTGGGGATTGAAAAGTGACTTGGGAGAGAGAGAGTGCAGTCTGCAGCAGGATTGCTGTGCAATTGTCAACCAGTGAAGATATGGCAGTCCATGTCTGGGTACAGACGTATCTCATAGTTTTCCGGGGGTCAGTGGAAGGTGTTGTCCCAGGGCATGATGCATAGGGCAGAACCAGGCAGGGACAGGTCATATGGCGGTGATGGATGCTACTACCTACTACAAGCGCCAGGATGCCCTTGGGGCGACAGGACCGCGCTATACACGTACACCTACAATACAATACAATACAATACTACCTCCTTCCTTACATAGTGATTATCATCCACATCTTATTCCTCTGATACTTCCTCTGTGTCCGGTGTGTGTGATGGGGTAATGGCTGCATCACGGTATGCCACAGACACATCAGTGTGTGATGGTGGTAGGGCTGCATCACTGTGTGCCACTGACACATCAGGGGTCAGAGAGGTGTGTGTCCAAGTTCCTGCTACAGTCATCTGGGACTGGCTCAATGGCAGCAATGACAGGATGATGAACTGCAAGGCATGGAAGATCCCAGCTACATCTCTCTGGTGTTCAGCCGTGGCAGCCAAACTTCCAACCTGCATCTCCTCCATGGTCTCAATTGTCCTGCGCATCTGTGCCAACTCTGTGTTGTCATCGCTGGTGCCTGTCTGACTAGACATTTCTTGTATCCGAGAGATGGCCCCAGCGCTGTCGGCAGAGGATTGTCATGGAGCATGGTGTGTCCATTAGGAGTGTAAGTGGTCCCTGCTGGGACTCAGACACCCACGTATGGCATTGAGTTTGGCTGTCACGCGCTTGAAGCCCACCCAGAGCTGATAAGCCAACTCCACCTAGCAACCCAACATAAGGTGTTCGAATTCCATGTTTTGTTCCTGGGGGTCCTGGGAGACAGCTGTAGTGGTGTGTGTTTCCTGCTGTGCGGTCTGTGCAGGTGGTAGGGTCACCTCGAGGCAGCTGGGCTGCCCTGCTCCTGAGGGTGGGGTGCGGAGGCTGTCAATTAGCTGTTGGAGGGTGTCTGTACAAATGTGCAGGTTGTTCTCTTCATCATCACTGATGAGATTTGTGGTCTGCTCTGCAGTAAGTGTTGTTTGTCCCCCTACAATGTTACGGGTAGATTAAGGTTAACAGAGGTTCCCATATATGTTGCCGCTTTGTAGATGTTTACATGACAATGCACATTGTGACTGTTTTGGTGGAGCTGGCTATTTTATGGCAGACAGTGGGTTTTTTGAGTAGCTGACTGATATGTGGTAGTACCCGTACATTGTCATCACACAGTGTCTGGCTATGCCAGATGTGAGTGGCCAGTTACTGCACACAAGCGGAGCCTGTTGTGTCCTCTATCTTGTGGTGTTGGTGTTGCACTTTGTCCCACAATGCCATCATTGGTGAAATACTGTGGTTACTATGTGTGTGTGCTGCATTGTGGCGGAATTGCCCCTGCAGCTCTGATTTCATGGACTCTTGTCCCTTTGAAGGGGGTGTGCCTTTGAAATGTGTGCTTTTCGGGAGCTGATACATTTGCGACTTGGGTCATTTGTGCTCATGGACAGGTTTTGTGGCCTTGTGCATTGTTTGTCTGCTGCGTGTATTAGATGGTATAGGTTGTGGGTTCACGTAGATGTGTCAGAGTGTGACCTGCTCCTTTACGGATGTGATCCAAACTGGGCCACCTCAATGTCGATTTGTGCAGCATGTCATGTATTTTGGCTGCTGCCATGCTATCTGTCATGCAGTGTCACTTGCTTAGTTAGTGTGGCTCACACAGCCGCTGCTTTTCTGGACTCATCACATGTGCATGGACTGGTGGTGTTAGTTGGTTATTCGGAGGGGGCTCATTTGTTCACATGGTGGACAGGGGCCTACTTGGTGTTTGTATGTTTGCTGCAGTGTGCCAAGGGTATCAGGGACATGTTCCACAGTCATTGTGCATGTGCAGTGTGCTACACATCGTTGTGAATGTGTGCCATTGGGCCCAACTCCCCCATGCCCCCAGTCCCTGGTCGATACTATCCCTGGTGCTATTGGGTCAGGTCATATCATGCTGTGTCCAGGCCCCCGACTCCTGCTACCATCTCCACACTGATGAATGTGGCTGCCATTTCCTCCAGCTCATCCACCTCCTCCTGTGGCGCAGGACTCCCACCTCCAGGCGCTGTTGCTGCCTTTCTGTTGGCGGTGAGTTTCTGTTTGGTCTGGCTTTGCACATCATTGACCTGCACGACACTCTGACTCCATTGACGTTGTTGACAATGGTCTGCCATATTTCCGTTTGGGTTGCCAGTGGCAGTGACGAACAGTTGTTGGTAGTGTTCTATCACCTCCGTGACGATGATCCGGTCTTCCAGAGGATTGAACCCCTTCTTCCTCTTCTTCTTGCCCTTCCCGAACACGGGGTTCCATGCTGGTCTTCCGTGGGGCTTGCGGGGTTCGGCTTATCCTCTGCACTCGGTCCAGGTGCATCCATGGTGCTAAGCAGTTTGAATAGGTTTTGGTGTGGTTTTTTGTTTTGGCTTTCATAGTGCATTTTCACACATGAGGCATGGGAAATGCAGGGCTGTCCCTCGTTTTCAGTGAATTTGGTATCGCGCTATGGGGCATCACAAACTTTTTGACGTTTGTGTTTCGCATTTTTTGTTCATTGTGCGGTCATTTGGCGAATTATGATGCTACTGTTGCATGGTGCCACCAGGTTGGGAATTGGACTTTACAACAGTGTTATTTTCTATGCGGTAGACTGCAATATGCAAAGTTGCATTGAGCTAAATTTGCGATGGTTATCACACGTTCTTGAGAATATTTCACCAGGTGTGATAAATAGCACCTATTAGGAGTTGGCCTGAATCTGTATCAGATTATTGTTTATGGTCACAAAAGCTATGAATATTTTTCAAAGGGATGAAAGATGAATTAACCAATTGGAAATCTATGAGCCTATATGTTATTATCTTTCTTGTCTTGAGGTCTGTCCACTTAATATAATTAAACTACCAGTACACATCCACCTCTTGGTGCCTATCTGTGATAACCAAGATTTTACCTCAGGTTGAGGCAGAGTAGATATTAGGGAATGTCAGGCACGAAAGTGCCTGACAGTTGGAGATTATTTTTCAACACAGATAGCATCAAAGCTTTTGATGCCTTCAGGAAAGAATTTGGTCTAACAGAGCTCAAGCGGTACAGACAGATGGTAATGGCATTTTAATTGCACTGTGGATGATTTTAGCTCTTTTAAATAGAGGAGAAAGGTAACAGGGAAACAACTGTGGCAGCCTTGGAGGATTGGTCTGTGAATGGTGGATTGGCCTAGTGGTGCGGGCTTCTGACTATAGGCAGCAAGTTGTACAATGCCCTTATGCTGAGGGCAGGGATAATGCAAGTAGTAGTTACCCAAGAACTCAGCACCCGGCAATCATCACACATATATATATATATATATTCACTTTAAAAACCAAAGGTTACAGAGATTTGATAGTTAGGACATAGATTTTGAAAAACCTTAGAAATTTACTTTAGGTTAGGTTATAATTTATTTAGTCAATTAACACCATAAAATTCGATAGAAGGGCATAAATAATAAAAGTAAATAAATACGGAATCTAAAAAATGGCTATCGATCAGTAACACATTAATTCCGATTTAGGGAGCAGACATTAATACAGAATTTGCTTTACATACAGTGGTCAATTTCTCATAAGGTGCAGATGTGCATAATGCCGAAAACCCTAGCGAAGCATATGTGGCTTGCACATTTATGCAGAAGGTACTGATATTTAGCCACCGGAAAGGATGAGTAATAAAAATGCTGTTGTTAGACTTTCTGGGTTTGAAGACCACAAAGCTTATGGCTCCTAGCATCCTGCTAAACCATAAATGTTTTTGGGCAAATTTGTGTTAAAAGTGCATTTGTGCAACTGTGCGGACTTATGCACAAAGTGCAGATATTCAAGTGACAGACAAGGTAATGTTGAATTTGTACTCAGCCTAATGGGATAGGAAGCAACTGCTGTCCATTTTTCAGGGTGACCGCTTTAATGCCAATGATGGTTTTCCTGGGAGAATCTGATTTAGAGGGATGTCAGTTAACACTATCGGCCAGTGAGTGTTGGCGATCTGCCTAATTTGCCTTTCCTGCTTGCTGTATTTTGTGATCGTCCTGATCTCTTGTGGTATCTCCTTAACATTTTTAACAGTAGCTACAGTGAGTTTAGTAATGTCCTTTCTAACTGATACTCTGTTTTGGGAATAACATTATAATACCCTTGAATTTCTAAAGCGCACAGCTACCTCCGAAGTGGTTTCACAGTGCTGGGGGCCCTCGGGAAGATTAAACGAGCTATTTCCCAGAATCACTTGGTACTGGGCTGATCTGCCACCGGCAATCGAACCGTGAACCCCGTGGTCCGGAGTCAGGTACCCTGGCCGCTGCCCCACACCTCTTCCACAACATTGTTACCCAGGTTAGCCAGGTTAGTCTTTATGATATTTTGTACATAAGACCTGACAGTGAAGTTATAAAGATTTTTTTCCTCAGTCCATGATGCAGGTAACATTAGAAACGCTGCACCAATTTTGTCATTCACAACAGTACCGACAGCTGATACAAATCCAGCAATAATACACATTGTATAGCTCATACAGTAAATCCATTTAATAGAACATTTTTATGCAGCAGAAAATGTCCTGGGTTAGCTAGGGGAGACGAAGTGGTGCCAGAGCCAGAGCTGCCGACTTTGGATTTGGGAAACCTAGTTTGAGATTCAGCATCGACTCATCATCCTGTGTTTCTCCCTGTGCCTACAAAAAATTAATGTAGCCTTGCGTAGCGTATTTGGTGCTCACGTGCTTCGGGTCAAGTTTGTGCTATATAAAAACTGCAAAAAAAATTACACTTAAAGTAGGATATTTTAAACACAGTGGATACAATTAAACAAAATGGAGTCCCACTCTATATGCCATAAATGCAGGAAAGATAATTGTTTCACGCCTGCACTCTGTAATTCTTTCTTTTTTGCAAAAAGTTGTTGCGTGCATTTACACTTGTTTTTGGATGTGTTAGTTTAACCATGAGGTAATGCGAGCTTCATATTGTTGTTGCCTAATGAGACATAGACAATGTATGATTTATGTAGCCTCTGATGGATTCCTAATTGTGATTATTTAATTTATAGAACACGTCCCTGACGAAGGCTATGACCTAGCCGAAATGCATTGGACAAAACATCAATGTATTTAGAAGTCCGGATGATTTAATATGAAGAATGAACTTTGAGAAATTAAATGAAAATAAAGATATTGATATATCTGGAATCCGTTTTTGAAACCTTTTGTGAATAACTACAACCCTCACCATGGGGCCTAGGCTGTGACCAGGGGACGTTACTCAATTAAGGGTCACACATTTCTATAAATGCAGGAAAAACAAAACTATTAACAAAATAAAAATGTAAAAAAATTATGGGCCAATACAGCTCGTTATTCCTGTACATGGCATTCAGTTGGTGGCGAGTCTGGCTCAGGATTAGGGCAAGTGACTCGTACAGGAGGAGAATTTGACCAAATAAACTCTGTAGTTTCAGTTTCTGGACAAATTAATATTTCTCCTGAAAACCACACTCTAGGCCACTCCATTAGCAAATAAAATTACATGCAAAGTAATGGAAGCTCAGAAATGTATGTCCCGATGATAGGTGTTCGCTGTCTCTCCAGACACTAGGGGGCATATTATCAAGGGGGTTTATCTCCACTTTTTTGGCTTTAAAAGCCAAGATAGCGGAGATAAAATTATCTCCCTATTACCTAGCTGTCGCTAACACCAGTTAGCGACAGCTAGTAGGAGATAGCGACCATCTTGGGCCCCACTTTGCATGTCAGTGATATTTATCACTAATGACATGCAAAGTGGGCGTGCCAAGATGTTAGCGACTGAAAACAGTCGCTAACATCGCTATCTCCTATTACCAACTTTTGGAGATATTCGCGCTAAGCACGAATATCTCCAAAAGTTAACACCTGCCCTGAGCAGTTCTTAGCCATGTTATCCAATGGGAGGTGGATAACATGGCTAAGAGCATTAGCTCGGTAATGCATGAATATCGCTGACTTTTCAGCGATATTCATGCATTGCGGCGATTTTTATCGCATTTGCGATAAACCTTGGTAATACCAAGGTTTATTTGCGGTAAAAATCGCCGCAGCTCAGCGGTAAATTTTTCACGCTAACCAAGCAATAGCGATAATCGCTATTGCTTGGTAATATGCCCCTAGGTTTCCATTTAGTGGATTCAGTGGTTATGCGTGGCAGAAACACAAATTACCTTCCATGCAAGTGTTCCTACTACTGGACTCGTAGCACTTTCTCTAAGCCCCTGCTTTTGTATCAGTCTGCAACCACCTACATCTCACACTAAGGTGAGCAGCACAGAATGATATGGCAGAAGGATAGGGGTGAGGTCATAGGTCGTGATGCATCCCTGATGTACCAGCAAGAGCAGAGTGAGAGACTACGCAGAGTGCTTGTGGAAAGAAGAGACGCAAACTCTCCAGAGTAGGGGTGGATGGCGGGGAAATCTAACATGCAGTGAAATCATAGTTTTTTGCCACATTCCACACTCCCAGCAGAGCACAGAGTTGGCAAAATCCAGAAACTCTGCTGGTGGAGCTTTCCTGGGCAGAATTCCATTGAACCTGGTGATAGCTCTGTGAGTTTTCACAAAGAGCATGCCTGCACACAACATTGCAGGGGCTACCATGTGAGTGTGTGCTTCTTGCAATCAAAGGATGGATTTTGGCTTCAGGAAATTAGTTTTATACTGATAATAGACCAGCAGATACTCCAACAATAAAGTTTTGCATAAGCCATGACAAATGTATGCTGTGGTATTGGGTATTTGGCAAAGTCAAGTAATACTATGTCTTTCTTAGTTTTTTAAGTGTCTTTGGAGAATCTGAAGCTGTTTAATTACAGTTGTACACATTTCAAAGAGCCACACACACACCAATTCATTTAGAACAATACTTCTGGCTTCTAGGTAGGAAAGTGTTGTAGAAGGAAGGTTTTAGCCAATCATTAGAGCTGGAATTTCAAAGGATGACTGCTGCCCAGGCCCTAATTTGAGTTATGGAGGACAGCTCTGAGGCAGGATCAGGTACTGAGACAGCATCTGAAGGAGAGGGAAATGGAGCAAAATCTCGAAGTAATTTTTCAGTCAGCAGAGTTCCATCTGATGACTTGTCTTCCAGTGGTCAGAGGATCACGGTAGTCATGATGTCCATTCACAAGCACAGTGTGTGCAGTGGAGCGACCGCAGTAGGGTAGACAAGCACAGAGAGCAGGCATATGTGGCAGCAATCACAGACTGAGTGCTCTCTTAGCAGCTCCTCAGTTTAGTGCACACTGTATGTAAAGTCGATACAGCAATTTGCTTACCGATTGACCACGTCCATCTATTTTTGAATGGTGACTTTCTTGAGTAAATTGTGCACCAAATACATTTGTATCAAGTATCATTTCTGAGGGAGCATGGAGGCACTCTTGGGCCCCATTCTAGGGCACGCTGGTAGACTACTACTTTACTTGAGGAGTTGAAGACTTTTTTGGGCTTTACACTCAAAATGGGTTTTGTGCACAAACCAAACTTGCAGTCCTACTTTTGTACGTTCACGGTTTGGGTAACACCCATCTTTGCACTGTGCATGGGCATGGACTGTTTTTTGCCATTGCAGCAAGTGCTACATTTAAATGATAAATCTTCTGCATTGCCTGGGATCATTCAGATCATGACTGGCTGTTTTAAAGTTGGCTTGTCGGAGAACAGTTGTCTGCCAGGTTTACTCCTTGAAAGAATACAGCCATTGATGAGTCCTAGATCCCATACAAAGCACTGCAGCTGTTAAGGCAGTATATCCCAAGCAAAAGAGTTTGTTATGATAGGAAAGGACTCCACTCTAAACCTCGTAGGTTCCTCTCCCACACTAGGAGTCGCAGCTAATATTGTATGGGAGTTTGTATAGCCACTCCATCATAAATGTTATAACCTATAGGTAGACAACTTCTATGTAGGAGAGGAGCTGTTCAGTGAGCTAAGGCTGCGACTGTGTCATGATGGCACAAAGGACACTCGCAGGTGCTTGTTTGTAAGAAGCTCCAAAGTACAGGGTTGGGTTCCAACTAACTGCTCGCAGTCAAGTTCTCTGATAGGTGTGATGTGTACCTGCTCATTAAAAGTCATGATGAGAGTGCTACCTTGTCATGATTTGGGGTCAGTTGGCCAAATTTCTAAGTATGGGTGGAAAATTTGTTCCGCTTACCATGATTCTGCGTTCGCTGATGAGTTTCCCTCCCTGTTCGCGTGCGCTGCGAGTTTTTGGTAGCTGGCCGAGCGACTCCGCGATCGCGAACAGGTCATTGCGACCCAAAACAGGAAATTGCGAACGCGATCACGTCATTGCGACCCGAAAGAGGAAATTGCGAACGCGAACAGGTCATTGTGACCCGAAACAGGAAAAAGGCATCGCGAGCAGGCTGGTTAAGTGGAAACAACATGTTCCCGATCGTTGCGACCGCATGCGCAAGTTCTCGTTCCCGAACTGGTAAAAAAATCTTGCGAATTCACAAAAATAATTGCAAGCTCGCGGAATTTGGCGGATATTGCGTATCGTGAATTCGCAAATTCATCCCATGCTTACAAATTTCACAAGTTCATTTGTATACTTTATTACAGCAAGAACATGGGCATAGTGGATAAGAATGACTAGGTTCTGTAGCCATAAAACGCAATTCATAAAACTCACACTTGGTATATGAAGCTGTTTACCCACCTGATTCAGATGGGAACATACATTGCATATGTTGCTCATTGTGAGACCACCACCGGAAGATTCATATCTTACCATGACTTTCAGTCAGCTTCAATGGACAGACCACAGCTGCGTCCACTTCACCTTCAAGAGAACGACGACCCACCAACACCAGCAACAGGCCGCCCGCAGAAGCTGGAACAAGATCACAGCAGACCAGCTCGCCACCTCCCTGAGCCAGCACCCTCCTGCCAGCTCAGCGAACCCCAGCCAGGCCGCCGACAACCTCACGAAGTGGATCAGCAACTGCGCGGACGAACTCGCCCCACTGAGGACCCCGCCTAGCAGACCCGGCAGCAAGAAGGCCCCATGGTTCACCGACGAACTCAAGAGCTCCAAGAAGAACTGCCGAGCCCTCGAGAAAGTCTGGAGAAGGGAACCGACACCGGACAACAGGACCTCCTTCAAACTTGCCACCCGGAAACACCACCAGCTGATCCGCGCCGCCAAGAAAACAGCATTCAAGGACCGGTTGGACAACAACGCACACAACTGCAAGGAACTCTTCAACATCGTGAAAGAGCTTTCCAACCCCAGCGCAGGAAACAAAGACATCACCCCATCGCAAGACCTCTGCAACTCCCTCGCTTCATACTTCCACAACAAGATCGCGGACATACACAACAGCTTCAACAACCAACCAACGCACACCATGACCGAACAACCACCCCCCACCACCACCCTACACGCCTGGACCCCGATCAGCACCGAAGATACCATCCGCACGATGAACTCCATCCACTCCGGATCACCGACCGACCCCTGCCCTCACCACGTCTTCAACAAGGCCGACGCTGTCATCGCACCCCACCTACGAGACATCATCAACACATCCTTCGACACCACCATCTTCCCTGAGAGCTGGAAACACGCCGAACTCAGCGCTCTACTCAAGAAACCAACAGCGGACCCCACCGACCTCAAGAATTACCGCCCCATCTCGCTCCTCCCGTTTCCAGCCAAAGTCATCGAGAAGACCGTCAACAAGCAGATGGCCGCCTTCCTCGAGACGAACGGATCCCTCGACCCCTCACAGTCCGGCTTCCGAGCCAATCACAGCACCGAGACCGCCCTCATCGCCGCCACCGATGACATCCGAGCCCTGATGGACAATGGAGAAACAGCGGCCCTCATCCTCCTAGACCTCTCCGCGGCATTCGACACGGTCTGCCACCGCACCCTAGTATGGCGCCTCAGCAACATCGGAATCCAGGACAAGGCGCTGGAATGGATCATCTCCTTCCTCGACGGAAGAACACAGAGAGTCCGCCTACCACCGTACAAGTCAGAGGCCTCCGAAGTCATCTGCGGCGTCCCTCAAGGATCATCTCTGAGCCCCACCCTCTTCAACGTCTACATGAGCCCCCTCGCGGCCATCGTACGCAAACACAACCTCAGCATAATCTCCTACGCCGACGACACCCAGCTGATCCTCTCCCTGACCAACGACCCCGCCGCCGCCAGAGCCAACCTGCACGAAGGGATGAAAGAGGTAGCCGAGTGGATGACGACCAGCCGCCTGAAACTGAACTCGGACAAGACGGAGGTCCTCATCCTGGGCTCCTCACCCTCCGCCTGGGACGACTCCTGGTGGCCTCCCGCCCTGGGCACCGCACCCAAACCAACAGACCATGCACGCAACCTGGGCTTCATCCTGGACTCCTCCCTCTCCATGACCAGGCAAGTCAACAACGTCTCCTCGGCGTGCTTCAACATCCTACGCATGCTACGGAAGATCTTCTGGTGGATCCCCACCGAGACCAGGAAGACCGTCACCCAGGCCCTCGTCACCAGCCGACTGGACTACGGCAACGCCCTCTACGCCGGTACCACCGCCAAGCTCCAGAAGAGACTCCAGCGGATCCAGAACGCCTCAGCCAGACTCATCCTCGACATCCCACGAACCAGCCACATCTCCGGACATCTGAGAGACCTTCACTGGCTCCCCGTCAACAAAAGAATCACCTTCCGCCTCCTCACCCACGCACAGAAAGCCCTACACGACCAAGGCCCGAGCTACCTCAACAGCCGAGTCAACTTCTAAGCTCCCAAACGCCACCTCCGATCAGCCAACCACGCCCTCGCCGCCGTCCCCCGCATCCGAAGAGCGACTACAGGAGGAAGGTCCTTCTCCTACCTGGCCGCCAAGACCTGGAACTCCCTCCCGACCGACCTGTGCCTGACCCAAGACCACCTCTCCTTCAGGAAGAAGCTGAAGACCTGGCTGTTCGAGCGGTAGCGGCACCCCCCCCCCCCCCCAGTGCCTTGAGACCCTACGGGTATGTAGCGCGCTTTACAAGTGTCACTGATTGATTGATTGAGTTGACTGTCATTGAAAGTCTTACTTCGACAGAAGCAGCAACTTCCACTTCATATGCTTTGGAAGGCGTAGCATTGCTGCAGGATCAACACTTTGTGCAGTGAATTCCTGCAACAGCTAAAAAGACTTGACCATGTTGTTGTTGTTGTTGAGTCTGTTCTCAGCAAGGAAAGAGGTAGGAGACTCATTTTGAGTGTCCCCAGTGCCCATCTCAGCCTGCCCCTGTTTTCCTACTCGCTTTAAGTTGTAACATATAAATGTAAAGTATTGGGAAAGTAACTGAGGTGGTCTGCTGTAAGATATATCTTTAAATGACTGTGCATATATAACTACCTACCATGTAAATGTATAGGCATTTATATAGCGCACTACTTACCTGTAGGGTCCCAAGGCGCTTCGACCGCTGCGAAACCCTTCCTGGCTTCCCTGAGAGATGGTCCCTTAATGGGTATCTCCAGGGTGAGACCAGGCATCCCCGGCGGTCTGGTGGGGCCGTTAGTGAAGATGAGGCAAGCTAATGCCCAGAGTTGCCGAGTGTGATCGCTGATCAGAGTGGGCACCGAGGCAAGAGAATTATCGAGTCCGCTGACCCTGGTCCAGAAACCTGCCGCGACGGGAATCGAACCCTGGTCCCGGGCCGTCCTCTGCTCTCGGGTCTGCCGCCTCTAACCAGTGAGCCACACTACTATCATGGACCGCTACAGCTGTCCAAATTGTTATTCTCTACTTGAGGAAATCATGGACTTACTTATAGCCTGCTTGACACCTGTGTTATTGTCAGAAGGTGGTAGGTGGTCTGCTCCTCAAATGACTAGCGCACATAACAGTGGATAAAACATATGCTGCATTGTCACAGAGTACCCTGTGAGGCAAAAACATAAACTCTCCAGTAGTTTTGAAGTGTTCTTTAGGGAATTTAGGCAGTCTTCCCCATCATGTCTGCCTTAGTTTCAAAGGGAGATATGCTTACTCAGTTTGAGGAATGTGGGTCTTGACAGGCAGTCTCTGAATCACTCAACTTGCAACCACAAACAGGAAGGAGTTGGATTGAGCACAATGAGTGTGGTAAAGGAGCATGAAAGATTGTTTTCTTGAGCTTCAGTTAACTAGCAACTGAACAGATTAGTAATGGTTCAATTGGCTTGTAGAGGATTAGTGAGGCTTTGAAGGGGACAGAGACATGAACAGGTGGCAACCTTGTATCATAGGAATGCTTTCAAAACTATATAGTATAGGTAGAAGGCAGATACTCAAGGTAGTAGAGATGCACATGGCGTAACTTCATCTTCATCAAAGGACTCAACCATATAGGTGTTACACTCTCCCTGATACTCACTTCCTTGCTCAACTGAGCAGATGACTCTACACCATAAAGAACACCTCAGCCAGTTTCTCTCTCACCCCAAAACACTTCATTGACTTCCCATCCACAGCTTTCTTCAAACTCCTGACACACATCCAAAGCTTTACACAACACAGGGCCAGTGTACCTTAAAACCACCTGAGATTTCGGAACCCTTCCAGGCACCTTTTCTCAGCTGGACTTGTACTTGCACACACTCCATACATACACAGCACCAATGCAGGCAGTAGTACCCTCTACTACCTTACTCTGAAAGGCTGGAATGATCCGCCCCTGCACATCTGTACTGCCTCTCAAATGATTGCATTCCGTACAAAGATGGAAACTTAGCTTTTCCGTTAGGTGAGTTCATGAATCATTCCTGCAACTCCTGTCATGTTCATCCTTTATCAGAATATTGTAGATGTTCAGTGTGCTGTATGACAAGTGCATCACAATCACAACACTGTACATAAAGGTGGAATGGACATATTCCATGTTCTCACTGACTACCCTGCATATCTAAAACTAATGTTCTCCATTGTTTAGGATATGCTCCTTAGGGAAATTAGGATGATCTTTTCTTGCATTATTATCATATACGCTTCTTGAAAGGCAGTTTTGGATGCTCCATGCAAGAACTCCCACTGACCTTGGTTTCATCCGTTCCTGTTGCGGACACTAGGCCTAGGCACACAAGTGGGCAGCACTTTTATTGGCACAAGTGGAGCAATGATGTTATGACTTTTTTGGATTCCTGCTGATTTTTGATGTTTTCATCACAGAAATGGAAGGAAAATATGTGATTTATGGTAAAGTTTGGGATTTGTAGGGTGTTGTTGCTGGAAAGCCCCCATGAGATCCATAGACGGAACACTACGTTGGAATCCTTCTGGTGTTTATGTCTAAAAAATGTGTATGTTTGTTGGTTTCCATTGGCGGTGGCTGAACGTGGCCCTAAATACTGCAGCTTTCTTTTTCACTGATCTCTCCATGCAGTGCTTTAATGGCATTTGTGTGCCAATCTCTTGGCCCATCCACTTAAGTGAGGTACTGTTCTCATCAGTTGGCATGCGAGAACAAAGGGAGATGGAAATGTGTGGCTCCTCATATTCTTGAAGGTTTTGTCAAAGAAATGCAAGGATCATTTTAGTCAAAGTTTGAGGTTTGCAAAGGTTTCTGGGTAAAAGTACGTGGTCAAAGTCACACAAGCCATGCACCTCTGGACCCCCATGGTTCTTCAGTTTTCAAAAACGTGTGCACTTGCTAGGTTTCCCTAGATGCCGGCTGAGCTAGTGCCTAAAATCTACAGATACCCACAAAGGAAAAAAAATGTCAGTTTTCAGTAGAACATGTGGTGTCTACGATGTGTTTGGGGCATTGTCTTGTCTAGGCCTTTCCAAACAAGTGAGGTACCACTTCTATTGGGTGACATGTAGGAATGCTGGGTGGTAGGAAATGTATGGCTCCCGACGGATTCCAGAAATTTTCAGTGCAGAAATGTGAATTTTAGTCAAAGTTTGAGGTTTGCAAAGGTGTCTGGGTAAAATGACCTAGTTAGAGCCATGAAAGTCAAGCACTCCAGGCCTCCCCTGTTTGTTTTGTTTTTAAATATGTGCAGGTTTTCTAAGTTTCCCATAGTGTTGGCTGAGCTAGGGCCTAAAATCCACAGCTACCCACAACCGACAACCCCTATACATTCCTGCAACCAGAAGAGTCTGGTTGATGTACACCAGGCACCTGAGTCTGAGGCTCCCAGAAAAATTCTGGAGTTACTTTGAGGGGAGAGATAAGCTCTATGTACTATATAAAATTGGATTTGTTTTAGATGGCATTTCCTGAGACCTTCCATGGATATGCCAACACCTTTGCCTTTTCCTTCATCGTATGAATACCCAACAAAATTTGCTTCCCACATTCTATTCAGGGATTGCAGCGAGATTTGCATTTGGTTGGTCAGGGCCCCAGTGTTCCAACTAATTAGCCTATGGCTGCTATCCAGGATGTGCAAGACTTGTAGGAGCTGATGAGTGGTTGGCTTTGCATTCTGAATTGCACGTTGTCCTAAAGGCACCTTTCAGTCAGGTATACAGAAGAATTCGACCTTCATGGAGGTATTAGTGTTCTATCAAGGCCGGGAAGGAAATTAGGTAATCTTTCTGGAAAAGGTACCACAGAGTGATAAGCCTGGTCTGGCACCAAGTGTTGGTGATTTTTACTACCTTGCCTAGGTAGGTAACTGCCACCCATAAAAGATGGGGAAACCTCCTGGGCTGGGTCCCCAGAACTGAAAGTGTCAATATCTAAGCCTGCAAAAGCCGAGGCCAGCCGTACACTTTTTTTTTTTCCGAAGAAGTGGTCTGCCAATCAGTACCATAGCCTTTGTAATTGGGCCGCAATGAAATAATATTGAAATTCAGAGGCACCAAAAACTCCTTGGTCAGAAGAAAGTTCCAATTTTGGAAGTCTTACACGTATGCTAATTCAATCATATTTAAAGGGCTAGCGTAAGCACTTTACTCCTAGTTAACAGGTATAAAGTTCTAAAGACAGCAAACCAGACACAGCAAACATTTGACAGGAGATCAAAGAAAAAATGTTTTATTATCTACATGTTCCAAACATGGGCCTCCAAAACATTACTTGCCTATTACCTTTATGAAACACGTGGTCGTTGATTGATATGGCATAATATCTTTGTTTTGTTTTGTTTTTTAAGCCCTCACTAAAGTGGATTTTGTCACGAATTGCACTGTTGATGTACACACGAGAGGCTGAGGCCCATTTCTATGAAAATGTGTAAACATCCTTTGTACATGCAAGATGTCCTCATGCCATATAGTGCAGTTGTTATAACTGGGTACCCCAGATCACCAAAGGATAAGAGTGACAAGAGACAGAAAGTTTACAGGTTTGAATTAAGATATCAAGTCATTAAGAGCACTTTAGGAGAATGTGTACCACCTCGGTAGACACCATCTCTCCTTTCATTCATATTTGTTTTGCATCTCAGTTTTCTTTGAGGCGTATCTTCTCCTTACCCAAGAGACAAAGGGCCATATGTAGGTAGCCCAATTGCGATCGCAAATGCAGAAATTCATAATTTGGGCAGTGTGCTATGTAGCACACAAAAACCCACATGCAAAATAAGGAATCGCTAAATGTGCGATTCCTTATTTTGCTAATGCATTTAAGGAATCCCACATTGCGATTCCTTAAATACAATGTAGGAAGCATCCAAGTTGTGCGATTGTGGCTTAATTATTCGCAAATTACCACCAACCTGAAGTTGGTGGAAATTTGCGATTTCTTTGACAAATGCACTTTTTTGCATTTGTAAAAGTGCCATGTGGCATACATACATGCCATTAGCGCATGTATGTGTGCCACATGTGCACAAATGTTTATTTCAGAGGTGCAAAAGGGTGTCCTATTTACACCCTTGCAACCTTGAAATTGCATTCTCAATTTGCGATTCTCTAATTGAGAATCGCAAATTGAGAATGTCTTCCCATTCATTCCTATGGGCCTTTTAGCCCATAGGAATGAATTGGAAGGTATTCCTTATTTGCGAATCTCAATTTGCGATTCGCAAATAAGGAATAGATGGGATTCGCAAAATATTTTGTTAATCCTACCTACATTGCGTTTGCGATTCTCTAATTGCGATACCATAAAAATCGCAATTTGAGAATTGCAAAACACGTATTTTTTTTTTTTTTTTTTTTTTTTTTTTTTGGGCTTGTTACGCGCCGGCATCACACCCGAAGGTGTATCTCCGCGCGGTGCTGTGAGGTGGACAGGTCGAAAGCTCCTCCTAGAATAGTACAGTCTTTAGACGTTTCCTGAAAACTGAGTGACTCTGGCAATCTCTGAGAGAGAGGGGGAGGCTGTTCCATAGACGAGGACCCATGATGGATAGGGCTCGGCCTCCCTGTCTGGTCTTATAATGTCTAGGGACTTGGAGCAGCTGTTGGTTGGAGGACCTAAGGATGCGGGATGGACGGTGGTAGACAAATTTGTCTGTGAAGTAATGTGGTCCCAGATTGTGTAAGCTTTTATGTATTAAATAGCTGATCTTGAATTCTATCCGTTTCCGGATGGGAAGCCAATGAAGGGCTTTAAGGAGGGGGAGGGACGGTGTTCTGGGGGGGGTATTGGTCACCAGCCGTGCTGCGGTATTCTGCACCACCTGTAGTACGTACATATGGCCCAAAATCATTTAAAAAAAACCTTGCTCTTTATTCTAATATCCTTTTGTGCAACCTTTTTGCTTTCTGATATCGTACTGTTGGATTATGTCTTTACTATTCGTTCCATGCACTGTTATGCTTTAACTGTTTTGTTATAGCGATTCAAGTTATGTTACTGTGTTATGTTTAGCACTGTTCCAGCTCTTCCAATATTTAGGAACCATTTCAGCCCAGAACTGTGCCAGGGACTTAATTGTGTTTTAAATTTTCACTTGCAGTGCTGATTTTCAACGGATAAGAGTCCTAATAAGGAATGTGATACAGCTTTATATTCAGCCAGTCTTTTCTCGCTGTTTGTCTCTTCCTGTAGCCTAGTGAGGTAAACGTAAAACAGCTTTACAAACCTCATGTTTTCCAGTTATGCTCACAATTATTTTATTATTTTTGCATCTGGGGATTGAATGTTCAACATAAGGAATACATTCCTTAGACATGATCGTTATCACTGCAGTAATTTAACTATTACACTAACCTTTCAATAATTTCAACAAATGCTCTTGTAGCAAGATAATTCATTTCTAATGTGCGATTACTTAGGTCTGATTCAATTTGTGTCCATAAATCGAATCTCAATTTGTATATTATCCATACAACAGGAAGTGTTCCTAACTTTGTACTTATTTTTACTCAATAGAGGCTGCTGCCAGACCCAGGGGATGGGGCAGGGGCTAGGAACAAAAAGGTAAAACATAACAAAACTTACCTGAAACGCTGCCACCTCTCCTACCTCCTCCATCTCTATGACATCTTCCTGCACTCCCCACCAGCAGCAGGAAGCACCCACCCTCCCAGCCTCCACATAGCCAATCACAACTCTGCAATGCAGCATTGTGATTACTCTGAACACCCTAGATTGGTGCTCTGACGGGGACTGGGAGGGTTTGCATGTTCCTCACCAGGCTGTGTAATGCAACCTCCTAGTGGACATGCAATGTGGGCAGGACTGCTTGAGGCAGCATGAGAGGGCTGGTCAAGCAGTCTTGCACACTTCAGGAGTGAAAACAACTCCTCTCTCTACTGCATCAATCCCGCCCAAGAGCCACTGAATTATATAGGAAAAATAAGATTATAATAACAATAGTTATTATCATTTTATTTTTCCTTTTGTTCAGTGGGGCGACAATCCTCAACCTTAGCAGAGGAGCTACCTCTGTTTTTACTGTACATTGCCATATATGGGAAGAATGTCAAGGAGATTGAGATGAGAATTCAAAAATGTAAATTTTGTTTAGGATGTTTTTATTTATAACTGGAAGTTCGTCTTTAGACATTCAGTATTTTATTGGGTATTATGGTATATTTTATCCTCAAATATGTGTAACAAATGTGCAGTGAACCCCAAAACACATCTGTTCCTCAGTGTATGGCGTTTTCCTATTAAATAAGTTCACATGATCAAATATTCAATGCCTTTAAACTGTGAAAAGGTCTTCAGGAAACTAACAGTAAACGTCAGCTGCAAAGGTACCACTGACATGCTCCATGACTTGTGGTATGTTATCTTTATATTTCTATAGTTTTTTAACTGGACCTATCAAAATTACCAATTCATTTTCCAGAATTTCTTGGAATATGCCAAAATACTGGTTCATTGGAGTCATAAAAAACATTAGTATTTCATGTATTATCCTGCTTGCCTTCCTAAAAACGTGCAAGTGTTAATAAGGTTAGATTACAACATTCATATGTTTGGCTCCCTCATCAAACTGCCGGCACCTTCTCCGTGCTCAATGGAACATAACATTGTTCTAATTAAATTCAAGACTCAGGTTATTATGAAGCAGTCTAGTCATAATAAAGTTTATGAAGCTGCAGTTTAGACCAAATGAATTGTACAATTGTTTAATTGGTATACCCTGTCAATGTTTTCGAAAACTTTACTACACAATATATGATACTTTGATAAGGACGGTTTTGTAAATATTTCCATTTATAAAAAAGCTCGACTACACTGTGTTAATTTGATCCAAATTGTTTGGATTTATTTAACCGATTTTGCAAAGAAAGCCTGGCCAGTCTTCTAGAAAGCAATCATAGGAAAGGAGAATGCGACAGAAGTATCCTTTATGGTAAATAACAGTATGAAGGGTTCCGTGAACGAACACATTTTCAAATGTATAATGGCTGTATTGTTTCACTTTGCCAAATGTTCATGAAAATCATGACGTTTGCAGCAATTTCATGTCACATACACCCTTATGTAATACAAAACGAAATTGTTGTGCAGGAAACAATGTTCAGAAAAGATAAACTAATGGGGACATTTTCTTCATGCCTTCGTTATTCAGGGCCCGATGTAGGTAGGGCATTACCGATCGGTATCGGCCGAAAATACCGATTTTTGGCCCTTACCGATCGGTAAACAGCCATCGCGATGTAGGGAACCAAAAACAGAACGAATCGGACAGAAAACCGATTCGGAATGAGTACCGAATGGGAAAGAATCCGATACGTACATACCGAAAATCGGATATGTAACGAATCGGAAAAACACCGATTCGGTTACAAAGACCGAATCGGTCCATGTACCGATTCGTTAGTGACACCGAATCGGAAAATCACCGATTCGGTCCTACTACCGATTCGTTAGTGACACCGAATCGGAAAATTACCGATTCGGTCCTACTACCGATTCGTTAGTGACACCGAATCGGAAAATCACCGATTCGGTCCTACTACCGATTCGTTAGTGACACCGAATCGGAAAATCACCGATTCGGTCCATGTACCGAATCGGAAAAAATACCGAATCGGACATGAGCCGAATCGGAAATCATGCCGATTCGTATGATTCTCCGATCGGGAAATTCCCCGATTCCGACAGTTGGGGAGATGTAGGGAGGCACAGAAACACCGAAATCGGCTCAAAATCGGTAGAATTCACTCGGTATTTACCATGGATTGCAATCAGGTGGTAACCAACTCCAACCCATATAAACAGTCCCAAAATGCATTGCAACTTGCAGGATGGCAGCTTTCTATGTCATTGCGAGGCGGCTACGGCTACAGCAGGAAGGACAGAGGGAATGGCTAAGAAATGAACAGGTCTACAGACAGAGGATAACCCTGTTCATGCTCACTGAGGCTGAGATCCTACAGAGATACAGGCTGGACTCTGACACCATACTTGAGCTCATCAGGGACCTTAAGCCATACTTGGACCACCACACCCCAAGGGCACACGCCATCCCTGCGCACGTCCAGGTGCTATGCAGCCTACACCTGGTAGCGTCTGGTAGCTATCAAAGTGGAGCAGCAGCAGCAGGAGGGGTGAGCCAGAGCAGCCTGTCAAGGTTCTTCCACATATTCCTTGACGCCATGATAGACAGGATGGAGCAATACATCTCATTCCCTGCAACCCACGCAGAACTGCTACAAACCAAAGCAGACTTCTACCAGATGGCGCAGTTTCCCCAAATCATCGGTTGCATAGATGGCACGCATATTCCGATTTGCCCACCAGCGGACACCGAATACATATACCGCAATCGGAAATCGACACACACCATCAACGTGCAGGTGATCTGCAATGCCAAGTGCACCATCACAGACCTGGTAGCAAAATTTCCAGGGAGTACCCATGACTCCTATATATTCCAACAGAGCGGCATCTATGCACGGCTGATGGCTGGCGATTTTGGAGAAGGATACCTCCTAGGTGAGCCACATCATCAGACCCCCATAACACATAGTAGGTAGGTGTAATACATGTATGCATGTGTCTAATGTGACCCCTTTCTCTTCCAGGCGACAGTGCATATGCCCTCCGCTCATTCATACTCACCCCCTACCTCAACCCCTCCACACCCAGCCAAAGGAGGTATAACCGGGCCCACATACGCACCAGGAATGTTGTTGAACGGACCTTTGGCATCTGGAAAAGTAGATTCAGATGCCTGCACAAGAGTGGAGGTGCAAGGCAGTATACCCCCATCACCTGCTGCAAGATCATAGCTGTATGTGCAATGTTACACAACCTTGCGGTCAAGAAGGGCACTGAGGTGGAGTTGTCTGACTACGAGGACTATGACGACGACGAAGCTGTGCCACTGACACAGCCAGCTGGGGTGTGTACGCCATGTGATGGCAGATACAGACATGAGGAGATCACTGAGAACTATTTCTGACTGAGTACAGATGCAAAGACAGCTAAATGTTGCTTGGAAAATAAAATTTTTAATAGTGATGCACCACAGTTACATCACTGAAGTGCATCAAAAAATGGAGTCTGTAAAAACAAATAAAGTCCAGGGTTCTGGTTTGCTCATCCCCCCTTGCCAGCCTATTTTTTGGCCCGCTTTCCAGACCCACTGGGGTGTCCCTCGGCCCCCTCCGAATGGCCTGCAGCATCAGCGGATCGCCTGGTGCTCCTCCTTGGCTCTGATGCAGCGCTGGCCGGGCTGCTGCGGCTGCTGCTGTCTCCAGCATCACCCAGGTCCAGGGCAGGATTGGAGGCGGCGTTTGATATTAACATGGCCTCCATGGCCGTGGTGATCCTGGCCATCCCCCTGGTCAGCTCAGCCGTATGCTGACTGAGCACCGACTCCTGATTTGAGCTTCGATGGCACAGCTGTGCGGTCGCCGCTGCAAGGCGGGCCATGGCCCGGTTGAGCACCCGGGCATCCCTCCTGCGCGCAACCTCATGCTCCTCCTGCCTGGCAGAGGAGTGGGTGATGGCAGTGGTCAGCCTGCCCAACCCTGCTGCCACCTCCTTGTTGCTGTCCACAACAGCCTGGAAACCCTTCACCAACTCCCCCATCTGCAGGTTGTGCTGCAGGAGCTGGCGTTGGCAGGCCATGGTGGATCTGGCCTGTTGGCGCTGGATTTTGACCATCTGGCCCTCCAGGCCCAGGAACACACTGCCCTCCCGTGCTGGTGCAGCAGTGGTGGTGGTGGTGGTGGTGGCACGGCGTCTGGCACTGCTGCCTCCGGCCTGCTGAGTGGGCAGGGGTGCCACTGGTGGGGGTGTGGTGCTGGCCGGTCCCGGAGCCCCTGCTCCCAGGACAGGTAGGACGGGTGGCAAGGCCACGGTTGTGGCAGGTGCTGTTGTCGGCGGAATGGTCTGCCTTGTAGGGGAGTTTTCAGGTGAAAATTGCAAGGGGGGTGTGCTGGCCAGTACTGGGGAGTGCACTGCTTGGTAATCAATCACCAGGACTCCCTCCATTCCAAGCCCTGGGGTGTCTCCTTCCTCATCCTCATCCTCCTCCTCCTGGCCAGGCTGGCTGGTGCTCGGCCCTGCCACTGCAGTATTTGATGTTGAAGCTCCCTCTGCTGCCACAGTGGTGCCGCCTGATGGTGCCCCTAGGTACAAAGAAGCATTTGTAAACTGAGTGCCGATGTATTACAGTCAGTACAATTATGGCATTCCACATGTCCTTGCATCTCCTTACACCGTGTCACACTGTTTCCTGTCTTGTGATTCTGCACTGACATATTTGGCTAACTTCTGCTGACTACATGTACCATGATGCTTGTCTCTTGTATGTTGGTGACAGTACAGTGCTGGTGTTTGCCTATGCATTGTGTCTAATGGGGAGGTGTCTGGTAGGGTGTGTCATGATGCGCATGCTTCTTACCTGTAGCTGTGGCCATCGCAGTGCTGTCCAGGGTCCCGATCCCTACGATGCTCTCCCTCTCGATGGTGCTGGAGACAATTTCCTCCAGCTCGGTGAGGGGTGGCGCCGGGTTCTTGCCTCCTCCGGTGTGTCCAGCCTGCCTTTGGAGGTCGGCCAGCTTCCTCTTCGTGAGGCTGCGGAGGTCGTAGAACCTTTTCTTAAGTTCCTCAATGGACCTGGGGGTGACTCCAGCAGCATTGACCTTCTGGGCGATGTCGGCCCACAATCTCCTCTTGGTGCTGTCTGGCACGTTGAGGGACAGCTTGCCAAAGAGCTGGCGGTGCACCCTCACCACCTCCTCAACCAGCACCTGAAGTTCTGTGGTGGCGAATTTGGGCTTCCTCTTTTGGGAGGACTTCTGGCTTCCTGCCTGATCTGCCATTTTCACCTGCTCCTGCTCAGTCTGCAACCTCCTTCTCCCACTGCTGCTAACTGTGTGTTGGGCTCAGGCAGGCTTTCCAGAAACTTCTAGAAACTTCTTAATTGGCTGCACCTGCCAGGGTTGCCACTCCCTGTTTGGGTGGGGGAGGGGGAGCCACCTCATTGGCTGAATCGCCTATTGCCGAGTCGGCTTTTACCGATTCGGTAAAATCCGAATCGGTAAAATCCGATTCGGTATTATCCGATTCGGTAAAAGCCGAATCGGTTCATGCAATGCATTCCTATGGGCTTTTTCGCCATGGGTCTATGATTGCCGATTCGGTTTTTACCGAATCGGCTTTTACCGAATCGGTATTCGCCGAATCGGAAATATCCGATTCGGTGGTAGCCGATTCGGGGTTTTCCGATTCGTTGTTGGCCGATTCGGTAATTTCCGATTCGGACCGAGCTGAATCGGAACGTACCGAATCTCATTACCGATGCCGACCGAATCGGTTTTCATTCGGTATTTTTTTCCTACATCTCGTTTTCCGATTTCAGAATACCGATTCGGCCCGCCTCGGTATTTTGAAATCGGAAAATCCCGTTTACCTACATCGGGCCCTCAGTGTATAAAAACTAAGCAAAAGGCAAACTTGCAGCAAAAATGATGTCACAACGCTCTGAAAAACACCATAAAAGGCGAAGGTAAACCAGAAGCCTTATCAAGCTACACCGAGCTACAACGAGCGGGGGCGTTGTGAACCTATGCTTTAACAGCTACAGAGAGGGTGGGTTTGTTTATGGGCCTCTTTTATCTGCAATGTTCCAGATCAAAACTCACAATTAAGGCTTAACGTAAGAAACAAATATGGATTTTTATAAATGGATAATTAGGATTGACGTGTAGATGCTTGAGAGGGTGAAAGGATACATAAATGAGGGGTTGAAAAGATGGGTCAATTAAAACATGGATGGATGAGTGGGTGAAAGGGTGGATGAGCTAAAGAATGGATAGATGAGTGAACGAAAGAATGTGTGGGTGAGTGGTTAATAGGATGGGTGGGTGAGAGGATGGATGATAGGCTGGGTGAAAGCGTGCATGGATGAGTTGGTGAGAGGATGCGTAGATGGGCGGATGGAAGAGTAATTGGAAATCTGAGATAATGGCTAGATGAATAAAGTGATGGATGGATGGATGGGTGGGTGAAAGGATAGAATATTAAATGGAAGTATGAGCGGATGGCGGGCTGGGTTAAAGGATGACAGAGCAAATGGAAATCTGAGAGAATGGATAGATAAAAAGGTAGAGATGATTGATGGATGGATGGGTGAAAGGATGGAAGTTTAAATGGAAATCAGAGAGGATGAAGAATGGGTGAAAGGATTGCAGAGTAAATAGAAATCTGCGCAGTTTGGTGGATTGTATAGTAAATGGAAATCTGACAGGGTAAATGGATGATGGATGATTGAATGGATGGATGAATGGATAAACTGATGGATACTCCAACAGGCCACTCTATGGTATTTCAATCTGTGCTATTCAAGTTTACCTAACTACACTGTTCCTCACTCTACTCTTTCACAGTCCTCTCTACACCATTCCACTGTACGCCTCACCAGTCAATGCCACTCCACTCTACGCTATTTCACTGTTTAGCAGTCCACTGCACTCTATGCTAGTCTCCCCTACGTTGCACCACTCCACACTATTCTACTGTGTGTAACTCCAATCTCCAATGGAAAATATTGTATGCAAACGAAAGGCACAGCAATGGGCACGCCCTTTGTTCCAAAGTATGCTAAACTGATGATGGGAAGCTGAGCGCGTGTGGACAGAGAAAAACATTGAGATATTAAACAAATTGATTTTATGGATTCGGTCGATCTATGATCTGTTTTTCATTTGGGAAGGAGGGAAGGATGAATTGGAAGAGTTTTTACAATCCTTAAGCAAGAATCCTTAAAAGTTACAGTTTACATATGAAATGAGAAATGAGACAATACATTATCTGGATGTTTAAGTATGTAGTGAGAAGGGGAAGAGATGCACCAAATTGTACTGAAAACTGATGAGTTGTAACAGTATTCTATTTGCGAATAGTGCACATCCAAAAGCATTGGAAAAAAAATAACAAGTGTATGTAAGCAACATAAATCTGTGTAGCTTCTAGACAGTATACTAGAAGGGAAGTTAAAAGGCTGCTTAGTAATCTTAACTAAAAATGCAGTGAGCAAGAAAGGGGAAAGAGGAATTTATATACTGAATGTATATTAATTTTATTATGCTAGTATAAATGAATGCATTTGAAATGAGAGCTGTTTGTTTGCTTATATTACATAATTTAATAGTATTTAATTTGCACATGCTCACACAGGCAGGGAGGCACTTAGATACCCGGTTGCACTCTCACAAAAGCAGCTATGCACCAATCACTCATAAAGCCAGACAATGACTGCCACACTCACTCACACACTCATAAGTCCATTCACACACCCCTTTATTAATGGCTACAGTATTAGTTTATTCTTAGCAAATACTACAAATACTACTGCACATTTGTGTACAGGAGCATGTCTACACCTTCTTCATACCTCTTCACCCATCTCTTCTTCTAATTTTCTAGGAATCATCTCTTCTTTTGCAATGGGACTATGTAATTTACTTCATACCATCGGCTAGTTGTTTCAACTGCATACACTAATAAATTCTCTTGTAAGTACCTTTCTGCATTAAAGTAAGGCTCAGTAGTAGAAATATGCTTCCATTCTACATTGAAAGTTTTGCAAAAGTTGCTTTTATTAATAAGCCTTTTTTATCTTCATAGACAACAGTGTTTTAACCATTTTTCATTTTGTTTAGTATCAACATAAAAAGTTTGCACTTCAGAGGAAACACTTTATCAAACATACTCTCAATATATAATTTTTGTTTGCGTGCTCCTCTTCTTGGCATAGTGTATCTTACTTTTCATACCAAATTCTGTATTACTCTTTAAATCTGACTTACTCTTGCTCTGTTACTAATTTGGAGAGGTAAAGTAAATAGACGGCAGCAGTGTAAGTATATGAGTGAGTTCCTACAATAGTTAATCAAAAGTTCAAGTTGCAGTGAGTTTCTGTATTTGCAAATAGTTAAATAAGGTATGATATATTTGTTTGTTAATTGTTTGGTTTCAATTGTATTTGAATATATTTATAAAATGGAATTGTAAAGTTATAAATATATTTAATATTAATTTAAGTTAATAGTCACAAAGACACCACTACAAATACTCATACATGTACTCTAAATCCTATATAGTCATTCACACATGTACTGAGACAAACACACTGTCACACACCCAATCAAAAATCCATACAGTCAAACATGAGGCATTTTGCACAGTTAATATCCATCTCACTAAAATCTTCGCAGGCTGCTGGTATTATGATGACAGCAGCTGATGAATGTTCTCCGAATAGTGCTGTAGAGCTGGAAAATTCTGAAGCACCTACTATCTCTGCATCATTCAGTTGTACACCTTTTTATGAATTGTTTTTACCTGGTTTCCTTTGGAACGTGTTCCAGGTGAATACTTTTTGGCACTGCAGCTGGGTAACTATGCTGCAAATATGACACTGCACATATTTAGCTGTAACCTTATTTTCCTTTGAAGGTATTGTAAAATGCTTGCAGACATCACTTCTTTTTGTGCTTGTTGATGTAAAGATATAGCATCCTGTGTTTTATAGTGGTAGTGCACAAAACTGTATTGGTAAATAGTTAAATAAGTTGTCTTATGTTTATTTGTTTATTTGTAGTGAGTGCAATGCAACGTGTTGCTAATTCCATTAATTGTAAAACTAATAAATATTTAAGCTTTTTATTGCAAATTAATGGGACCATCTATTAGGATAATGTACTTTACTAATTAGTTCTTGCAGTCTTATTCTATAACTTTAGATTTTGAGGATGCTTACCCAAGGACAGATTGCTACAGTAAATAACAGACCTAGGCAATATCAGTACAATAATTTACATAACTAGCTACATACAGATAGGATTCAGAAAAGGGGGGTGGTGATGGACAGAGTATCTGAATTAAGCAGAACACTCCTACTCCTATCCTATCCTGGCCGAGTGCATCATGGGAACAGAGCAGACCAAACTACCAAGCCAATTCTTTTACTGGAAAGGAAACAAGATTCCGGGGACCGGTTTCTGGCATTACAGCCGTCTTCGGCCCGGCTTGCTTGAATCCTGATGGTCCAGTGAGCAAGGAACTCATGTCTGAGCATACCCTTCCACGCTTATGGTGGACAAAACGATTCAGAAAAGGGGGTGGTGATGGACAGAGTATCTGAATTAAGCAGAACACTCCTACCCAGTCAACAGATCAGGGCTTGATCCATCACCGTTTTTTAGCTCACTGCACCATCCCAGCTCAGAACCTGGCTACATGCAAATTAGTCTGTCCCTGGCCCAGTGCATCATGGGAACAGGTCAGACCAAACTACCAAGCCAATTCTTTTACTGGAAAGGAAACAAGCTTCCGGGGACCGGTTTCTGGCATTACAGCCGTCTTCGGCCCGGCTTGCTTGAATCCTGATGGTGCAGTGAGCAAGGGACTCATGTCTGAGCATACCCTTCCACGCTTATGGTGGACAAAACGATTCAGAAAAGGGGGGTGGGGATGGACAGAGTATCTGAATAAAGCAGAACACTCCTACCCAGTCAACAGATCAGGGCTTGATCCATCACCGTTTTTTAGCTCACTGCACCATCCCAGCTCAGAACCTGGCTACATGCAAATTAGTCTGTCCCTGGCCCAGTGCATCATGGGAACAGGGCAGACCAAACTACCAGAGTGTTCTGCTTAATTCAGAGAAAAAACGGTGATGGATCAAGCCCTGATCTCTTGACTGGGTAGGAGTGTTCTGCTTAATTCAGAGACTCTGTCCATCACCACCCCCCTTTTCTGAATCGTACATACAGATAGGGGTACACACACACACAGGTTCACACTGATAGAGCAACTACCACACCTAGTTATACATCAATACAATTGCTGATATACCCAACTACTCACTGATAAAGACATTGACACATCCATCCAAATACTAATGTGTCCAATAGTACACCCAGACACACAGTGATACACCCAGGGACTTACCAATGCAGACACTCACACACCCAGGCACACAGCAATACAGACACTGACACAGCCAGACAAACACTAAGGTATCTAATTAAATACCCAGAGTCACACTGATGTGCACACTGAGATGCCCACAGACTTTTCAATGCAGACAAGGACAAACCCAGGCATACAGCAATGCAGACACTAACACCTCCAGCCAAACACAAATGCGTCCAATAACACACCCAGGCACACACTGATGCACACATTGAAACGCACAGAGACTTACTAATACAGACACGGACATTCCCAGGGATAAAATAAATGCAGACACTGACACAGCCAGCCAAACATTAATGCATCCAATAACACATCCGGGCATATGCTAACGTATGCACTGGGACAGTCAGAGATTTAGCAATGCAGACACTGACACACCCAGTCAAACACAAATGCATCCAATAAGACACCCAGGCACACACAGTTGCACACATTGAGATGCCCAGAGACTTATCAATGCAGACACTGACAAACCCAGGAATACAGCAATGCAGACACTGACACAGCCAGATAAACACTAATGCATCCAATTATACACCCAGACACACACTGGTGCATACACTGAGACACCTAGAGACTTGCCAATGCACACACTGACACATTCAGGCCTAAAGCAATTCTGTCACTGACACAGCCATCCAAATATTACTGCATCTAATAACACACCCAGGCACACACTGACATATGCACTGAGACAGCCAGGGTCTTAGCAATGCAGATACCGAAACACCCAGACATACAGCAATGCAGATACTGACACCCCTAGCCAAACACTAATGCATCAAATAACACACCAGGCACACACTGATGCCCCTTAAAGAGACAATCAGAGACTTACAAATGCAGACGCAAACACACCCAGGCATACAGCATTGCAGACACCGACTCACCCATCCAAACTCTAATGCATCCAATGAGACACTCAGGTATACATTGATACGCCCAGGGACATACCAATACAGAAACTAACATACCCTGGCATACAGCAATGCAGACACTGACATACCCAATCATGCAGTAATGCATCCAATAACACACGCAGGCACACACTGAAGCATACACTTACATATCCAGGCTCACGCTGATGCATATATCAACACACTCAGGCACATACTGATGTATACACAAACACACCCAGGCACATACTCACATAAATACTAATACACTCAGGTGCACATTTTGCCTACTCTAAAATACCTAGGCACACACCAATACAGACTCTGACACACCCAAACATACAGCAATGCAGACTTAGACACACCCAGCCAAACAGTAATCTAGGCCAGACACACACTGATGAATACACTGACATACTCAGACTCACACTGATGCATATGCTAACACACCCAGGCACAAACTCATGCAAACACTAGCACACCCAGACACACACTGATGCACACACAGAGACTTACCAATGCAGACACTGGCACAGCCAGACATACACCAAATCAGACATTGGCACATCCAGCCAAATACTACTGCATTCAATAATACCCCCAGGCATACTTTGACACACCCAGGAATACACCAATGCATACACTGAGACACCTAGGCATACAGCACTGCAGACACTGACACATCCAGCCAAACACTAATGCATTCAATAACACACCCAGCCACAAACTAATGCACTTACGGACACACCTAGGGACCTACCAATAAATTCACTGACACAGCCAGGATGTAGTAATGAAGACACTGACACGTCTAGTCAAACACTAATGCATCCAGTAGCATACTGATGCACACACTGAGACACCCAGGGCCATATTATCAAGAACAGAACATTATTACTGCTTTATCGGCAGGAAACTGCAGCTAAAGCGGCAATAATGGGCTTTATAATATGTCCTTGTGAATTCCCATAGCAGCCCAGTTTCTGGCGTTAACCTGGGCTGCTATGGGAATTCACAAGGGCATATTATCAAGCCCATTATCGCCGCTTTAGCAGTAGTTTCCTGCCGATAAAGCTGTGATAATTGTATCGCCGGTTCTTGATAATATCCCCCCCAGAGACTAACCAATTCAGACACTGAAACACCCAGTTTTACAGCAATGCAGACATTGACACACCCAACCAAACACTAGTGCATCTAAAGAACACAACCAGACACACACTGACCCACACACTGACTCACCCAGGGAATTACCAATTCAGACACTGACACACCCAGGCATACAGTAACGCAGACACCAACACACCCATTCAAACACTAATTCATCTAATATGACAATCAGGCATCTGAGCAATTCTGAAAAGTCTTTCACCAAACAAATTGGACCTGCCATCCATCTATACGAAACCAGGGCCATAGGCTCAGCACTATATGGGGCAGAGCTCTTGGCACAAACTAACATTAATACTCTAGCAGTAACCAAGTACACATTTCTTTGTAAACTGGTGTCACTCCCAGTTATCACATCGTTGGACCCACTACACATAGACCTGTGCCTAAGAGACCTCAAAAATAAAAATGTTCATCACATTATATCAATTGTTACGCTGGAGGCAGTTGTGGTCTACCCCAGAACATGAGCACTACACAATAGCTCTCCAGGACAATATCTCAGCAGCTCATTCAATGAAATTTCTTAGCTCAGGTTCATCAAAGAGCTGTTAGTGTTTATTGGGGCACCTGAATTGTGGACAAATGCAGCCACTATACTACCCCCCCCAAACAAAAAGTCCTTTGGAAGTTACATTGGACATTGGTAAATGGTAAAGTAGCTGCAATAGCAGATCTTCCTGCTCTATCACCAATTTTAAGTCTATATTTAGATACAAGCTCTACTGGGACCAGGTTACTTCTCTTTCTAATAGGAAATTGTTTTTTCAATTAAGAGTAGGCATGCTCCCGTGGAGAGCCTTTATGAAGAGTTGTTCAGCTGAGGCCATTGATACCTGCCCCACATGTCAGAGACAGGTAGAGAGTCTCATGCACGTTCTGCTTGCCTGTCCAGCTTAAGTCTGACCACGCAAATTTTGGCTAGCTCAAATCTATAAACAATTATCCCAGTGTAGCCATCTTGCTGTCCTTCGCATATTGAGGTCAGTCAGCACCACCCTATATGCCATATTTCTCGCAAGTGCTATGTTTGCATTGGTGAGTACATCCAATGCTGTGGACCCTAGAAGGGTGTTTGGGCTTTGTTCCCTTCCCGTCCGGTCAAAATGGTAGCGACCATGACGTAGGGAAATAAGGAATAAAGAGAACAAGGAGAGATAGCCCCGAGTAGTGTGTACCACATAGCCACCTGTCTAGGCTCCAATATTTTGTTGCAGCACCTGGCCTACATTCATGCTGCAGGCCTGGCAACACAATAACTGGGAACAAGGGAGGTCTGAACTCTGAACCCACCACCTAACATTTTTTTGAGCACCAGGCGCTGCCTGATCTACGGCACCAAGGTGACGGCTCCTCTGGCACTGTTGTGTGGCACTGTAGTGTGCAGCTCATCTGGTGTGGCCTCTCAGTGGGGCATGTCGGCCGGCAGTGTTCGTTTGCCGGCCTGTTACCTGAGTGTGTGTGCTAACACGCTAGAGCTCTACCTTGCCCTGCCTGGGTATTCTTCTGCTGGAACCTCGTGCTCATGGCCTGTTGCTGACCCACTGATGTCGGCAGCATTTCCTTGCCAATCCTGGAGGTGGGACTATCCAGTGGCTTTTCCTGTGGGCCGTAGGCAGTGTATTCTTGGCCTCTGCTACACAGCTCGCCTCTCATCATCCCAGAGCATTTGGGAATCAGCCTGCCATGTGTTTTGGTGGTCCTCTGCTGGCCCACATGGTTCCTACACCAACTCTACAGCCTTAGGATGACACTTAATTGTCTCTGGATACCCCTGATAGGGGCTGCCTCCAATCTGACTCTAAGGGTGCAAAGGGAAGATTGAGTGCAGTGTAGCATATCCATCGTTCCATCTTCACTGTTCAGCACGACTACCATGACAGCCATACCGCCTGTAGAGCCATTCCTGATTGATGGTCACCCATCTGCAATGAAAGGAATGGGTGGAGCATCTGGAGACCTATATTGCAATCATTGACCTAGATCCTGACAGATGAGGTCCCACGCTCCAACATCTGGTAGGGCCTGCAATACATAAACTGGAAAAATCTGTTGCCGAAGTGGGACCACCTACACATACAACACCCTTAATTGTGCGTTGACTGCCCCTTTCAAGCCTCTGTCCAATCCTGATTGTGAACGTTCTTTACTACGTCAAGCCAGGTAGCTACCAGATGAGTCTGCTGACAACTTCTATGCCATACTGAGGAAGCTAGATAGCAAGTGCACTCTTCCAGATGCAAAAGATGAAATCCAAGTTTATTCAGGGTTGTTCCTCAACAAAACTCAGAGAGAACATCCTTCAAGTCCCATGGATGGCCATGGTGGACATGCTAACCATGTGCAGGTCAAAAGAATTGTGCAAGGTGCTAGCAGCTCACATGGAGAAGGGTGGCTCACTGGTTAGAGCAGGCAGACCCTGAAGCAGAGGTCAGACCCGGGACCAGGGTTCGATTCCTGACGCGGCAGGGTGTTGAGCTCAAATGTCCACGGACTCGATAATTCTCGCTTCGGTGCCTGACTTAATCATGGGTTCACAGTCTGCAACTCTGGGCATTAAGCTTGCTTAATCTCCACAACGGCCCCCCCACGGCGGGATGCCTGGCTTTCACCTTGGGGATGCCCTGTAGGGGCTATCTCACAGGGAAAAACCAGGACGGGCTCCCAAGGCAAGCGCGGAGATACCCCTTCGGGGGTCGATTCTGGTGCTATATAAGAAATGTAATAATAATAATAATAATAATAATAGAGGGGGCACTACTCCACCAGGTTAAAACAGAATGGGTCAATGCGGTGGGCTTCTGAAACATGGTCAAAAGAAAAGCCTGTACAAAGACCACTGTATTATATATGCTATGGATGTGGAGGTCCCTATCCACATCAAGGGCACTGCCTAGCACAAGGAAAGTGATGTTCATCATGCAACAAACTGAACCACATTGCCAGGGTCTGTCATTCATCGGCACCCCCAAAACATCAGGAGCCAAACTGGTCAATGCCCTCCATGCAGCAGAAGTCCCAGAGGATAAAGGGGACATGATGCACGTTTCCTGTTCATCCTACTCTGAAGCCCACCATTTCAAAGGTGTTCGACTATGGCTCCCCTTCTCCCCTTCTTCTAGTGGTAATGTTCACAGTCCAGATAGCTCATGAATCTCCCTCAACTCGTGCCAAGGTATATGTCATAAATGGGAGCACTAGGATGTTACTGAGTTGCCAAACAGCAGAGTGTCCTCAATTCATCGTGTTTGCATTCAGCATACACAGGGAAAGTTTGAATCTTTATTTGAGGGCATAGGGTGCGTCAAGAGCTGTCTGATCTGCCTACACATCAATGACTCGATCCAACAGGTGGCCGTGAAGCCTCGACGGGTGGCCGTCCACATTAGGCCAAAGGTGGAACAAGAATTGATAAAGCTGGAACCTGCAGACATTATCGAAATGGTGGATGGCCCGACTCCATGAGTGTCCCCAATCGTCGTGGCATGCAAACCCAAAAAGCCAGGAGAAGTCAGAATATGCGTAGATATGTGCCTCCTGAATTTGGCTATCAAATGGGAGTGCCAACTGCCGCCCACCATAGACGATATCATATCTGAAGTGATACAGCAGGCCTGGCAAGGTAACACCTCACTCTTGGTTCAGAGATAAGGTCTCCTTTCCGCCTGAGGGCCTCAGGACTAAAGTGAACTTCTTTCCCAAATGAGTAGTGTGCCAGGAGGCGCATTTGCAGACTGGTGGAGAAAGGTAGCTTGGCCTCTGACAACCCCTCAGCAATCTACCTGTGTGGGTCTTACTGAAGGTAACAAGATGGCTAGTTGGCCCTAATTACTCTCAAGAGCCAGGGGGACTTCATCCCACAACTAGTAGTGCAGCAGTAGACACGTTTGCAGAGTGGTGGAGAAAGTGGGCATGGCCACCGAAACCTCTCAGCAAACTCACTTTGTGGGACTTGCTGGAGGTACCAGAAGGGGTAGTTGGCCCGCAAGGACCCTCAATAACCAAGGGGACTTCATCAATCTACTTGTAGTGCACCAGGAGTGTTTGCAGAGTGGTGGAGAAAGGGGCATGGCCTCCTAGCAGGTCTCACCAATCGTGCTGTTTAAAAATTACTGGAGGTAATAGGAGGGGTAGTTGGCCCCCACGGACGTCCTTGGGGGTCAACTACCCCTCCTGTTATCTCTAATAAGTCCTTAACACTGGAATTTATAAAAGGCCTTTGGTTGCCATGCCCCCTTTCTCCACCACTTTCAAAATGCGGCTCCTGGTGCACTACTGGTTGGAGGATGAGGTCTACTTTACTCTTTAGGGACCTTGGAGGCCAAGAAGCCCTCCTGGTACCTCATGCAAGTCCCACACAGTGAGATTCCTGAGAGCTTGTGGGAGGCCCAGTCCCCTTTCTCCACCACTCTGCAAATGCGACTACTAATTAAAAAAACATATAAATTCACTAAATAAAGCAAAGGTTACTGGGACGTTATAGTTAGGAATTAGCATTTAAAAAATCTTAGAAATTCCCTGAAAAAAACAAAGGTTACAGTGATGTTATAGTTAGGAAATGGAATAAAAAAATAAACTTAGAAGTTCACTGAAAAAACTAAAGGTTACAGAGACGTTATAATTAGGCTCAGGTTTCATTCATACAAAACCTGAGAAATTCAGCAGTTATAGTTAGCTGAGCTAACTATAACTCACAACACCCGCAATGCACTGCTTATAACCTCACATATTGCACCACTAATGACACATCACTGATGACATCTCAAATTACATCACTGATGACATCACTGATTACATCATCCAATGACTGTACGTATTTTTAAAAAGGTTTATGAGTGTTAAATATATATACCAAGGTGTATTATTGAATCAGTGGCTGTATGAATGCCTGTATGGATGTCATCAGTGATGTCACTGACCATGTCATGGGTTATGTAATATGTGAGGTCATAAGCAGTGCATGAAATGTTTCAGCGCTCTCTCCATCATCTCCTTGTGTTTGCTTTGTTCGCCCTAAGTTGGCAGGGGATGCCCAGACATGGGTCCCTTGCTCACTTTGCCACTGGATTCAAGCTAGCCTGGCTGATGAAGCATGTCACCCTGATACTGGTCCCAGGAGGCTTATTTCTGGTCTAGGGAAAACCTTGCTTGGCAGTTCAGACTGGACTGTTCCTATGAGGAACAGGGTCATGAATAATGTGCATATGTCTGGGTCTGAATTGGGGTGGCGAAGTGAACTAAAGAATGATGATGGACTTAACGCAGATCAAATAGTGACTGGGGATGAGTGTCTGTAAAGTTTCAGTGCTCCGTCCATCACCAACGTGTGTCTACTTTGTTTGCCCTAAGTTGGCAGGGTGTGCCCAGAGGTGGGTCCCTTGCTCACTTTGCTACTGGATTCAAGCTAGCCTGGCTGATGAGGGGTGTGACCCCGAAACCGGTCCCAGGATGCTTGTTCGGCGAGATCACGTTTCGCGGTACTTCGCAATTGCGAGATTTGAGATGCGGCGAGCAGCAACAATCTCGCACAAGCGAAAATATAAAATTTGCAATTCTGCACAAGAAATCCACCAGCAAGCAACATAAACCTTCTTGAAATGATGATTTTTATCTGAATAACTCCTTAGGTTGACATTTGCCTGCACTTTTTTAGCGAGGAGTCCATTTTGGGGAAGCGGGGAGGGGGGTGGGAGGAAGGAAGTGCCCCACAGTCTTCAACTTCCTGTTCCTGTCCAGCAGGCTCCTCCCAGTGCTTTGTCCATCTCCTGATCACTTTTCATTTGGATCTGGAGCTGGAAGGATTACTTTTTGTGGATGCTGCTGGATATTTGGATTTGAGGCCTTTTTGACTTTCTTTGGATCACTGTTGGATTAGAAATTTTACAAGTAAGTTTGTTTGGGGCATTACAGTTGCTGCAACTACAATTTTGGAATTTTCGATTTTTGGGCTGTTTTGGGGCCTTTTGCCCAGGGGTACTCAGTGGTGGGTGGACTGAGTCTTGCTGTGGGTTGTCTTGAACTTAAACATCATGGAGGGCATGGATGGATTGGGATTGTGCTGATTTTTCAGTGATTTTCGTTTTTTGGGGCTGTACTTGTGGGCTTTTCACCAGGGGTATTTGAGTCTAGCATGGGCTTAGTCTTTCTGTGGGGTGTCTTGAACTTAAACATCATGGAGGGCATGGATGGAATGGGATTGTGCTGATTTTTCAGTGATTTTCATTTTTAGGGGCTGTACTTGTGGCCTTTTCACCAGGGGTATTTGAGTCTAGCATGGGCCTAGTGTTTTTGTGGGGTGTCTTGAACTTAAACATCATGGAGGGCATGGATGGAATGGGATTGTGCTGATTTTTCAGTGATTTTCGATTTTTGGGGGTGTTCATGGGGAGGGACAGGCCATGTGGCTGGGGGCCATTTTGAGTGCTGCTACAGGCCCTGGCTATGTGCAGGGAGGCAAGTGGCCATTTTGAATGCAGGCATTGTTGTTAGGCCTGCAACCATTTTGCCTACTTTTCAACCTTTATGCCCAGGGGTAGTGAGTCTTGCATGGGCCTAGTCTTTCTGTGGGTTGTCTTGAATTTAAACATCATGGAGGGCATGGATGGAATGGGATTGTGCTGATTTTTCAGTGATTTTCGTTTTTTGGGGCTGTACTTGTGGCCTTTTCACCAGGGGTATTGAGTCTAGCATGGGCCTAGTCTTTCTGTGGGGTGTCTTGAACTTAAACATCATGGAGGGCATGGATGGAATGGGATTGTGCTGATTTTTCAGTGATTTTCGTTTTTTGGGGCTGTACTTGTGGCCTTTTCACCAGGGGTATTGAGTCTAGCATGGGCCTAGTCTTTCTGTGGGGTGTCTTGAACTTAAGCATCATGGAGGGCATGGATGGAATGGGATTGTGCAGATTTTTCAGTGATTTTCGTTTTTTGGGGCTGTACTTGTGGCCTTTTCACCAGGGGTATTGAGTCTTGCATGGGCCTAGTCTTTCTGTGGGGTGTCTTGAACTTAAGCATCATGGAGGGCATGGATGGAATGGGATTGTGCTGATTTTTCATTGATTTTCGTTTTTTGGGGCTGTACTTGTGGCCTTTTCACCAGGGATATTGAGTCTAGCATGGGCCTAGTGTTTTTGTGGGGTGTCTTGAACTTAAACATCATGGAGGGCATGGATGGAATGGGATTGTGCTGATTTTTCAGTGATTTTCGATTTTTGGGGGTGTTCATGGGGAGGGACAGGCCATGTGGCTGGGGGCCATTTTGAGTGCTGCTACAGGCCCTGGCTATGTGCAGGGAGGCAGGTGGCCATTTTGAATGCAGGCATTGTTGTTAGGCCTGCAACCATTTTGCCTACTTTTCAACCTTTATGCCCAGGGCTAGTGAGTCTTGCATGGGCCTAGTCTTTCTGTGGGTTGTCTTGAATTTAAACATCATGGAGGGCATGGATGGAATGGGATTGTGCTGATTTTTCTGTGATTTTCGTTTTTTGGGGCTGTACTTGTGGCCTTTTCACCAGGGGTATTTGAGTCTAGCATGGGCCTAGTCTTTCTGTGGGGTGTCTTGAACTTAAACATCATGGAGGGCATGGATGGAATGGGATTGTGCTGATTTTTGTTTTTTGGGGCTGTACTTGTGGCCTTTTCACCAGGGGTATTGAGTCTTGCATGGGCCTAGTCTTTCTGTGGGGTGTCTTGAACTTAAACATCATGGAGGGCATGGATGGAATGGGATTGTGCTGATTTTTCTGGGTTTTTTTTCGATTTTTTTGGGGTGTATAACTGAACTGATGTTCCTCTGTCTTCCATTGTTTTTAGGTGCACAAGACTCAAGAGAACCACCAGTGCCAGGAAGAAGTCCTGCAGCGGTGTGTGTGTGTGCAGCATAACGTCACGCGACGTCACGTCTGGCCTCAGACAACTCTACAATTCGTGCAACTGCGGCCTGCTGTCTGACCTGCTCTGAAGAAGATGGCCCCAAAAAAAGGTCTCCGTAGCTCCTCTAGCAAGAAAGTTGCTAGTAAGGAGCAGAAGAAGCAAGTTACCAAGGAGGCTGGTGTGCCAACCGCCACGTTTTTTGGGAGCAAAAAAAAAAGTACGCCTGCAGCAGCAGGATCTGCTGGGGACCAAGCTGGGAGCAGCACCCCCGCTCCATTGGGTTCATTGCCTCCACCACCACGCCAACTTAAGTCAAAGCCCTGGAGTGCTTCAGAGGCAGTCAGTGTACTTCTCCAATCACCATTGACCAGTGATGTTGGCTCATCGCAAGAAAGTAGCAGCAATGTCCCTGAATCAACACAGGTTGTTGTAACTCATCTGACAAGTGTTGAACAACCACAGCCGCAACAACAACATGTGCAAGTAGTACAAGCCCAATTACATGTGGAAGGAGAGGCAACGCAAGGAGATGCGCAAGCAGAGGTGCATGGAGGGTCACAACAAGTTCCCACAATAGTTGTCCCTCCCGAAATAGGGGCACATCAGGAAATTGACAATCAGACCGAGATATCATTTGAGGAAGCCACTCCTCCTGATGATCATTCATTGTCTTCCACATCCCTAGCAAGGAAAAGATCAACGGGGGTGTCTACATCTTCTTCAAGCCCACCTCCTACTGATGATCTGGATGACGATTGGGTACCACCACGGCAGCCTGAGAGTGAGGCACACCATGATCTGACAAAGATACCTAAGCGTAAAAGGAAGGTCGTCGAAAAACTCATACCTATGGAGTGAGATGAGGCTCAACAAGAAGTGACGCATACTGCTGCTGATGAAGCCCTTCACGACGACGATCCAGTCATCATAATGGTCACTGCAGCCCCAGCGGGCATGCAGCAAAGAGACATTTTGACCCTATCCCGAGAAGCTGCTGAGCGTGATGATGATGTCGACGAGGAGGCAATGGAAGAAACACCACAATCATTGGAGTTAACTAGTACACCAACACCTACTGCTTCCATATTTCTTAGTCGCCAGAAGGGACCTCCATCCACCTCGACCTCAATTCATGGTGGTGAAAGTGTAAAACGTACTGAAGTTCGGCAATCCACATCCTCCACTTCATCTGGCATTAGCAGCAGGACCACCACCACCAGTATCGTCGCCTCCTCCGGCCCCCAAAGACATTTCAAGTCTGCAGTTTGGGACTTCTTTAGTGTTTGCCCAAAAAATGAAACCGTAGCCATTTGTAGCATGTGTAAGCTTCGAGTTAGTCGTGGTAAGTTTGGTTCCAACTATGGTACCAGAGGCCAGAGAGGTCATCTTGAAAGAAAGCACGCTGTCAAATGGTTTGCGCACCTACAGGCGATCAAGGAAGCCCGAATTGCACGTAATGCTGTTTCATCTGATGTTGACGAGCAGGAAGAAGACGTGTCAAACCCTTCACTTACACCCAGTACCCCTGTCAGCAGCACACCCCATGTGAGCCACACTAAGAGTGTGGGAGAGAGTGATACACCATTGCGAAAAAGTTAATCAGCGAGCGTAACTGGGTCGAAGATATCATCATCATCCCGTAAATCTTTGGTCCAGGGCAACATTAAAAAGATGTTGTTTACAGAAGCGCAATATGAACGCAACCACCCACTGACGCGTCTGTATAACACTAAGCTGGCTAAAATGCTAGCTCTGGACTTTCTCCCTTTTTCTTTTGTAGAAGGGGTTGGTTTTCTAGAATTAGTGGCAGCGCTCTGCCCTAAATGGAAGGTTCCTAGAAGGTTCTATTTTGCCCGAGTTGCGGTTCCAGCACTACATGAAGATGTTCTGAAGGTGATTGGGGCAGCTTTGCAGAAGAGTGCTGTTCACACTATACATCTGACAACAGACATGTGGTCCAGTGGCGCAGGCGCTGATTACATGTGCATCACTGCACACTGGGTCTCTTTTTCAGGGGCTAAAGCAAAGCTAAACACAGGTGTTGACACAGACATTGTTTTTAAAGCTGCTCGGAAACATGCAACACTAGCCATGTTTGGTTTGGAGAAACTACACAAACAATGAAGGAGTTACCCCTCGAAAATTGGAGAAAAAAGAGAGAGAATCTCTCACAGTGGGTTCAAGTGCTCAATTCAGCACAGTCTATCCCAACCTGTCAGTGGATAATGCATATCCTTGTAGAAGACCCCTCACTCACCAACCTGGTTGGTGACATGCTTCATCATCGGGGTCCCACCCCATAGGCCGAGTGCCTATAGGGTGTGCTGCGACTCCTGATTACAGAGGAGCGGGTTGCTTTCTTTTATGTGTTCAAGGCGATCAAAATAAATGAGTTTAAAAAGGGCCAACACTACTCACTGCAAGTTTTATTCTTGAGTGCTTGAACCCTATTAAAAAATGTGTAACACCTATGCCTAATTAGGTAGACTTCGGTGTAAAATAAGAAGTGTCTTTAAAAATAGCTAAGTGTGCTATGTGAAGTGTGATTGATGCTAAAGTTATTAAAAAGGTCTACATGTTTCAACCATTGTATTTAGTCATTGGTTTTCGTCAGGACCGTGAAAATGAACTGGGTGGTCCGCACACGCTAAGGTGCGTCCTGCCCTAGTCCAAGTTGGAGTGCACAAATTGTGAACTCGTGTCAAAAGGGTGCAGTTTCTTTTATTCAAAGAAAAAACCTGTAAGGAAACAGGGAAAACAAAAAAGACAGGAAGGGGTCACATACAGGGGTTGACTACACACGTGTAATACATTTAACATATATAGCCAATATTTTTCATAGATCAATACAAGGGATAATGCCCATGTTTCAGTCAGACAGTAGGATCCATCTGTTATGCGACAGTACTACAGTGCTTTTACCGGACTGTGACTAATGAGCCATGAATCAGTGCCAAAGGAGTGGTGTCGATCTGGATTTGGCATCTGCAAATGACTAGTGACAAAAGGGGAGTAACGTATAATGGGCCAGTGATCATACTGGTGCTACGGGGTGTTCGGATGCACAGAGTTGTGAGCACTCGTGAAGGCGCTTAAACTTGAGACTGGTATATGGCTAATTTGCTTACACTTCCTTGCGGAATTACCGCTTCATGGGCACCAATGCTTCCAAGACGGCAAGAGTCCGTCTCCTGAAAATGGGTAAAAAGCAAATACAAATGCCCGGTTTTAGTTTTGCCGGCTATTTTTGCAAAGTATTTTGTTTTGCCAGCTGATCGAGCGGTGAGCGCCCGAAGAGAAACGGGTGTTCTCATTCATGGCTTAACCGTATTACACTTACTTGCAGCTTCTGTTCTTCAGACCGTAAACCTACTTGGTTAGACCGGCGGTGCCCCGAGGAGTGACCGGCTTGTTCTGAATGCCGGTAAAATAACCCAGGATCAGTTCCTGGTTGGGCGTGGCTACGCCACGTGGTGTGGTCACGTGGGTCGTGATTAGCCAATCCGATTCTGTTAGGGGGTGGGGCCTTCTGATGTTTGCTTTTTTGCCGGGAAACAAAGTCAGATTATGTTTCCATGGTGATGAGAAAGGTCTGTTGCTTTTTAAAGGAGAAGCATTACATTGGAGTGTAAACATACAAGATACAGAACTCTTTAAGAGGTTTTTTGATGGTACAGAGAACAGACTCAGGATTCTCAACCAACGGGGTTTATATGCTGAAAATTAGGTTCCTTTAGCATATAAAACTAAGGCTTTCAGGTCATTACACTGTTCCACGGAATATTATCGTTTAAGCCCGACTTGTGGGTGGATAGTCTGTAAACCCACCTCTGTTCTTTTTCGAAAAGTCGGTGTGCCAGATTAGCCCCTGGCTGTATTTGTTCGATAATCGTCCAGTGAAGGTCATCCGGTGTATGGCCTGCAGACATAAAATGTTCTGTCAGTCTGGTATTGGTTTTCTTACACCTAATGGTGCTTCTGTGTTCACCAATCCGCAATTTGATCTTGCGGCTTGTCATCCCTATATAATGCAAGTTGCACGGGCATGTGAGCATATAGATAACATTTTCACTGTTGCAATTTGTCTGTCCTTTAATTGTCCAGATTTTGTTGGGTTCCAGCTGCAGTGTTTTTGTATTTGCAGTAAATGGGCAGACGCTGCAATTACCACATTTGTAGTGGCCAGTTACTTTAGGTAAACCCCATAGGTTTGTTTGTGTTTCTTTTTCTGGGGTTGTCTTTATAGGTCTTGTATTGACTACTTTGTCTCTTATGCTTTGTGCTTTTTTGAAAGAGAACAATGGTTTTTCCCACCTCAAATTGCCTGTGTTCAGGATGCTCCAGTGCTTTTTTATTATTCTGGAGACGTCATTAGATATGGTGTTATAGGTAGTAACACATGTTAAGGGGATTCCTTCTGTTGTTTTGTCAGTCTGTTCCAATAAAGCTGAGCGGGGTTGGTTCCGTGCACGCTTTTGACTTTTTTGGAGGATTTTCTTTGGATATCCCCGATTTTGCAGTTTTTCGGTGAGATCTTGGGCTTGATTTTTATAATCTCCCAGCTCACTGCAGTTTCTCCGAATCCTTAGGTATTGACCATAAGGTAAATTCTCACGTAGAGGTCTGGGGTGGAAACTCTCAAAACGCAGTAAATTGTTTTTGGAGGTCGGTTTATAGTGGGTAACAGTTTTCAATCTTCCTTCTTTTTTTGTGATAGTCACATCCAGGAATACAAGTGTTTCTTGGTTCTTTTCATAAGTAAATCGTAGGTGTTCATCACAGGTGTTAATCCAATTAAAAAAGGAAGTTAGAGACTCCTCTGTACCTTTCCATATTGCCAGCACATCGTCGATGTATCTGCGCCATATTAGGATGTTTGAGCTATAGGGGTTTGTTTGACTGAGAATGTATTTTTCTTCAAAGTCATAGACATACAGTCCCGCTATGCTCGGCGCAAAGGAACTTCCCATGGATGTCCCCCCTGTTTGTAAGAAGATCTTGTCTTCAAATTCAAAGTAGTTCCTTTTAAGTGCCAGTCTGGCACATTCCAGGATGAATTGCCTCGGGGTTCTCGAAGTCCACTCTTCTTTGTCTAGTGCTCGTCCTAATACATCCAGTGTAGCATCTTGAGGGATACTGGATACTCGAGAACCCCGAGGCAATTCATCCTGGAATGTGCCAGACTGGCACTTAAAAGGAACTACTTTGAATTTGAAGACAAGATCTTCTTACAAACAGGGGGGACATCCATGGGAAGTTCCTTTGCGCCGAGCATAGCGGGACTGTATGTCTATGACTTTGAAGAAAAATACATTCTCAGTCAAACAAACCCCTATAGCTCAAACATCCTAATATGGCGCAGATACATCGACGATGTGCTGGCAATATGGAAAGGTACAGAGGAGTCTCTAACTTCCTTTTTTAATTGGATTAACACCTGTGATGAACACCTACGATTTACTTATGAAAAGAACCAAGAAACACTTGTATTCCTGGATGTGACTATCACAAAAAAAGAAGGAAGATTGAAAACTGTTACCCACTATAAACCGACCTCCAAAAACAATTTACTGCGTTTTGAGAGTTTCCACCCCAGACCTCTACGTGAGAATTTACCTTATGGTCAATACCTAAGGATTCGGAGAAACTGCAGTGAGCTGGGAGATTATAAAAATCAAGCCCAAGATCTCACCGAAAAACTGCAAAATCGGGGATATCCAAAGAAAATCCTCCAAAAAAGTCAAAAGCGTGCACGGAACCAACCCCGCTCAGCTTTATTGGAACAGACTGACAAAACAACAGAAGGAATCCCCTTAACATGTGTTACTACCTATAACACCATATCTAATGACGTCTCCAGAATAATAAAAAAGCACTGGAGCATCCTGAACACAGGCAATTTGAGGTGGGAAAAACCATTGTTCTCTTTCAAAAAAGCACAAAGCATAAGAGACAAAGTAGTCAATACAAGACCTATAAAGACAACCCCAGAAAAAGAAACACAAACAAACCTATGGGGTTTACCTAAAGTAACTGGCCACTACAAATGTGGTAATTGCAGCGTCTGCCCATTTACTGCAAATACAAAAACACTGCAGCTGGAACCCAACAAAATCTGGACAATTAAAGGACAGACAAATTGCAACAGTGAAAATGTTATCTATATGCTCACATGCCCGTGCAACTTGCATTATATAGGGATGACAAGCCGCAAGATCAAATTGCGGATTGGTGAACACAGAAGCACCATTAGGTGTAAGAAAACCAATACCAGACTGACAGAACATTTTATGTCTGCAGGCCATACACCGGATGACCTTCACTGGACGATTATCGAACAAATACAGCCAGGGGCTAATCTGGCACACCGACTTTTCGAAAAAGAACAGAGGTGGGTTTACAGACTATCCACCCACAAGTCGGGCTTAAACGATAATATTCCGTGGAACAGTGTAATGACCTGAAAGCCTTAGTTTTATATGCTAAAGGAACCTAATTTTCAGCATATAAACCCCGTTGGTTGAGAATCCTGAGTCTGTTCTCTGTACCATCAAAAAACCTCTTAAAGAGTTCTGTATCTTGTATGTTTACACTCCAATGTAATGCTTCTCCTTTAAAAAGCAACAGACCTTTCTCATCACCATGGAAACATAATCTGACTTTGTTTCCCGGCAAAAAAGCAAACATCAGAAGGCCCCACCCCCTAACAGAATCGGATTGGCTAATCACGACCCACGTGACCACACCACGTGGCGTAGCCACGCCCAACCAGGAACTGATCCTGGGTTACTTTACCGGCATTCAGAACAAGCCGGTCACTCCTCGGGGCACCGCCGGTCTAACCAAGTAGGTTTACGGTCTGAAGAACAGAAGCTGCAAGTAAGTGTAATACGGTTAAGCCATGAATGAGAACACCCGTTTCTCTTCGGGCGCTCACCGCTCGATCAGCTGGCAAAACAAAATACTTTGCAAAAATAGCCGGCAAAACTAAAACCGGGCATTTGTATTTGCTTTTTACCCATTTTCAGGAGACGGACTCTTGCCGTCTTGGAAGCATTGGTGCCCATGAAGCGGTAATTCCGCAAGGAAGTGTAAGCAAATTAGCCATATACCAGTCTCAAGTTTAAGCGCCTTCACGAGTGCTCACAACTCTGTGCATCCGAACACCCCGTAGCACCAGTATGATCACTGGCCCATTATACGTTACTCCCCTTTTGTCACTAGTCATTTGCAGATGCCAAATCCAGATCGACACCACTCCTTTGGCACTGATTCATGGCTCATTAGTCACAGTCCGGTAAAAGCACTGTAGTACTGTCGCATAACAGATGGATCCTACTGTCTGACTGAAACATGGGCATTATCCCTTGTATTGATCTATGAAAAATATTGGCTATATATGTTAAATGTATTACACGTGTGTAGTCAACCCCTGTATGTGACCCCTTCCTGTCTTTTTTGTTTTCCCTGTTTCCTTACAGGTTTTTTCTTTGAATAAAAGAAACTGCACCCTTTTGACACGAGTTCACAATTTGTGCACTCCAACTTGGACTAGGGCAGGACGCACCTTAGCGTGTGCGGACCACCCAGTTCATTTTCACGGTCCTGACGAAAACCAATGACTAAATACAATGGTTGAAACATGTAGACCTTTTTAATAACTTTAGCATCAATCACACTTCACATAGCACACTTAGCTATTTTTAAAGACACTTCTTATTTTACACCGAAGTCTACCTAATTAGGCATAGGTGTTACACATTTTTTAATAGGGTTCAAGCACTCAAGAATAAAACTTGCAGTGAGTAGTGTTGGCCCTTTTTAAACTCATTTATTTTGATCGCCTTGAACACATAAAAGAAAGCAACCCGCTCCTCTGTAATCAGGAGTCGCAGCACACCCTATAGGCACTCGGCCTATGGGGTGGGACCCCGATGATGAAGCATGTCACCAACCAGGTTGGTGAGTGAGGGGTCTTCTACAAGGATATGCATTATCCACTGACAGGTTGGGATAGACTGTGCTGAATTGAGCACTTGAACCCACTGTGAGAGATTCTCTCTCTTTTTTCTCCAATTTTCGAGGGGTAACTCCTTCATTGTTTGTGTAATTTAATCCCGGGGACCAGGAGTTCCCAACTCACATTGATTAGTGTAAATTCCCTAACTCTCTCTTTTGTTATTTAATGGTTTGGAGAAACGTCACACAGCAGAAAACATTTTGGATGTCTTTAACACAATGGTCCTTAACTGGCTGTCCCCACTAAAACGCCAGGTTGGTTATGTTTCCACGGACAATGGCGCCAATATTGTTAAGGCCATGAGGCAGGGTGACTATTTCAGAGTGCCGTGTTTGGCGCACTGTATAAACCTGGTTGTCCAAAAATTCTTGGGTAATAAAGGCAGTGCAGCGTACAGAGTATTGGACACCTGCCGAAAAATGTGCAACCATTTCAGCCATTCTTTTAAGGCCCGGAAGCAGCTGAGGAGCCTGCTATATCAACGTCAAATGCCAGTGAAAGCACTCATCCAGGAGGTGGTAACACGTTGGAACTCAACCTTCTACATGCTTGAGCGTCTGTATGAGCAGTATACGGTACTCGATCAATATTTCTTAACAGAGGGTACAGCTCAGGATGACCTGAGGATGGGTGCGGCGCAATGGAACATAGTTCAAAGCCTGACACACATGCTTCGTCCTTTTGAGTTCTTAACGCGTGCAGTCAGCAAGGAGGACTGTAATTTGGAAAAGCTATCCCATTGTTGTACATGCTGGAGGACCAACTGAAGGAGGTGTGTTCTGTGTTTGAAAAAGACGTAAAAAACCAAGACTCTTTTGTTCTGGCTGAGAAATTATTAGAGCTCCTACAAGGTGATGAACGTCTTAAAAAGATCCACTCAGAAGAGCATTACATTTGTGCTACTATTCTGGATCCACGCTACAAAAAGGCGCTGGCAGGCCAAGCATTCTTTCCTTTTGATGATGAACATGTTCCAAAGTACAAACATTGGCTAGCCTTGTCAGCCAAGAGGTTTGAAAGAGAACGGCTGAAAATTGAAGGAAATGGCAGTACATCAGCAGGCCATCCCCAGTCAAAACAATCCACTTCTGCACCTGTGGCTGTGGCACAAGTGACCTCTCAGTCGTTAAAGACACCGGCAACCGGATCATCTGCACCAGACACAACAGAAACATTGGAGGCTGAAGAGGATTAGCTAGCTCTGCGTGGGTTTGGTTCTCAAAAGGTCAGAGGCACAGCAAGAGCTAAGCAAAGTGGAGGAACCTTGGACGAGGACCTTGAGTCGATGGTGAAGGACTATCTGAATGACTCAACAGAGGTCTATGTTAATTATGACCCATTGGCGTATTGGCATGGGAAAAAAGAATTGTGGCCACAGCTCACCAACCTGGCTTTAAACTACTTATCTTGCCCACTCGCAAGCGTGTCTTCTGAACGTGTTTTCAGTGCTGCTGGTGGCATTGTAACTCCCAAACGAAGCCGTCTCTCGCCCAAAAATGTGGAGAGGTTAACAATGATCAAGATGAATCAGCACCTCATACCACCAGATTTCAGAGTACGAGAAAGCGCGCCGGATGAAGACGAGGTGGCCAGCAACATAGATGAGGGAATTTCTACTCTGTCAGGTGACACTGAGCTCACCCTGCCTGAATTCGCAGAGTATGATGACGAAGCCTTATTCTCATTCCTGGACCGTGATACCGAGCCCTGAAAATGAGACAACGAATCAATAACTTTCTTTTTCGTCCTTATTCACTTTTATTCCTGTGTGTCTGTCTTTCTTTGTTGTGCACAGTTAATATATTTCAAACTTTAATCAGATAATCACAAAAACAAGCCCATCAGCAGAACTGTCTTCACTGGTTTGCTAATTGATTTGAAGTTGCCGCAGTCTGCATTCCTCAGGTTCACAAGTTCAGAAGAACATGCTCCTCTATCCTCCTCCTCCAGACTCCTATTTCCATCAAACCAGAGGGCAGGTTTACGCCCAATGAACAAAGACTCAGCACTTGTGGGGGTGTTGTTCTACCTCTTTGCAGGTGAGTTGACGGCTCTGGGACCATTGTTGGGAAGCTCTAATACCGGATAAAAGGGGTTTGGACCAAATCCGAGGCGCAAATTTTTTAGTGTTTTTGCTGACTTGCTTGCCTTTGAAGTGCTCTTAGGGGGGGTTCCGTCTGTTTGTGGGTGAGTTTCGGGGTCTGGGAGCACTGCTGGGACACTCTAATCTTGATTGCATTTGCTTTTCAGGAAATCCGTGGTGGCAACCCCGACTTATGGCCTAGCTACGCAGCGCGTTTGGACCGAAGGCCGAGAAATATTGCAAGTATGAGATTTTGCTTTTGGCCTGTTTGGGGGTGTTATGCTTCTTGGCGGGTGAGTTGGCGGGTCTTGTGGCATTCCTGGGAAGGTCTAATACCGGGTAGAAGTGGTTGGGACAAAATCCAGGCTGATTTTTTTTGGCTATTTCTGACATTTTGCTCAATGTAGCGTTTTCGGGGGCCTGTTTGGGGGGCTTCCTGGTGTTTGTGGGTGAGTTTCGGTGTCTGGGAGCACTGCTGGGACACTCTAATCTTGATTGCATTTGCTTTTCAGGAAATCCGTGGTGGCAACCCCGACTTATGGCCTAGCTACGCAGCGCGTTTGGACCGAAGGCCGAGAAATATTGCAAGTATGAGATTTTGCTTTTGGCCTGTTTGGGGGTGTTATGCTTCTTGGCGGGTGGGTTGGCGGATCTTGGGGCATTCCTGGGAAGGACTAATACCGGGTAGAAGTGGTTGGGACAAAATCCTTGCGGAAAAGCCTTTTGGCACTTTTTGTAACTTAGGGTTCGTTAGGGTTAGCCCTAGCAGCAGGATTGCATGTGTTTCGGGGTGTTCTAGATTTTTGCAACTGAGTTCTGGGGTCTTAGAGACTCGTGAGAAAGTGTAATTTTGGTTGCAAGTCATTTGAAGAAAATCCATGGTGGGAAAGGGGAGATTTGGCATAGTTAAAGAAAGCCTTTGCCACTATTCTTAACTTAGGGTTCGTTAGGGTTAGCAGTATTTCTATTGCATGTGTTTGGGTGGGGGGGTTTTCGAGTCTTGGAGCGATGCTGGCTATGGATACTTTTGCTTGGTTGCTTGCAAGTGGTTTGAATGCAATCCACGGTGGGTAAGGGGGTACTTGGGCCTACTTTCACTTTCAAAGTACGTTTTGTCACCAGTTTTCTGCTAGGCCTAGTTTTTTGAGATTTGATTGGGGGTCTTCTACATTTTTGCGACTGGCTTTAGTAAGGGTCTGGGTGGGAGCACTGCTGGGAAGATCTAATTTTGTTCTAAAACACAGTTTACAGTACACCTAGCTTGAGGGGAAAGATCCGCTACATTAATTTGCCCATACTTATTTATCCTTCAAAAGGTGACTCTGACAGAGTATGCACTTTCAAAAATATTGTACTGTCTACTAGGAAAATCAAAGTGTGACTTTTTGCACTCCACAGCCTACATACCTTATATTTATTTATCAGTGGTGTTGTAATATTATATCACTTCCTGTTTTTCGTTGAATAATTACAGGCCAGGTTTCAGTCTGTGCAATGGGAAAAAAGGATGGAGTCAGGCTTCACATTAGCGAGCCACAATTCAGGTTCAGGCAGGCAGTGGACAGGGTGTCTTCTGGTCACCAACATCGATGGACGAAGCGTCAGCTGCAATGGAGGAGTGCCGCTAATAAGAGGATTTTTTGTCTGCAGGCAACTTACTTACCAAATTCAACAGGACAACTACAACAACATACAGATACAGTATCCTTTGTCTTTTTCTCTGACTGTGACTGCATTTCTTGGATCTCTCTCTGCTTCTAAATTGATCCCTTAACACATCACTTAGTCCACTCCACTATCACATCTGCACCACACATAGTCATTTGTAAGTGCTCCTACATAATTCGCAAGTCGCAGCACGCCCCAGCCCGTAGAGGACTGGGATGGCCCCAATGATGAAGCATGTCACCAAGGGGCAACCCTGGTGAGTGAGGGGACACCTAGAAAAAGAGCAATTTCTCCTTTTCTATCTACTATACCTTCCAGACCAACCCCATTGAGTGTTGTGAATGGATTTATAGTGACCTGCAAGGCTCTCAGGTATCTGGCAACAGAGACCTTATGTTGAATATAGTTATCAATAATTCCACACACGCCCTATACTGTCGCATTCTTTCTTCCACAGTTGTCGAAAGTACTACTTACTTTTCACTGACATGCATCCAGTAGTGCATGCACTTTCAAAGATTGATGGATAGGTTTGTACCCAAAGATTTGTTTATGTTCAATTGTTTGTCCATGCTGTGCTTTTTTTACAGGGTGTCTTCTGGTGGTGACCAACATCGATGGATGAATCGTCGGCTGCAATGGAGGAGTGCCGCTAATAAGAGGATTTTTTTTCTGCAGGCAACTTACTTACCAAATTCAACAGGACAACTACAACAACATACAGATACAGTATCCTTTGTCTTTTTCTCTGACTGTGACTGCATTTCTTGGATCTCTCTCTGCTTCTAAATTGATCCCTTAACACATCACTTAGTCCACTCCACTATCACATCTGCACCACACATAGTCATTTGTAAGTGCTCCTACGTAATTCGCAAGTCGCAGCACACCCCAGCCTGTAGAGGACTGGGATGGCCCCAATGAGGAAGCATGTCACCAAGGGGCAACCCTGGTGAGTGAGGGGACACCTAGAAAAAGAGCAATTTCTCCTTTTCTATCTACTATACCTTTCAGACCAACCCCATTGAGTGTTGTGAATGGATTTATAGTGACCAGCAAGGCTCTCAGGTATCTGGCAACAGAGACCTTATGTTGAATATAGTTATCAATAATTCCACACACGCCCTGTACTGTCGCATTCTTTCTTCCACAGTTGTCGAAAGTACTACTTACTTTTCACTGACATGCATGCAGTAGTGCATGCACTTTCAAAGATTGATGGATAGGTTTGTACCCAAAGATTTGTTTATGTTCACAATTGTTTGTCCATGCTGTGCTATTTTTTCTTGTCCCCCAAAACCTTTCCCAAAAACCCCCGTACCCATCCATTTTTCAAACCCTAACCCTCTTCCCCCGGGCTGTGTGGTTTTCATTGATGTGTGACTAAATTACAGCAATAAATCCACACACTTGCTGGGGAGGATAAGGTGATAGCAACAGGCTGGTGAAGAAATCCAAGGATATATTCTTACTCTGCTTGACAAAGACCCATGGCTAATGTCAAAGAACTTCAACCGAATTAGTTATACTTTTACATTTGTTAGGCTACAATGTGGCACTGTTCTACTGTACTTCTGTCACCTGATATATTGTCTATTGTACCGTTGTATTGCTCAGGAGGACAAACCAGATTTCATTTTCTTTTTTTTCATAGGCATGCAACTGCCACTGTGTCACACCACTAGTACCACCGCTATGAGGAACTTTTATCCGCCCAGGATTGCCAACCTTATTCGCTTTTTCCCGTGGAGCCAGCCCTGGGCCTAGCCCTACTTGCAAACAGAAATTACAGGTAAGATAGGCGTTTGGTTGGAGGTAGTATAATGGAGTATTAGGAGAGACGAGAGATTGGATTGACGGTAGTACTACTAAAGTCCTAGGACTATTCAGGAAAACAAACTTACTGTTAAACCCCCACCCACCATACTCAAAAGCAGTAAAAAACAGGTATGGTCAGATAAAGTTTCAAAAAGTATATTTTTATAGCCCTAACAAAACAATCTCCCGCAAGACCCTCCCTAACCCCAACGATTGTCCTTCAAAAGTCCCCAAAAATCCCAACTCCAAATTCCCACCCCCGAAAAGTCTCTAAAAAAGGGGGCAAGGGACACTATGGCAGGGTGCTGTTGGAATTAGCAGCCAGGGCATCATGCTCCTTGCGGAGGGTGGCAAGTTCGAAGCGGAGGCCCTCCACCAAGTTCTTATAGTTATGGACCTCCTGCTCCAGGTAGGACAGTCTGAGGGATAAGCGGCGCCGGTGTGCCTTGCAAATCCTGTGAGGGGCAGCTGCTTTCTTTGCTGCTCGGGGGTGGCGTTTGGCTTTGGTAGCCCGGCTCCGTACCGCTGGAGCACTGCGCTGGCTGGCAGCCCGCACGGAGGAGGATGCAGCTGTCCCAGTGGACGTTGTTGTTGTACCAGACTGCGTCTCCTCCTCCTCCAGGGCCACCAGCCGCCGATATTCAGCGACAGTGGCATCCAGCCTCCGTTGCCGGGCCATTCGAGCCAGCTCCTTCCTCCTTGATGGTGTCTTGGATTTGGAAGGAGCAACTACATGAAAAAAGAAAGACATAGTTGGAACCAATGCTCCTTAAGATTAACACAAAATGATTGAGCAGAAAGTTGTCACAGTACAAGTAGCAAATTGAAAGCACAGTACATAACTATTGAGGACAATATCTATGTAACCTCCGACTTCTTCATCCTTGCTCTAACATTAGTGGGAGTTTCAGGAACAAATTCTACAAGCACTATGGACTTCCATTACAGTCGAATATGACAGTACACCACTCTTATTCTTCTTCTTCTCTCTTGTTTAGGAAAATTGGTACGTTATCTTATGCAAGCCGGCATAATGCCAGCGCAGTGAACTTGCACCCGAGAAAAACAGACGCACACCATGGTGAGTGAGACAGACTTGCATTACTGTACCGGTCCAGTACATGCAGGTGGTGAAGCTCTTACTTTTCTATTACGGGTGGCACTGAGAATACTCTGTTAAAAGGGCTACCGCTTAATTAATTTAGCTTTCACCCTACAGTGCAAATGAGTATTAGAAAAGGAAAATGAAGAAGCTAAATTATCTGATTATCTATCACTTCACATGGGATGTATTTGATGACATATGGGATGACTTTAGGTGCTTTGCTTATTATTGAGTGAACAGTGATACCCCCACACATGAATGACGTACTACTACTAAACTAAAGTTATTAAGAGAGGTAGGGAGTGTCCACCGTAATAACCGGATATATGCTGTGCTTGCAGTTGCAATACAAACTACCGCTACTATTCATGGTAGTATTTGGACAACGTTACAACTTCTTTTCCTTGCCTTTCCTACACTGGAACGGACGTGCGGGTGCGGTGTTACATGCTATTCAAAGTAACACTTAGTTCATCCAGTGACCGTCTACTCTCTCTAGATACACATATGCTATCTAAGAGTCAGATAGTACCATGAATGATCCAGGCATCCATCCATTCAAAGTATATGCACACATACAGTTTCTGTCTCACCCACCCAGGCTGTTCTCCTTCCACCCATCCTTGCTTCATCAGACTGATTTGCATATAGCCAGGTTCTGAGCTGGGATGGGGCAGTGAGATAAATAACGGTGATTGATCAAGCCCTGATCTTTGGACTGGGTAAGAGTGGTCTGCTTAACTCAGACACTCTGTTCATCACCACCCCCTTTTCTAAATCGTTTTTGGCCACTATAGGTGTGGCAGGGTATACTCAGACATGAGTCCCTTTCTCACTGCTCCATCAGGATTCAAGCAAGCCGGGCCGAAGAAGGCTGAAATGCCAGAAACCGGTCCCCGGTAGCTTGTCTCCTTTCTGGTGAAGAATTGGCTTGGTAGTTTAGTCTGCCCTGTTCCCATGATGCACTGGGCCAGGGACAGACTGATTTGCATATAGCCAGGTTCTGAGCTGGGATGGGGCAGTGAGATAAATAACGGTGATGGATCAAGCCCTGATCTTTGGACTGGGTAAGAGTGGTCTGCTTAACTCAGACACTCTGTTCATCACCACCCCCTTTTCTCAATCGTTTTTGGCCACTATAGGTGTGGCAGGGTATACTCAGACATGAGTCCCTTTCTCACTGCTCCATCAGGATTCAAGCAAGCCGGGCCGAAGAAGGCTGAAATGCCAGAAACCGGTCCCCGGTAGCTTGTCTCCTTTCTGGTGAAGAATTGGCTTGGTAGTTTAGTCTGCCCTGTTCCCATGATGCACTGGGCCAGGGACAGACTGATTTGCATATAGCCAGGTTCTGAGCTGGGATGGGGCAGTGAGATAAATAACGGTGATGGATCAAGCCCTGATCTTTGGACTGGGTAAGAGGGGTCTGCTTAACTCAGACACTCTGTTCATCACCACCCCCTTTTCTAAATCGTTTTTGGCCACTATAGGTGTGGCAGGGTATACTCAGACATGAGTCCCTTTCTCACTGCTCCATCAGGATTCAAGCAAGCCGGGCCGAAGAAGGCTGAAATGCCAGAAACCGGTCCCCGGTAGCTTGTCTCCTTTCTGGTGAAGAATTGGCTTGGTAGTTTAGTCTGCCCTGTTCCCATGATGCACTGGGCCAGGGACAGACTGATTTGCATATAGCCAGGTTCTGAGCTGGGATGGGGCAGTGAGATAAATAACGGTGATGGATCAAGCCCTGATCTTTGGACTGGGTAAGAGTGGTCTGCTTAACTCAGACACTCTGTTCATCACCACCCCCTTTTCTCAATCGTTTTTGGCCACTATAGGTGTGGCAGGGTATACTCAGACATGAGTCCCTTTCTCACTGCTCCATCAGGATTCAAGCAAGCCGGGCCGAAGAAGGCTGAAATGCCAGAAACCGGTCCCCGGTAGCTTGTCTCCTTTCTGGTGAAGAATTGGCTTGGTAGTTTAGTCTGCCCTGTTCCCATGATGCACTGGGCCAGGGACAGACTGATTTGCATATAGCCAGGTTCTGAGCTGGGATGGGGCAGTGAGATAAATAACGGTGATGGATCAAGCCCTGATCTTTGGACTGGGTAAGAGTGGTCTGCTTAACTCAGACACTCTGTTCATCACCACCCCCTTTTCTAAATCATTTTTGGCCACTATAGGTGTGGCAGGGTATACTCAGACATGAGTCCCTTTCTCACTGCTCCATCAGGATTCAAGCAAGCCGGGCGGAAGAAGGCTGAAATGCCAGAAACCGGTCCCCGGTAGCTTGTCTCCTTTCTGGTGAAGAATTGGCTTGGTAGTTTAGTCTGCCCTGTTCCCATGATGCACTGGGCCAGGGACAGACTGATTTGCATATAGCCAGGTTCTGAGCTGGGATGGGGCAGTGAGATAAATAACGGTGATGGATCAAGCCCTGATCTTTGGACTGGGTAAGAGTGGTCTGCTTAACTCAGACACTCTGTTCATCACCACCCCCTTTTCTAAATCGTTTTTGGCCACTATAGGTGTGGCAGGGTATACTCAGACATGAGTCCCTTTCTCACTGCTCCATCAGGATTCAAGCAAGCCGGGCCGAAGAAGGCTGAAATGCCAGAAACCGGTCCCCGGTAGCTTGTCTCCTTTCTGGTGAAGAATTGGCTTGGTAGTTTAGTCTGCCCTGTTTCCATGATGCACTGGGCCAGGGACAGACTGATTTGCATATAGCCAGGTTCTGAGCTGGGATGGGGCAGTGAGATAAATAACGGTGATGGATCAACCCTGATCTTTGGACTGGGTAAGAGTGGTCTGCTTGACTCAGACACTCTGTTCATCACCACCCCCTTTTCTAAATCGTTTTTGGCCACTATAGGTGTGGCAGGGTATACTCAGACATGAGTCCCTTTCTCACTGCTCCATCAGGATTCAAGCAAGCCGGGCCGAAGAAGGCTGAAATGCCAGAAACCGGTCCCCGGTAGCTTGTCTCCTTTCTGGTGAAGAATTGGCTTGGTAGTTTAGTCTGCCCTGTTCCCATGATGCACTGGGCCAGGGACAGACTAATTTGCATATAGCCAGGTTCTGAGCTGGGATGGGGCAGTGAGATAAATAACGGTGATGGATCAAGCCCTGATCTTTGGACTGGGTAAGAGTGGTCTGCTTAACTCAGACACTCTGTTCATCACCACCCCCTTTTCTAAATCGTTTTTGGCCACTATAGGTGTGGCAGGGTATACTCAGACATGAGTCCCTTTCTCACTGCTCCATCAGGATTCAAGCAAGCCGGGCCGAAGAAGGCTGAAATGCCAGAAACCGGTCCCCGGTAGCTTGTCTCCTTTCTGGTGAAGAATTGGCTTGGTAGTTTAGTCTGCCCTGTTCCCATGATGCACTGGGCCAGGGACAGACTGATTTGCATATAGCCAGGTTCTGAGCTGGGATGGGGCAGTGAGATAAATAACGGTGATGGATCAAGCCCTGATCTTTGGACTGGGTAAGAGTGGTCTGCTTAACTCAGACACTCTGTTCATCACCACCCCCTTTTCTAAATCGTTTTTGGCCACTATAGGTGTGGCAGGGTATACTCAGACATGAGTCCCTTTCTCACTGCTCCATCAGGATTCAAGCAAGCCGGGCCGAAGAAGGCTGAAATGCCAGAAACCGGTCCCCGGTAGCTTGTCTCCTTTCTGGTAAAGAATTGGCTTGGTAGTTTGGTCTGCCCTGTTCCCATGATGCACTGGGCCAGGGACAGACTGATTTGCATATAGCCAGGTTCTGAGCTGGGATGGGGCAGTGAGATAAATAACGGTGATGGATCAAGCCCTGATCTTTGGACTGGGTAAGAGTGGTCTGCTTAACTCAGACACTCTGTTCATCACCACCCCCTTTTCTAAATCGTTTTTGGCCACTATAGGTGTGGCAGGGTATACTCAGGCATGAGTCCCTTTCTCACTGCTCCATCAGGATTCAAGCAAGCCGGGCCGAAGAAGGCTGAAATGCCAGAAACTAGTCCCCGGTAGCTTGTCTCCTTTCTGGTGAAGAATTGGCTTGGTAGTTTAGTCTGCCCTGTTCCCATGATGCACTGGGCCAGGGACAGACTGATTTGCATATAGCCAGGTTCTGAGCTGGGATGGGGCAGTGAGATAAATAACGGTGATGGATCAAGCCCTGATCTTTGGACTGGGTAAGAGTGGTCTGCTTAACTCAGACACTCTGTTCATCACCACCCCCTTTTCTAAATCGTTTTTGGCCACTATAGGTGTGGCAGGGTATACTCAGACATGAGTCCCTTTCTCACTGCTCCATCAGAATTCAAGCAAGCCGGGCCGAAGAAGGCTGAAATGCCAGAAACCGGTCCCCGGTAGCTTGTCTCTTTTCTGGTGAAGAATTGGCTTGGTAGTTTAGTCTGCCCTGTTCCCATGATGCACTGGGCCAGGGACAGACTGATTTGCATATAGCCAGGTTCTGAGCTGGGATGGGGCAGTGAGATAAATAACGGTGATGGATCAAGCCCTGATCTTTGGACTGGGTAAGAGTGGTCTGCTTAACTCAGACACTCTGTTCATCACCACCCCCTTTTCTAAATCGTTTTTGGCCACTATAGGTGTGGCAGGGTATACTCAGACATGAGTCCCTTTCTCACTGCTCCATCAGGATTCAAGCAAGCCGGGCCGAAGAAGGCTGAAATGCCAGAAACGGGTCCCCGGTAGCTTGTCTCCTTTCTGGTGAAGAATTGGCTTGGTAGTTTAGTCTGCCCTGTTCCCATGATGCACTGGGCCAGGGACAGACTGATTTGCATATAGCCAGGTTCTGAGCTGGGATGGGGCAGTGAGATAAATAATGGTGATGGATCAAGCCCTGATCTTTGGACTGGGTAAGAGTGGTCTGCTTAACTCAGACAGTCTGTTCATCACCACCCCCTTTTCTAAATCGTTTTTGGCCACTATAGGTGTGGCAGGGTATACTCAGACATGAGTCCCTTTCTCACTGCTCCATCAGGATTCAAGCAAGCCGGGCCGAAGAAGGCTGAAATGCCAGAAACCGGTCCCCGGTAGCTTGTCTCCTTTCTGGTGAAGAATTGGCTTGGTAGTTTAGTCTGCCCTGTTCCCATGATGCACTGGGCCAGGGACAGACTGATTTGCATATAGCCAGGTTCTGAGCTGGGATGGGGCAGTGAGATAAATAACGGTGATGGATCAAGCCCTGATCTTTGGACTGGGTAAGAGTGGTCTGCTTAACTCAGACACTCTGTTCATCACCACCCCCTTTTCTAAATCGTTTTTGGCCACTATAGGTGTGGCAGGGTATACTCAGACATGAGTCCCTTTCTCACTGCTCCATCAGGATTCAAGCAAGCCGCGCGGAAGAAGGCTGAAATGCCAGAAACCGGTCCCCGGTAGCTTGTCTCCTTTCTGGTGAAGAATTGGCTTGGTAGTTTAGTCTGCCCTGTTCCCATGATGCACTGGGCCAGGGACAGACTGATTTGCATATAGCCAGGTTCTGAGCTGGGATGGGGCAGTGAGATAAATAACGGTGATGGATCAAGCCCTGATCTTTGGACTGGGTAAGAGTGGTCTGCTTAACTCAGACACTCTGTTCATCACCACCCCCTTTTCTAAATCATCATTCACCCAGCCATGCACCATACCATTTTCTTTACTTCCCAGCCACCTCGGGGACCAAGCAAACACATATCATCCTTCTTTGCCAGTCATCATTACATTTCTCGTGCTTCCACACTTACTTACACCCTTCTTTCGCTTTTCGTTCATCCCATCCATCAAGTTCACCTCAGATCTGATTGGATTTCTTCTCGCCAAAAACTTCACAGCTAAGTCGAAGTACATTTAGAGGAGGCTACTACCTGGTTAATTTATAATACACCCGTGCAGAAAGCACACTCTACAGTCTTCAATCTCAATGACTAAGGAATGTATAGCTTACCTCTGCCCGCCACCACCGTGTGAACCCTCACAGGCATGTCCTTGTCCGGCACTTGCACCGCCTCCTCCCCAGAGTTGTCCTCCTCATCCAATGCCACCACCACCTCCGCGCTGGCCCCGTCTCCAGATGTTCCACCTACAAAGTACATTTAATAATGTTAGAATACACCACTCACTACTATATAATATTTGGTCTAGGAGGAAGAAAGAAATGTGAAAAAAACAGTATACAATTTAATAATTTATGACTGTGTACTCTAGAGTAAAAATGTCCCTTTTTCCAGGGAAGGCTGTTGTCTTGCTGCCCTTTTTGGCACAACTGATGAATGTTTGCTTTTTAATTTTTAACACGCACCACTTTTTCTCCTAACAGACAGAAGCTTGACTTCTAAGAACACGAGCAGGATCAAGTTCAAACCAGGTGAGAGCTCGGCTCGACCACAAGAAATGTGTCCAATTAATCGTCAGCACTAAGCACTTTTCCATTTTCAGTTACACGTTCACTTTTATGACAAACTTGATTTTAATAAATGTGTTTACTTTTAATAAAGCTTTTAAACTTAAATAGACTCTGTGGTTTTTGGTCCTCCAGACTAGAGTGGATGAGCTAAAGGTTTTGGAATTTTTGCAAGCATGAGTCCGTGCCTCTGCCATCGCTGACTTTGGGAGCTAAATGACTCTGCCACACTATCTAGTCAGTAAGGAGATTGGGGGTTCAACTACAAAGTCTGTTATCACTGAGGTATGTGGAAAGTCTAACAGCACCTATTATAATTGATAAGCTAAGCAATGCATTATTTAGTGTCCATAGTTCTGTTTGTGCAGATTTGTCCCTGCAACAGTAGTAGAATGGATTGTCCTCCTATCCAAACCAAAAGTAAAGTAGTATCTTATTCTTTCTTGGTGGTCATTCACCTTTTTATTGTTGGCAATGGTCAAAGCATAAACATTTAGAATACTTGAAAAGACATTATGGACAATCCCAGATGACTGCACTCAGTGCATAGAGCTATTGCTGACTAGAATGGGAGTCCAATGGAAATGCCAAATGTGCAATCTTAGTTAGCTACACAGACAGACTAATAAGAATAATCTAGTAATACCACACGGAGTCATAGTCGAGGCAGGATAAGAATTTAGATCCTGTCTACAAGAAGATCAAAGACGATTTAGAAAAATTCGAATGAGGAACGCTAGGAAAAAATAAGTACTCTATATTAAAATTAAAACTTACTGGGGCCAGCAAAGGAGCCCTCGCCTGCCCGGTCCTGGCCTGCATCATCAACAGCACCCTCCTCCTCCTCCTCCTGTGTCCTCCTCTTGCCCCTGGGGGAAGCTGATGTACAACATGAAAGAAAGAAAAACAGAAAACATGGATGATATTTCTCAACCAAATCAAACATTTCAAAAGAACTAACAAAATATTTTTGCGAAATAGCAAATAGGGAACGACTCCACGGGATATATTACTGACCAATCTCATGTGGTCGACTACGTTATTACTTTTGTATTGCTTGATTTGCGGTCCGTCGGATTGAAAACTACCCTATGTAACTCAATATTAAACAAAGTACTAAAAAGGTTTGCCTAGGATTGGCAGGCAGCAGTCCGCAGCACGCAAAGTGACAGCCAAAGTCCATCGTGATTGAAGATCAGCGACAACACTAAAGTTTCCTACTACATTAACCAGTCATTAAAATACTCAAACTATTAATCCACCACCACTATTTCTTCCTATCGCCATGTGTACAAAGGAAGGACTGGACTTGAGTCTGTAGGGGCTGATTTAGAAGCCCCTTGCGGCTCTTTTGCTCCATTGCTGCGTGACTTTTGTGACGCAGCGACAGCACAAAAGAGGCGCAATGGTGCGGCGTATATTAACAACGTGACGCATATGGGAGATGCATCACATTGTAAAGCCCTGCGCCAATAGGGGGCGTTCCGGCGCAAGGGAGGGCGTTCCTGCGCAGGAACGCATCCTGAAAGTGGCTGAGGGAAATCTACAAGATTTCAATCAGTCACTTTGAGGACAATGATGCATGACTCAAACCCTGCGCCTGCTTGAAGCAGATGTACGGCTTGATGCAGCATTGGGGAGATAGTGCACCCCACAGCATTGATGGAGCTGCTCCATCGTTGCGACGCAACTCCAGCAATGCGCCGCCTTTACGGCACAGATGCGTAACGGTGTGGTGACGTTTTGGGCCCATGGTGCACCGCATTGTAAATACGGCGCACCATGGGTGATGGTGGCGTGACGCACAATTACTGGCGCATCCCTGCTACTTTGCAGGGATGCGCCGGTAATTAAAAATCAGAACCTTAGTGTGTAGCATTACGCAGTTCTTTAAACTACACTCATACATAATTTCACAGACCAATGAAATGAACACAAAATCTAAAACAAATAAGCATAGTAGCAACACTACTGAGAAGAAGGAGAGCAGTGTACCTGAAATGCACACAAGATTTTGAAATATAATTTACCTACAATGTAATGAGCAGCATTATTGCTCTTGGTAAAAAACAAAAATTTGCAATAGAATAACACAGCAGGAGAAAACATAGTAGTAAAGAAATAGCTACTACTACTCACCAAGCCCGGGGATCTCAAGGCCAAGGAGGTCGAGCAGATCTCGCTCACGGGTCAGGACATCCGTCCAGCGGTGGGTGGCCTGGTTGTAGGTGCGCCAGACCCGAGAGTGGTGGTAAATGGCCTGGCACACCTTCTACCACCGCTTCCGGCGCTCCCGGACCCCGTACCCGGCACTGATCTTGCCGCCTCCCATGATGGTCCTGGGGAGGCGGCGCTGAACATAAAAAATGAGTTGGCCCACCTCCTCCGGGGTAAAGATCTCCCTGGGTACGACCTCCTCCCCCCTCAAACGCCCGCACGGGAGCCGGACAAGGGGTGCGGGACCCTTCCCCTTCTCGGGATGCTTCCCGGCTCCCTTCACCATGGTCTGGGCGGAAAGGAATAAAGAAAATAGAATAGGGAAGAGAAGAAAAGAAAAGAGTTTAAAAAAGTAGTTTAAAATTAACCAAAAGTAGTAGTAAACACAAAAATATAGGGCTAGAAAAATAGAGGGATAGATAATAAGTAAAATAGATTAAAAAAAACTTCAAACAAGCAAAGGATGGCAGAGATTGACAGAGGATACAAAGACCATGCCCAGAACCATAGCAATGAATGAGAAACAAGATGGCCACGCCCGTTCACGACCGCGCGGGTAAGTTCGCGCGAGATTTTCCTTGAGAACACACGCGAAACTGTACTGGCAAGCCGCAGACTTTGCGAGATTACACTTTGCGCCCGGAAACGGAAATACGTCAGGCAAACAAGATGGCCGCGCCCTTGAACGACCGCGAGGGTAACTTCGCGCCTTGCGCTACGAGCGGCTCGCAAAAACGCACAAAACCTTGCCAACTAACACGCCGCAAAAAAAACAAATTGCATATTCGCACGAATTTGCGGCTTCCGAATCCGATCTCGCGCGTGTTCGCGCCCACGCGAACCCCGCGAAATTGAAGGAAAACGAGTTTGTCAAAACTGAAAGCACTCGGCAGGGGCAAGAGTTCAAACTCATCATTAGTAACAATTCCCTGTAGTGCTTCCTGACTGGGGCCCCTCCAGAATTCAGTTGCTAGTTGCAACAATTGTATGACCCTGCTCTGACCCTCACAGCAGGCTCATAGAATAGCTACAAGTAGGCCACAAAGGTCCTGGGGAAAAAAAATGCACTGCAACAGAAAGCAAAATTACAGATAAGGCAGCAGGTGCCAGACTGGAATTTTAAAACAGTGACATATTAATAAACTAACCCCAAATTAATTCATGTCAGTTGAAGCAGGGCTGGTGTGCTTGCTTTTCCCCCCCCATAATCTACAGTAATGATGAACCAGAGGGTGGCATTGATGTAACAGAGGGTTGCAGTGGTGAAACAGAGGGTGCTGGGAACCTGTGATGATGAACCAGATGTAGAAACAACATAATCGCGACCGTTGCGTGCCGAAATGTAAGTTCGCAATTGCGAACTTGTACGAAACCCTCGCGAACTGGCAGAAATCCTTGCGAACACAAAAAAAAAAAAATCTGCAAATTCGCAAGAATTCGCGGATTTTGCGGATTGCGAGTTCGCAAATCCGCAAAATTCGCGAACGCGAGATTCGCAAAATTCGCCCATACTTATGTATGAGTCTTTGAGTGGGTCGGTGAGTGGGTGCATGAGTGTCTGAGTAGGTCTGTAGGTAGGTGCATGAGCCTCAAAGTACACCAAAATCTGAAAAGATCTGTAAGTGGGTGTGTATGTTGGTTGATGACTTTCTGAGTGGTTGAGAGTGTGGATGTATAAGTCTCTTAGTGGGTCTATTTGTGTATATATCTTTACTACTATTATAAAGGAAGAACTTTGAGGCGGGTAAACTCGGGAACCACAGCGCCAATCCACACACCCGATACATCGTTGGAATCCTCAGGGTGTGCAGATGGACATAGGCTATATAAATTTAAAAAATACGTTATATTTAAAAAATGTACATTTAAAAAAAGTAGTCCCCTCGAAGTAGCGCCGGCCGCGACCTGCGTGCTGACGTCGTCCAGGAGCGCGAGGAACGCGAGGAGGAGCGGCGGACATGGCGTGGGGGAGGATCACTGATGAGCGGCACACAGGCTGTGAGCAGCAGCAGACGGGCGGAGCGGGGAGGAGCACTGAAGCCGAGCGGCGGACATGGCACAGGGGAGGAGCACTGACGAGCGGCACACAGCCGGTGAGCAGCAGCGGACCAGCGGAGCGGCGAGGAGCACTAACTGAGGAGCGGCGGCTGAGGTAAGACTCCGGGGGACAATGTCGGGGCAGGCGGGGGTCGGGGCATGTGGGGGACGGGGAGTTACAACAAAAAGGCTCCGGGGGACAATGGCAGGGCAGGCGGGGGCCGGGACAGACGGGGGACCCTCTGGCATAATTGTGCTCAATCTCCCTACTCCCGCCGGCCGCTCCATACTCTGTGAACTCCTACTCTTATCCCTGCAACCTCTGCTTATCCTTGCCTCCCTGCAAACAAAGCCCCAGAGCCCCAATTACCTAGAAAGCTCCCCAGTGCCTCAGGCCCTGATACTGGCCACCACTGCAACACTGGGCCTCTGGCATAATTGTGTGAGGTAAGCCTCCGGAGGACAATGTCAGGGCAGGCGGGGGTCGGGGCAGCCGGAGGACGGGGCGGACAGGACCCGGGCTGATGACCAATGTCGGGGCAGGCGGGGGTCGGGGAAGCCTGATTGCTCCCGGACAAGGTCGGGACGGGCTGCTAGTCACTCTATAAGTGAATACGTAAGAGGGTTTTTTCTTTTTTGTTGCAAGGGTCACAACTCTGCCATGACGCTACATGAGGGGCTATGCTGAGCACCACAATGGAGTTGCAACTCCACCACATGGAAAAAAAAGTGTCTCAGTGAATGTATAGGTGAATTACTAATCTGTATGAATGTCTGCATCAGTCTTTCAGTTGGCGTGTAAGTGGCTGCATGAGTTGGTGAATAGCTACATGAGTGTCTATATGGGTTATTTAGATTGGTTGTCTGACAACCTGTCTGGGTACCTGAGTATCTGTGTTGGTGTGTGACTTTCTGCATGGATGTGTGAGTGGCTGATGCACTGGGTATATGGGTTCATGAGTGCATCTGCGAGGAGCTGTATGGGTGAGTGAGTGTGCGAATGGCTGTGTTGGTGAGTGAATTAATGTCTCAGTTGTTCATGGGTGAGTTACTGCATATGTGAAAGGTAGTATATGTGAGTTTTGGAGTACATACGTGACTGTATGTGAGAGTGAGTGATTGTGAGAGTGGCTGCATGGATTAGAGTGTTCTTGTGTCAGTGATTGTATATGAGAGTAAGTATGTGCTAGTATCTGTATAAATAAGTGTGTTGGTGTATGTATAACTATATAGGTGAGTAAATGGCAGAGTGATTGACTTTTTGGGTGACTGACTACGTGACCTCAAGAACTACCGCCCCATCTCTCTTCTCCCCTTCCGGCTAAAGTCATCGAGAAGACTATCAATAAACAGCTGACCGCGTTCCTCGAAGAAAACATCTTGCTTGACCCATCCCAGTCCGGATTTCAAGCCAACCACAGCACCGAGACCGCCCTCATCGCAGCCACTGATGACATCAGGAACCTGATGGACAACAGAGAGACAGCCGCTCTCATCCTCCTGGACCTGTCGGCAGCCTTTGATACCGTCAGCCCGCGCACCCTAATAACGGGCCTCCACAGCACTGGGATCCAAGGTAAGGCCCTGGACTGGATCACATCGTTCCTCTCCGACAGAACCCAGAGAGTCCGCCTCCCTCCCTTCTGCTTCGAAGCCACCAAGATCGTCTGCGGCGTACCCCAGTGCTCCTCACTCAGCCCAACCCTCTTCAATATCTACATTAGCCCCCTCGCCACCATCGCACGCAAACACAACATCAACATCATCTCCTACGCCGACGACACCCAACTGATACTCTCCCTCACCAAAGACCCTCTCACCTCCAAAGCCAACTTCTAGGACGGAATGAAAGATGTCACAGAATGGATAAAGCACAGCGGTCTGAAGCTCAACTCGGACAAGATGGATGTCCTCATCCTCGGACAGTCCCCATCCGCCTGGGACAACTCCTGGTGGCCCACGACGCTAGGCACCGCACTGACACCCACGGACCATGCATGCAACCTGGGCTTCATCCTGGACTCCTCCCTCATGATGACCAAGAAAGTCAACGCAGTCTCGTCCTCATGTTTTAACACCCTGTGGATGCTCCGAAAGATCTTCCGGTGGATCCCCACCGAAACCAAAAAGACAGTCCCCCAGGCCCTCGTCACCAGCCAAACTGCAGAAACGCCTTCAGCGCATACAGAACGCCTCCGCCCAACTCATCCTCGACATCCCTCACCACAGCCACATATCCGCCCACCTGAGAAACCTGCACTGGCTCCCCATCAGCAAGAGGATCACGTTCAGGCTGCTCACCCACGCACACAAAGCACTCCACAACATGGTCCCCGAATACCTCAACAACCGCCTCTCATTCTACACCCCCTCCCGCCAGCTCCGCTCCACCAGCCTCGCCCTCGCCACCGTCCCACGGATTCGCAGAACCACCACCGGGGGAAGATCGTTCTCCTACCTGGCAACGAAGACATGGAACTCCTTCCCCGCACACCTACGACTAACCGAAGACCATCTCACCTTCAGGAAACACCTCAAGACCTGGTTATTCAAGCATTAGCGGCACCCCCATCCCTTCAGCGCCTTGAGACCCTCATGTGAGAGTAGCGTGCTCTACAAATGTACTGATTGATTGATTGATGTGTGAGTAACTCTATGGGTGAATGGCAGTATGGGAGTGTCTGTATGGGTGTATGAGTGCATATATCAGTGGCTGTATTGGTGATTGACTGGGTAAATAAGTGGCTGTATGTGTAGACCTATGAATCAGTGAGTGGGTATCTTTGTAATGGAATTGGTGTGGCTATGGTTTTGAGAATGGTAGTCTGAAATTTGGAGTGGGTATATGAAAGATTATATTGGCGTGTGAGTAGGTAAATCAGATGTTATGTGGATTATGTCATCAGTGATATCATCAGTGATGTCATTTGAAGTGTCATCAGTGATGTCACTGAGTGATGTAATATGTGACGTTATCAGCAGTGCATTGCGGGGGCACGAGTTATAGTTAGCTCAGCTAACTATAAAGGCTCAATTTTACAAGTGAAATATCAGCTTAACTATAGCGTTCCTGTAACCTTTTTTTCTGTGAATTTCTAAGGTATTTAAATGTTAATTTCTAACTATATCGTCCCTGAAACTTATTTTTCTGTGAATTTCTAAGGTTTTTTAAATGCTTATTACTAAATATAACATCCCTGTAACCTTTGTTTTTTTTTCACTGAATGTCAATGGTTTTTTAACAAGATTGGTGGAGGAAAGGGATTGGACCTACAACCAGCTCTCAGGAATTCCGCTGCGTAGTACTTACAGAAGCTACCAGAAGGGCTTCTTGGCCCACAAGGTTCATATGGAGTAAGGGGGGAGTGGCCTCCAAGGACCTTTTAGCAATCCCATAGTGTGGGACTTACTGGATTGCAAGAGGGGTAGTTGGCACGAAGGACGTCCTTGTGGGCCAACTACCCCACCTGTTACCTCCATTAAGTCACACACAGCAGAATTACTGAGTTCTAATTGCAGGCCACTCCCCCATTCTCCACCAATCTGTAAACACGTCTCCTGATGAGCTCTTGGTTGGGGGATGAAGTCCCCGTTCCTGCTGGGAGTCCAAAGGGTCCAACTAGCCTACCTGTTACTTCCAGTAAGCCCCACACAGTGGGATTGCTGAGAGGTGGTTGCAGACCATGCCTCCTTTCTCCACCACTCTGCAAAAGCACCTCTTGGTGTGCTCTTGGTTGGGGCATGAAGTCCCCTTGCCTCTTGAGGGTCCCTGGGGGACAACTAGCCCTACTGTTATCTCTAGTAAGCCCCACACAGCTGGATTGCTGAGAGGTGGTTAGAGGCCACACCCTTTTCTCCACCACTTTGGGACATTGCTGGAGCCGGCCCTGGGGGAGGTGGCGGTATCCAGGGTCATTTACAACTCCAGGAGGGGGCCGAGCATATATATGTATGTATATATATATTTTTTTTTATATATATATATATATATATATATATATTCACTGAAAAAACCATAGGTTTCACATCAGTTATAGTTAGCGGGAAATTTTACTGACATAAAACCAATGAAATTCCACGTTATAGTTAGTTGGACTCACTATAACTTGCGCGCCTGCAATGCACTGCTGATGACGTCACATATTACATCACTCATAACATGGTCAGTGACATCACTCATGACATCAGTGAATTTCAAAGTTTTTTTTTAATGCTAATTCCTAACTAAAAGTCTCACTTTATAAGTAAGACTGTTAGCACTCTAGTTGTTCTTTAGAACACTCTGGTACATACTATCATTGGGCTATAGTTGCGCTACATCTGGCTGATATTTGGGCTACATTTGAATTTGTTGTCTCTGGTGGCCATCTTTGGGCTACATTGGGCTACATTGGGCTACATTTGGGCTACATTTGGGCTCTAACATATATATAGCTCAATGTAGCCCAATATATATTTTTTAAAAGTTAATTTTCTTAAAAACAACTGGAGCATATATCTTGAGACATAGAAAACGCACATCGGGCTACCAGTCCTTACAATTTTTCAAATTTTTTTTTTTGTATTTTTTTTTTTGCCCTGGAGCGCTCCTGGTGCGCGTCCCGGTGAGCGCCCTGGAAAGCGTAGTATTTTGAAGCGCCCCGGTGCGCGAACCGGGAAGCGTCCTGTTAGCGTCAATGTCGCGATCGAAAACAACATCGTGACGCGTCGCGTAAGCGTGACGTATCGCGTAGCCGCGCGATGTGTCTTATGACGCACTGCGTAAACGCACCCGGAAGCGCTCCGCGGCGCGGCCCGGAGCACGTAACGTAAGCGCATCGGGTCATGTGACTTGAAAATATCACTTTTCACTGGTTCTCATCATTATTTTTCTCCAAATAATGAAAGCGATCGAAAACAACATCCTGACTCGTTGCGTAAGCGTGACGTATCGCGTAGCTGCGCGATGTGTCTTATGACGCGCTACGTAAACGCACCCGGAAGCGCTCCGCGGCGCGGCCCGGAGCGCGTAACATAAGCGCGCCGGAGCGCGTAACGTAAGCGCATCGGGTCATGTGACTTGAAAATAACACTTTTCATTGGTTCTCATCATTTTTTTTCTCCAAATAATGAAAGCCCCTCCTTTTTTCCTCATTCTTACTTTCTTCATTAAGAGAGCAAGAGCTATTTTTGAGCAAACAATGGCATCACTTGTTGCTGCAGCTGGTGCACCCCCACCACCAAGAAAAGAAGGTCCACCACCACAGTTTCTTGGAGGACAAGAAGAAGAGGAGGAAGAAGAGGAGGAGGATCAACAACCAAGGCGCTTCCTCCCTGAAGAACCAAGACAAAGGCACGTTAAAGTGCACTTTATTTGGCAATTCTTTTTTTTTCCTGATGACCAGAAAAAGGTGAACGCCCCCAAAGTCACCTGTCTTATTTGTGACAAAGTTCTCTCCAGGGGCAATCCCACAAAGAAATATTCTTTTGGTAATTTTACCATGATCCGCCACATGGAGAGGTGGCATCCCAATAATTTAGCCCAGGCTGAAGTCCAGGAACTTCGAAACAACCCACCCCCTGTGTCCAGCACTTCCTATACTGTACCCTCACTTTCTGGCCCTGAAGAACGCCAAATGGTGCCAAACATTCAGCAAAAATTTGGCAACCTCAAATTTGTTTGCAGGTTCTGTGGCAAAACATTATGCTATGGTGAACTTAGTAAATAATGCTGTAGACAACCACCAATGCAGCAAGAAAAGGAAACAGTAATTCTTTTCTTTTTTTTGCTCCTGTTGAGCCATTTCCAATTCCCTGTTTTTTGTTTGTTCCCTTAAAAAAAAACAAAAAAATATAAAATTGTTCAAAAATACAAAAAAAAAAAATGTTCAGAAAAATAATAAAAAAATATAAAACAACAAAAAGAATAAAAAAAGTTCTTTTCAGAACTACCTCCCATTTATAAAATATTGCCAAAAATTTTAAACTCTGGCCTTCTTTTTTCTCTTTTGTGCGCTTCCCGGTGCGCTTCCCGGTGCGCGTACCGGGCACTCCCTCCGCGACAATCGAAAAAAAAAAAATTTTTTTTGCCCCGCGAGACCCTTTTATAGCCCCCACATCAAACCTAGGGGATCAGGGTGGGTCTACCCTGCCCCCTTATGGTTATTTCCCCCTTTATTTTGGCCACCTCTTGTGTCTCGATCCAACCGAGACACAAGATGGCGGCCGCTCTGGACTGTTTCGAATGTTTACAGACACCCAAGAACCAATCAGCTTTCTGCGTGCAAGTCGCGTGGCGTGCCCGGAGCGCTCCCCGGAGCGCGTACTGGGGCGCTGCCATAGATATATATATATTTTTGAACCTAAATTACTCAAAATCCACTGAAGCACATATCTTGAGACATAGCAAAGGCACATCGGGCTACCAGTCCCTACAATTTTGCCAAGTTTGGTGCAAATCCATTCAGCCGTTCTGGCTAAAAGTGAGTTTGACCGCCCTACGGAAATTAACATGGGGAAAACACGTTTTGGGACCCCCTTTTATCTCAGCCCCTGCTTGACGAATCCCCCCAAACTTTCAGGGAAGGAGCGAGGCACCGCCAGGCGTCCTGTTAGCGTCAATGTCGCGATCGAAAACAACATCGTGACGCGTCGCGTAAGCGTGACGTATCGCGTAGCCGCGCGATGTGTCTTATGACGCACTGCGTAAACGCACCCGGAAGCGCTCCGCGGCGCGGCCCGGAGCACGTAACGTAAGCGCATCGGGTCATGTGACTTGAAAATATCACTTTTCATTGGTTCTCATCATTATTTTTCTCCAAATAATGAAAGCGATCGAAAACAACATCCTGACTCGTTGCGTAAGCGTGACGTATCGCGTAGCTGCGCGATGTGTCTTATGACGCGCTACGTAAACGCACCCGGAAGCGCTCCGCGGCGCGGCCCGGAGCGCGTAACATAAGCGCGCCGGAGCGCGTAACGTAAGCGCATCGGGTCATGTGACTTGAAAATAACACTTTTCATTGGTTCTCATCATTTTTTTCTCCAAATAATGAAAGCCCCTCCTTTTTTCCTCATTCTTACTTTCTTCATTAAGAGAGCAAGAGCTATTTTTGAGCAAACAATGGCATCACTTGTTGCTGCAGCTGGTGCACCCCCACCACCAAGAAAAGAAGGTCCACCACCACAGTTTCTTGGAGGACAAGAAGAAGAGGAGGAAGAAGAGGAGGAGGATCAACAACCAAGGCGCTTCCTCCCTGAAGAACCAAGACAAAGGCACGTTAAAGTGCACTTTATTTGGCAATTCTTTTTTTTTCCTGATGACCAGAAAAAGGTGAACGCCCCCAAAGTCACCTGTCTTATTTGTGACAAAGTTCTCTCCAGGGGCAATCCCACAAAGAAATATTCTTTTGGTAATTTTACCATGATCCGCCACATGGAGAGGTGGCATCCCAATAATTTAGCCCAGGCTGAAGTCCAGGAACTTCGAAACAACCCACCCCCTGTGTCCAGCACTTCCTATACTGTACCCTCACTTTCTGGCCCTGAAGAACGCCAAATGGTGCCAAACATTCAGCAAAAATTTGGCAACCTCAAATTTGTTTGCAGGTTCTGTGGCAAAACATTATGCTATGGTGAACTTAGTAAATAATGCTGTAGACAACCACCAATGCAGCAAGAAAAGGAAACAGTAATTCTTTTCTTTTTTTTGCTCCTGTTGAGCCATTTCCAATTCCCTGTTTTTTGTTTGTTCCCTTAAAAAAAAAAAAATATATATAAAATTGTTCAAAAATACAAAAAAAAAAAAAATGTTCAGAAAAATAATAAAAAAATATAAAACAACAAAAAGAATAAAAAAAGTTCTTTTCAGAACTACCTCCCATTTATAAAATATTGCCAAAAATTTTAAACTCTGGCATTCTTTTTTCTCTTTTGTGCGCTTCCCGGTGCGCTCCCCGGTGCGCGTACCGGGCACTCCCTCCGCGACAATCGAAAAAAAAAAAAAAAATTTTGCCCCGCGAGACCCTTTTATAGCCCCCACATCAAACCTAGGGGATCAGGGTGAGTCTACCCTGCCCCCTTATGGTTATTTCCCCCTTTGTTTTGGCCACCTCTTGTGTCTCGATCCTACCGAGACACAAGATGGCGGCCGCTCTGGACTGTTTCGAATGTTTACAGACACCCAAGAACCAATCAGCTTTCTGCGTGCAAGTCGCGTGGCGTGCCCGGAGCGCTCCCCGGAGCGCGTACCGGGGCGCTGCCATAGATATATATATATTTTTGAACCTAAATTACTCAAAATCCACTGAAGCACATATCTTGAGACATAGCAAAGGCACATCGGGCTACCAGTCCCTACAATTTTGCCAAGTTTGGTGCAAATCCATTCAGCCGTTCGGGCTAAAAGTGAGTTTGACCGCCCTACGGAAATTAACATGGGGAAAACACGTTTTGGGACCCCCTTTTATCTCAGCCCCTGCTTGACGAATCCCCCCCAAACTTTCAGGGAAGGAGCGAGGCACCGCGAGGGGTCCTGTTAGCGTCAATGTCGCGATCGAAAACAACATCGTGACGCGTCGCGTAAGCGTGACGTATCGCGTAGCCGCGCGATGTGTCTTATGACGCACTGCGTAAACGCACCCGGAAGCGCTCCGCGGCGCGGCCCGGAGCACGTAACGTAAGCGCATCGGGTCATGTGACTTGAAAATATCACTTTTCATTGGTTCTCATCATTATTTTTCTCCAAATAATGAAAGCGATCGAAAACAACATCCTGACTCGTTGCGTAAGCGTGACGTATCGCGTAGCTGCGCGATGTGTCTTATGACGCGCTACGTAAACGCACCCGGAAGCGCTCCGCGGCGCGGCCCGGAGCGCGTAACATAAGCGCGCCGGAGCACGTAACGTAAGCGCATCGGGTCATGTGACTTGAAAATAACACTTTTCATTGGTTCTCATCATTTTTTTTCTCCAAATAATGAAAGCCCCTCCTTTTTTCCTCATTCTTACTTTCTTCATTAAGAGAGCAAGAGCTATTTTTGAGCAAACAATGGCATCACTTGTTGCTGCAGCTGGTGCACCCCCACCACCAAGAAAAGAAGGTCCACCACCACAGTTTCTTGGAGGACAAGAAGAAGAGGAGGAAGAAGAGGAGGAGGATCAACAACCAAGGCGCTTCCTCCCTGAAGAACCAAGACAAAGGCACGTTAAAGTGCACTTTATTTGGCAATTCTTTTTTTTTCCTGATGACCAGAAAAAGGTGAACGCCCCCAAAGTCACCTGTCTTATTTGTGACAAAGTTCTCTCCAGGGGCAATCCCACAAAGAAATATTCTTTTGGTAATTTTACCATGATCCGCCACATGGAGAGGTGGCATCCCAATAATTTAGCCCAGGCTGAAGTCCAGGAACTTCGAAACAACCCACCCCCTGTGTCCAGCACTTCCTATACTGTACCCTCACTTTCTGGCCCTGAAGAACGCCAAATGGTGCCAAACATTCAGCAAAAATTTGGCAACCTCAAATTTGTTTGCAGGTTCTGTGGCAAAACATTATGCTATGGTGAACTTAGTGTCACCTTAATAAATAATGCTGTAGACAACCACCAATGCAGCAAGAAAAGGAAACAGTAATTCTTTTCTTTTTTTTGCTCCTGTTGAGCCATTTCCAATTCCCTGTTTTTTGTTTGTTCCCTTAAAAAAAACCAAAAAATATAAAATTGTTCAAAAATACAAAAAAATAAAAAAATGTTCAGAAAAATAATAAAAAAATATAAAACAACAAAAAGAATAAAAAAAGTTCTTTTCAGAACTACCTCCCATTTATAAAATATTGCCAAAAATGTTAAACTCTGGCATTCTTTTTTCTCTTTTGTGCGCTTCCCGGTGCGCTCCCCGGTGCGCGTACCGGGCACTCCCTCCGCGACAATCGAAAAAAAAAAAAAAAATTTTGCCCCGCGAGACCCTTTTATAGCCCCCACATCAAACCTAGGGGATCAGGGTGGGTCTACCCTGCCCCCTTATGGTTATTTCCCCCTTTGTTTTGGCCACCTCTTGTGTCTCGATCCTACCGAGACACAAGATGGCGGCCGCTCTGGACTGTTTCGAATGTTTACAGACACCCAAGAACCAATCAGCTTTCTGCATGCAAGTCGCGTGGCGTGCCCGGAGCGCTCCCCGGAGCGCGTACCGGGGCGCTGCCATAGATATATATATATTTTTGAACCTAAATTACTCAAAATCCACTGAAGCACATATCTTGAGACATAGCAAAGGCACATCGGGCTACCAGTCCCTACAATTTTGCCAAGTTTGGTGCAAATCCATTCAGCCGTTCGGGCTAAAAGTGAGTTTGACCGCCCTACGGAAATTAACATGGGGAAAACACGTTTTGGGACCCCCTTTTATCTCAGCCCCTGCTTGACGAATCCCCCCCAAACTTTCAGGGAAGGAGCGAGGCACCGCGAGGCGATTTTGAGGAAATTTTCAGGCAGATTTGGCAACCGGCGCTAAAGTTATTCCGAATAGAATTTTGAGATTTACCATTGAAAAAAATCCTAACTATAACTACCTACTGGCGACCGCCAGTAGGTAATATATATATATATATATATATATATATATATATATATATATATATATATATATATATATATATATATATATATATATATATATATATATATATATATATATAACCTACTGGCGATAGCCAGTAGGTATATATAGTTAGGATTATTTCTCTATGGAAGTTTTGAAACTTCTATGTCTAATAACTTTGGCGTTTGTGGACGGAATCGGCTGAAATTTTCAGGAAAATGGCACATTTTATTTCTGAGCAGCCCCTGAAAATTTGGGGGGGAGTTCATCAAGGGGGGGCCGAGAAAAAAGGGGGGTCCCAAAACGCGTTTTTCCCATGTTAATTTCCATAGGGCGTTTGGCCTCACTTTTAGCTCGAACGGCTGAATGGATTTGCACGAAACTTGGCAAAATTGTAGGGACTGTTAGCCCGATGTGCCTTTGCTGGGTCTCAATATATGTGCTCCAGTGGATTTTCAGAAATTAACGTTTTAAAAAATTTATATATCTGTGACAGCGTCCCAGATAGCGCTCCAGATCGCGTACTTTTCGCATCACGGAGCTTTGCGAAGCGATGCTGATTGGCTTTCCGGTGTCTGTCAACATTCTAAACAGTCCGGTGCGGCCGCCATCTTGTCTCTCTGTAGGATCGAGAGACAAGAAGAGGTGAAAAATGAAGGGGGAATTTAATGAAAGGGGGCAAGGTAGACCCCTCTTGACCCCCTAGGAATGATGTTGGGGTTATTAAAGGGTCCCGTGGGGAAAAAAAAATATTAATTGTTCACGGTAGAAGCGCTTCTCGGTTCGCGAACCGGGTCGCAAATTAACGGCTGAATGGATTTGCACGAAACTTGGCAAAATTATAGGGACTGTTAGCCCGATGTGCCTTTGCTGGGTCTCAATATATGTGCTCCAGTGGATTTTGAGAAATTAACGTTTAAAAAACAGGTATATCTGTGACAGCGTCCCAGATAGCGCTCCAGATCGCGTACTTTTCGCGTAACCGAGCTTTGCGTAGCGAAGCTGATTGGCTCTCCGGTGTCTGTCAACATTCTAAACAGTCCGGTGCGGCCGCCATCTTGTCTGTCGGTAGGATCGAGAGACAAGAGGAGGAGAAAAACGAAGGGGGAATTTAATGAAAGGGGGCTAGGTAGACCCCTCTTGACCAACTAGGAATGATGTTGGGGTTATTAAAGGGTCCCGTGGGGCAAATAATAAAAATTTGATTTTTCGCGGTAGAAGCGCTTCTCGGTTCGCGAACCGGGTCGCAAACTGGTAGCGAAACGTGAATTCGCCATTTTGTGTTTCGATTTCATTAAATTACTAGGTATAAGGGGGTACGGGAGACGTATCCTGACCCCTTTTGTTTTCTGAGGGTGGCTGAGGAGGCTCATATATGTTGATACATGTCTTCCAGCGGCTGTGCGTGAGCGTTTTTTTTTTTTGTTGCGTGACGTCTGTTAACGTTCGATTCGATGGAAATCAGGAACTGTTTACCGCCATTTTGTCTCTGCGAGTAAATATTTTGTTAAAAATAATTGTTATAAATTAATCCTTATTGATAAACATTGTCTGCGCCATCTTGTCTTTTTTGCAATGCCACACTTTTGTTGAGCACGGCAGCCATTTTAGATGCCTTGACCAGACCCACTCTCTGCACGCCGCCGATCCTCAGCATGGCTCCCCACCCTCGCAAGCATCTCCCCCACGCACTGGTCACCCCCGCTCTCTCTCTCATGCATGGGCCAGAAACCTCCTCCCATGTGCGCTGCTCTTCCCTGAGAATCACACCCTGTGCCCGCCCGACACCACCCTTTCACCCTATTCACTACCGCACCCTCTGACACTCCTCTTCCTCTGTGTCCGATTGTCCAGGCCGGTCCCAGGCTATCACCTAGCCCTGCAGATGTAGTTTATGGCCCCAGCTGTAGAGAATCACCCCTCTTCAAAGGAGTTACAGTAGATCAAGGCCCCCACCCGATGAGATCCGTCACACCACACGCGTTCCTACTATCTGATAACCATCCTGTATTGTGCTTGGGGAGGGGATTCTCACTGTGAGGGTGTGTGGGACCGAGCCTGAAGCGAAAGATTCCAGGGATGCCTCTTTGTACATCAAAGTTTTTACAATTATGTGTCACATTAAAAATATATGGCACTCCAACAAAGTAGGATTATAACACTTTAATAACTTATAAATATATAGAACGCAACAAAAATAGTAAATACATTTAAACATTTTTTTGAAAAAAGAAGCAACAATGGTCAGTAGCTGTCTTTTGTGCGAATAGTCCCAAGGCAGTACAACGTGCTGAGTTCTGGACGGCACCCAGGTGATGTTACCTGGGTGCCGCACTGGTTTTTGGTATCCTACAATGCAGCTCCGAAAAACGGCATGGGGCGTCCCGGGGGGTGCGCGGTGAGGCCTCGTCAGTAGCGGTCTGTTGTGCAAATAGTCCCAAGGCAGCAGAACGCGCTGAGATGTGGATGGCACCCAGGTGATGTCCAGTAAGTTGTCGCACTGGTTTTGGCATCCTACAATGCTGCTCCGAAAAACGGCGTGGTGCGCCCCGGGGGGGAGGGGGGACGTCGTGAACGGGTCTCCCCAGGTGGAGGCTCGTCTGCTGTACTGGGGCGCCCCTTTACCGTTTCAGTTGCCATTCCTCCCGCTTTTGCTACACTGTGCCTCATCCTCCATTCAGCTGTTTATCGCCCGCTCTTGCGGCTACAGCGTCTCGCTCACCATGTAGTTGAGTTGCGCCCACTCTTGCGGTGCAGCGATAGGCGGCTGCCACAGGACTCTTAAAATGGCGGACGGCTCTTCGGGTTTGGGCCTGGTCCACTAAAATGGCCCTGGGACACCTTGGAACTCGGACGTCCCCTGAGCCTTGAAGATTTTACAAAAGTCTTGGGGGCTCCCGACTCCTGCAGGCTTCCGGTGGGGAGCGGCTGCCATGATTGCTCGCGGAATGACCACGACGGAGCCACGAGATGGTGGTGCTCTCAGGCTGACGCCAGCTTCAGTCTGAAACATCTAGAAACAAGGTGGGGCTTTCATCGTTTGGGAAAAAAAAATGTTTTAATCCAATGAAAAGTGTTATTTTTAGGTCATATGATCAAGCCTTCCATCATTAGGAAACCAAAAGTAAAATGAACCAATGAAAAGTTTTATAAAGAAGTCACATGACCTGTTATGCTTACGTTATGCGCTGCTATAAAAAGCGTAGAAAATCCGTTGGCACGTGAGGCGGCGTCAGTAGCGGACCGATGTGCGAATAGGCCGAAGGCAGCACAACGCGCCGAGATCCGGATGGCACCGAGGTGGTGTCCAGCAAGTTGCACTGGTGTGGCCAACCTGCAATGCTGCGCCGAAAGTCGGCGTGGGGTGCCTGGGGGGGGGGTAGGTGGCGCACACTGGCCTCTCTCGCCTCCCCAGGTGGAGGCACCTGATGTGCAGTGCGGCGCCCCTTATCTTTTCACTCGCCGTCCAGCAGAGTTGCGCCCTCACTTGCTGTTACAGTAGGCCGAAGGCAGCACAACGCGCCAAGATCAGGATGGCACCGAGGTGGTGTCCAGCAAGTTGCCGCACTGGTGTGGCCATCCTACAATGCTGCGCCGAAAGTCGGCGTGGGGCGCCCCGTTGGCCTGTGAGGTCGCGTCAGTCAGTGGGGGCTGTTTGAGAAAGCAATGTGATGCTGTGTGTCGCCCCCAAAATGGAGGCTCCTCGGCTGCAGTGGGGCGCCCCTTGGTGTTTCACTCGCTATCCAGTTGAGTTGCGTCCGCACTTGCGGCTACAGTAGGCCGAAGGCAGCACAACGCGCAGAGATCTGGATGGCACCGAGGTGGTGTCTAGCAAGTTGCCGCACTGGTGTGGCCATCCTACAATGCTGCGCCGAAAGTCGGCGTGGGGTGCCCTGTTGGCTTATGAGGTGGTGTCAGTAGCGGACCGATGTGTGAATATGTCGGAACCAGCACAAGGCGCCAAGATCCGGATGGCAAGACCTGGATGTTGGGTGCCATAGTTGAGAGTTCTGAGCAGCGCTTGTAACACTGTCTGAAGCTTATTTGCACCTGCTGCAGCTTCACTATTGCCCTGGTGTGGCCAAAGATCGCCCATGACATAGGCGGCCGGCTTCCATGGTCCGGCGGAACTTTTTTCCTTTTCCTTTCTGCATCTTGTCCCACAATCCGTTTGACCTTTAGACACGACCAGGTCCCTGAATGTGTGCAGGGGGACGCTATTGATTGAATCAAAATGGCGGCTTCACACAAAGCTGACTCAAGCGTTGCTGGTGATGCTATACAGACAAAAAATGGTTTTCAGTTTGTACATTCTTCAGGATTTTTCCATCCAAGTCTGCTTGAGAGTTTGTAGAACAATGGCTTTAGATCTTGCCCTCCCCTCTTTTGACTGTTGGTTCTTGTTGCCTATCTCTACTGTTGTCATTTAACTGAACCTTTTTTGACTGCCGAAAGGGGTTCTGGTCCGACCGCTGGTTGGTGGAGACATTTTGACTATATCCTGGACCTGCCCGGCCTCGCCCAAAATGGCGCCGGTATAAATGGGACTCGTAACTCCTTGTTGTGTACTGGTTGCACAACCTTGATATCACGAGATACGTATGCAGTTTTGAAGCACATGGTGGGCGGGAACGAGAATTGATTGAATATTTCGACATCCCTATTGATATTAAGTTCTGATGTGTTATTGATTACTGTACTATTGAAAGTTCGAATTAACGTCACCCATGGTACTTGCCCGCAAATGTATATCTAGATAATTTTATTGCAAGTGGCCCTGTCGTATTTTAATTACAAAATGTACGTCCACCGATTCCGCAACTGTTAGACACCTTAGTTCTTGCAACCTAATGGCCCGCTCGTTGCGTTCCTCTACAGTGTAAATGTCTCCTCATCATATACGATTCCAGATTGCTCCGTGGCCGGCCCACGTGGGTATAGGCCCGTACTTGTATACTGACATTTTCACAATAAAGGTTTTTAAAACAAAACATGGTAGTAGTATTTACATTGGTAAAGTTTTTAATTTTAGTCACTGTTTTCGAATCAGTAAAAGGCAAGTGAAATAAAGCAGTCCAATTACATGACGGATAAAAGGTATAATACGCAGGAACGCAGTAAAGATAAATGGTCAAGAGCTGTTGTGTTTTTTACTCCTGCAACATAAAGTGATCGATAAGAATGTGATATTCAGGCGTATCGGCGACTAAGACAGCAGGCCGAGCATCTTTTGCTCAACGGCTCCGTCATGGGACGAAGAAACGCCCTTTTTCTAGAAAAAGGAATATATTTTACTTGCAGGACAGTTGTAAATTTTCCGGGAAAATACATTAGCCTGGAACATTATAACAAATATGTTTAAGAAAAAATAATGTTCGAAAGCAATAAAAAGCGTAATTTTTAGGTCATATGACCAAGCCTTTCATCATTAGAATAACAAAAGTAAAATGAACCAATGAAAAGTTTTATTAACAAGTCACATGACCTGTTATGCTTACGTTACGCGCTGCGCGCCGCGCCCCGTATCAGCCTGCGGGAGTCGGGGGCCCCCAAGACTTTTGTAGAATCTTCAAGGCTCAGTGGACGCTTTCGAGAATGGGGCCCAAGCCCTAGCAGACAAGCGTCCGAGTTCCAAGGTGTCCCATGGCCATTTTAGTGGACCACGCCCAAATCTGAAGAGGCGGCGGCCATTTTGAGAGTCCTGTGGCAGCCGCCTATAGCTGCATCGCAAGAGCGGGAGCAACTCAACTACATGGTGAGCGAGACGCTGTAGTCGCAAGAGCGGGCGGTAAACAGCTGAATGGCGGAAGAGGCACAGTGTAGCAAAAGCGGGCGGAATGGCAACTGAAACGGTAAAGGGGCGCCCCACTACAGCGTGTCTTCAGGTCAAACGGATTGTGGGATTAGGTCTAGAATGGAAGAGTCATCAAAAGGCAAAAAGTTCCGCCGGACCCCGGGAGCCGGCCGCCTATGTCGGGGGCGATCTTAGGCCAAGCCAAGGCAACACGACTTGGGGAGGGGGCAGAAGTCAAGCGCACCCTCCCAGTCTGCGCCACCACACCGTATGTTGAAAATCTAAAGCCATCGTTCTACAAACTCTCAACCAGCCTTGGATGAAAAATCTTGAAGAACTGAAAACCAGTTTTTGTTTGCATAGCATCAGCAGCAACGCTTGCTATCAAAGTGCATGAGTTTCATGCTCGATCGTTTGAGCTAGCCGGATCAGGCAACAAAAAGTATAAAATAGTTATGTAAATAGTTATTTAATAAAATGTTTTACCCTGTTACTTTGCTGGTGTGTTGTATATATTTATAATATTTGCATAGAGTTTATCGTTATTTTGGGCGGGGTGGGTGGCGGAGCCGAGCTGTCTTGCAGCCATCATGGTGTGGAGCTCAGTTCATCTCACTAGTTTCGTATTTCTCATGAAGGGTTGTTCCTAATGTTTCTATTTTAGCGAGGTCAAAAAGAGATCCCATTAGTGGCCTACTGATTTTGCTCGATTATTTTTTTTTTTACACGATTTTTCACTATCTGCAAAGACTAAACAGAATATTGCGGCTTTGTGCTTGTTAGTAAATAGAGAATGAACCAAAGAGAATAAATTCTAAAATAGTAAATGCTTGGATAACAATCAATCAAATGGAGAGACAAGCAGGCACGACGGATTACAACGGGGGCAAAGGCCTGCGTTAACTACCCTTCACTATCTGCAAAGAGAGAGTACTTTTAAAGAAAAGAGGAGGGGGCAGCGTTTAAAGCACATCATGCGTGCATAAACACGAAAATGTTTTTACCTATCACGTACTTGACATTTGACAGCTTTTGATATATATATATTACCCAAGACCTCTCCTCATGGAAAGAGTTGAGCCGCACACATCACATGTGAGATTTCACAATGTATTCCACCATTTAAAAGCTCCGCTATCCTTATGCATTTCGGCCACATCGGCCTTCTTCAGAGGAGGGGCTTAAGACATCCAATGGCCTCCCGAACACACATAGCCCCGGCGATTGCTCCCTTTCAATGATTACCCTCAGGTGGGTGCCCAATCGAGCTTCAGTGTTGAGCATGCTGGTCTTTGTAGTGCATTTTTGGCCTCATGATTTCTTCCCTTTAGTGGGCGATGTCATTGTGATTTTATTAATGAGGTTATACCTACGTCCCCTTAAGCACCATTTTTGAGTGCGCAGAGGTCCAATCCAAGGGTCAATCCCTGGTGGCTACCGATGCTCGTCTTTGGCCTTCACCGATATCAAACGTGGTCCCGTTTCGGGCAGTCTCCGGCGCACTTTCACTGGGGGTGCGTCGCTCTCGGCCACGACCCGGCCGTGTTATGCTACCCAAGACCTCTCCTCACGGAAAGAGTTGAGCCGCGCACATCACTGGTGAGATTTCACAATTTATTCTACCATTTAAAAAGCTCGGCTAACCTTATGCATTTCGGCCGCATCGGCCTTTTTCAGAGGAGGGGCTTAAGACATCCAATGGCCTCCTGAACACACATAGACCGGCGATTGCTCCCTTTCAATAATTACCCTCAGGTGGGTGCCCAATCGAGTTTCAGTGTTGAGCATGCTGGTCTTTGTAGTGCGTTTGTGGCCTCATGCTTTCTTCCCTTCAGTGGGCGATGTCAGCGTGATTTTATTAATGAGGTTATACCTGCGTCCCCTTAAGCACCATTTTCGAGTGCGCAGAGGTCCAATCCAAGGGCCAGTCCCTGGTGGCTACCGCTGCCCGTCTTTGGCCTTTGCTGATATCAAACGTGGTCCCGTTTCAGTCAGTCTCCGTATATATATATATATATATATATATATATATATATATATATATATATATATATATATATATATATATATATATATATATATATTTATATATCACCTCTACTAGGACTGATACTTCTAGATTAATTACTACCTACAATAGAGAGGAGCGTCAGATAAGAGCGATAGTGAACAAACACTGGCCAGTGGTGTTAACTGACAACATTCTTCAAAGTAGAATTGCAGCGAAACCTGTGGTTACATTCAGAAGAAGTAGCACCATGTGCACTACATTAGATCGAGTATCACCCGAGATTAAAAAGGTAACTGCTTCGTTGGCACCCAAGAAAGGCTTAACTAAGTGTACATCGTGCCGTGCTTGCAAAATTTGGGTGCAATATGTCAACATACTCTACACCTTTCAGGACTACTCCTACTCTGATAATGGGAAATTACAACTGCAAAACCGAATATGCTGTATATGTCCTGACGTGCACCTGTGGGCTTAGCTACGTGGGGAGCACAAAGCTACAGGTGCACGTCAGGATTTTGCAGCATATTAGGGCCATTCTCCACAGCGACGCAACATACCCTGTTGCTAGACATTTTAAGAGAGTACACGCTAACAACATCAATTGCTTATCTTATTATGTAATAGACGCTGTGGCTAAGAAAAGGAGAGGTGGCAATAGAGAGCGCCAACTCCGCCAGCTCGAAAAAGAAGAGGTAGAAGCGCTTCTCGGTTCGCGAACCGGGTCGCAAACTGGTAGCGAAACGTGAATTCGCCATTTTGTGTTTCGATTTCATTAAATTACTAGGTATAAGGGGGTACGGGAGACGTATCCTGACCCCTTTTGTTTTCTGAGGGTGGCTGAGGAGGCTCATATATGTTGATACATGTCTTCCAGCGGCTGTGCGTGAGCGTTTTTTTTTTTTGTTGCGTGACGTCTGTTAACGTTCGATTCGATGGAAATCAGGAACTGTTTACCGCCATTTTGTCTCTGCGAGTAAATATTTTGTTAAAAATAATTGTTATAAATTAATCCTTATTGATAAACATTGTCTGCGCCATCTTGTCTTTTTTGCAATGCCACACTTTTGTTGAGCACGGCAGCCATTTTAGATGCCTTGACCAGACCCACTCTCTGCACGCCGCCGATCCTCAGCATGGCTCCCCACCCTCGCAAGCATCTCCCCCACGCACTGGTCACCCCCGCTCTCTCTCTCATGCATGGGCCAGAAACCTCCTCCCATGTGCGCTGCTCTTCCCTGAGAATCACACCCTGTGCCCGCCCGACACCACCCTTTCACCCTATTCACTACCGCACCCTCTGACACTCCTCTTCCTCTGTGTCCGATTGTCCAGGCCGGTCCCAGGCTATCACCTAGCCCTGCAGATGTAGTTTATGGCCCCAGCTGTAGAGAATCACCCCTCTTCAAAGGAGTTACAGTAGATCAAGGCCCCCACCCGATGAGATCCGTCACACCACACGCGTTCCTACTATCTGATAACCATCCTGTATTGTGCTTGGGGAGGGGATTCTCACTGTGAGGGTGTGTGGGACCGAGCCTGAAGCGAAAGATTCCAGGGATGCCTCTTTGTACATCAAAGTTTTTACAATTATGTGTCACATTAAAAATATATACAGAAAAGGGGGTGGTGATGAACAGAGTGTCTGAATTAAGCAGACCACTCTTACCCAGTCCAAAGATCAGGGCTTGATCCATCACCGTTATTTATCTCACTGCACCATCCCAGCTCAGAACCTGGCTATATGCAAATCAGTCTGTCCCTGGCCCAGTGCATCATGGGAACAGGGCAGACTAAACTACCAAGCCAATTCTTCACCAGAAAGGAGACAAGCTACCGGGGACCAGTTTCTGGCATTTCAGCCGTCTTCGGCCCGGCTTGCTTGAATCCTGATGGTGCAGTGAGAAAGGGACTCATGTCTGAGTATACCCTGCCACACCTATAGTGGCCAAAAACGATACAGAAAAGGGGGTGGTGATGAACAGAGTGTCTGAATTAAGCAGACCACTCTTACCCAGTCCAAAGATCAGGGCTTGATCCATCACCGTTATTTATCTCACTGCACCATCCCAGCTCAGAACCTGGCTATATGCAAATCAGTCTGTCCCTGGCCCAGTGCATCATGGGAACAGGGCAGACTAAACTACCAAGCCAATTCTTCACCAGAAAGGAGACAAGCTACCGGGGACCAGTTTCTGGCATTTCAGCCGTCTTCGGCCCGGCTTGCTTGAATCCTGATGGTGCAGTGAGAAAGGGACTCATGTCTGAGTATACCCTGCCACACCTATAGTGGCCAAAAACGATACAGAAAAGGGGGTGGTGATGAACAGAGTGTCTGAATTAAGCAGACCACTCTTACCCAGTCCAAAGATCAGGGCTTGATCCATCACCGTTATTTATCTCACTGCACCATCCCAGCTCAGAACCTGGCTATATGCAAATCAGTCTGTCCCTGGCCCAGTGCATCATGGGAACAGGGCAGACTAAACTACCAAGCCAATTCTTCACCAGAAAGGAGACAAGCTACCGGGGACCAGTTTCTGGCATTTCAGCCGTCTTCGGCCCGGCTTGCTTGAATCCTGATGGTGCAGTGAGAAAGGGACTCATGTCTGAGTATACCCTGCCACACCTATAGTGGTCTCTCAGATGTGAGACCCTTGCTCATTGCACCATCAGGATTCAAGCAAACCGGGCCGAAGACGGCTGTAATGCCAGAAACCGGTCCCCGGGAGCTTGTTTCCTTCCCAGTGTAAGAATTGGCTTCTGTAGTTTGGTTTGCCCTGTTCCCATCATGCACTGGGACAGGAACAGACTAATTTGCATACAGCCAGGTTCTGAAACTGGGATGGTGCAGTGAGCTAAAAAACGGTGTTGGATCTAGCCCTGATCTCTTGACTGGGTGAGAGCTTTCTGCTTAATTCAGAGACTCTGTCCCTCACCACCCCTTGTTGCAAATAATTTTGTCCACCCTAAGCGTGGAAGGGTATTCTCAGATGTGAGACCCTTGCTCATTGCACCATCAGGATTCAAGCAAACCGGGCCGAAGACGGCTGTAATGCCAGAAACCGGTCCCCGGGAGCTTGTTTCCTTCCCAGTGTAAGAATTGGCTTCTGTAGTTTGGTTTGCCCTGTTCCCATCATGCACTGGGACAGGAACAGACTAATTTGCATACAGCCAGGTTCTGAAACTGGGATGGTGCAGTGAGCTAAAAAACGGTGTTGGATCTAGCCCTGATCTCTTGACTGGGTGAGAGCTTTCTGCTTAATTCAGAGACTCTGTCCCTCACCACCCCTTGTTGCAAATATTTTTGTCCACCCTAAGCGTGGAAGGGTATTCTCAGATGTGAGACCCTTGCTCATTGCACCATCAGGATTCAAGCAAACCGGGCCGAAGACGGCTGTAATGCCAGAAACCGGTCCCCGGGAGCTTGTTTCCTTCCCAGTGTAAGAATTGGCTTCTGTAGTTTGGTTTGCCCTGTTCCCATCATGCACTGGGACAGGAACAGACTAATTTGCATACAGCCAGGTTCTGAAACTGGGATGGTGCAGTGAGCTAAAAAACGGTGTTGGATCTAGCCCTGATCTCTTGACTGGGTGAGAGCTTTCTGCTTAATTCAGAGACTCTGTCCCTCACCACCCCTTGTTGCAAATATTTTTGTCCACCCTAAGCGTGGAAGGGTATTCTCAGATGTGAGACCCTTGCTCATTGCACCATCAGGATTCAAGCAAACCGGGCCGAAGACGGCTGTAATGCCAGAAACCGGTCCCCGGGAGCTTGTTTCCTTCCCAGTGTAAGAATTGGCTTCTGTAGTTTGGTTTGCCCTGTTCCCATCATGCACTGGGACAGGAACAGACTAATTTGCATACAGCCAGGTTCTGAAACTGGGATGGTGCAGTGAGCTAAAAAACGGTGTTGGATCTAGCCCTGATCTCTTGACTGGGTGAGAGCTTTCTGCTTAATTCAGAGACTCTGTCCCTCACCACCCCTTGTTGCAAATAATTTTGTCCACCCTAAGCGTGGAAGGGTATTCTCAGATGTGAGACCCTTGCTCATTGCACCATCAGGATTCAAGCAAACCGGGCCGAAGACGGCTGTAATGCCAGAAACCGGTCCCCGGGAGCTTGTTTCCTTCCCAGTGTAAGAATTGGCTTCTGTAGTTTGGTTTGCCCTGTTCCCATCATGCACTGGGACAGGAACAGACTAATTTGCATACAGCCAGGTTCTGAAACTGGGATGGTGCAGTGAGCTAAAAAACGGTGTTGGATCTAGCCCTGATCTCTTGACTGGGTGAGAGCTTTCTGCTTAATTCAGAGACTCTGTCCCTCACCACCCCTTGTTGCAAATATTTTTGTCCACCCTAAGCGTGGAAGGGTATTCTCAGATGTGAGACCCTTGCTCATTGCACCATCAGGATTCAAGCAAACCGGGCCGAAGACGGCTGTAATGCCAGAAACCGGTCCCCGGGAGCTTGTTTCCTTCCCAGTGTAAGAATTGGCTTCTGTAGTTTGGTTTGCCCTGTTCCCATCATGCACTGGGACAGGAACAGACTAATTTGCATACAGCCAGGTTCTGAAACTGGGATGGTGCAGTGAGCTAAAAAACGGTGTTGGATCTAGCCCTGATCTCTTGACTGGGTGAGAGCTTTCTGCTTAATTCAGAGACTCTGTCCCTCACCACCCCTTGTTGCAAATATTTTTGTCCACCCTAAGCGTGGAAGGGTATTCTCAGATGTGAGACCCTTGCTCATTGCACCATCAGGATTCAAGCAAACCGGGCCGAAGACGGCTGTAATGCCAGAAACCGGTCCCCGGGAGCTTGTTTCCTTCCCAGTGTAAGAATTGGCTTCTGTAGTTTGGTTTGCCCTGTTCCCATCATGCACTGGGACAGGAACAGACTAATTTGCATACAGCCAGGTTCTGAAACTGGGATGGTGCAGTGAGCTAAAAAACGGTGTTGGATCTAGCCCTGATCTCTTGACTGGGTGAGAGCTTTCTGCTTAATTCAGAGACTCTGTCCCTCACCACCCCTTGTTGCAAATATTTTTGTCCACCCTAAGCGTGGAAGGGTATTCTCAGATGTGAGACCCTTGCTCATTGCACCATCAGGATTCAAGCAAACCGGGCCGAAGACGGCTGTAATGCCAGAAACCGGTCCCCGGGAGCTTGTTTCCTTCCCAGTGTAAGAATTGGCTTCTGTAGTTTGGTTTGCCCTGTTCCCATCATGCACTGGGACAGGAACAGACTAATTTGCATACAGCCAGGTTCTGAAACTGGGATGGTGCAGTGAGCTAAAAAACGGTGTTGGATCTAGCCCTGATCTCTTGACTGGGTGAGAGCTTTCTGCTTAATTCAGAGACTCTGTCGCTCACCACCCCTTGTTGCAAATATTTTTGTCCACCCTAAGCGTGGAAGGGTATTCTCAGATGTGAGACCCTTGCTCATTGCACCATCAGGATTCAAGCAAACCGGGCCGAAGACGGCTGTAATGCCAGAAACCGGTCCCCGGGAGCTTGTTTCCTTCCCAGTGTAAGAATTGGCTTCTGTAGTTTGGTTTGCCCTGTTCCCATCATGCACTGGGACAGGAACAGACTAATTTGCATACAGCCAGGTTCTGAAACTGGGATGGTGCAGTGAGCTAAAAAACGGTGTTGGATCTAGCCCTGATCTCTTGACTGGGTGAGAGCTTTCTGCTTAATTCAGAGACTCTGTCCCTCACCACCCCTTGTTGCAAATATTTTTGTCCACCCTAAGCGTGGAAGGGTATTCTCAGATGTGAGACCCTTGCTCATTGCACCATCAGGATTCAAGCAAACCGGGCCGAAGACGGCTGTAATGCCAGAAACCGGTCCCCGGGAGCTTGTTTCCTTCCCAGTGTAAGAATTGGCTTCTGTAGTTTGGTTTGCCCTGTTCCCATCATGCACTGGGACAGGAACAGACTAATTTGCATACAGCCAGGTTCTGAAACTGGGATGGTGCAGTGAGCTAAAAAACGGTGTTGGATCTAGCCCTGATCTCTTGACTGGGTGAGAGCTTTCTGCTTAATTCAGAGACTCTGTCCCTCACCACCCCTTGTTGCAAATATTTTTGTCCACCCTAAGCGTGGAAGGGTATTCTCAGATGTGAGACCCTTGCTCATTGCACCATCAGGATTCAAGCAAACCGGGCCGAAGACGGCTGTAATGCCAGAAACCGGTCCCCGGGAGCTTGTTTCCTTCCCAGTGTAAGAATTGGCTTCTGTAGTTTGGTTTGCCCTGTTCCCATCATGCACTGGGACAGGAACAGACTAATTTGCATACAGCCAGGTTCTGAAACTGGGATGGTGCAGTGAGCTAAAAAACGGTGTTGGATCTAGCCCTGATCTCTTGACTGGGTGAGAGCTTTCTGCTTAATTCAGAGACTCTGTCCCTCACCACCCCTTGTTGCAAATATTTTTGTCCACCCTAAGCGTGGAAGGGTATTCTCAGATGTGAGACCCTTGCTCATTGCACCATCAGGATTCAAGCAAACCGGGCCGAAGACGGCTGTAATGCCAGAAACCGGTCCCCGGGAGCTTGTTTCCTTCCCAGTGTAAGAATTGGCTTCTGTAGTTTGGTTTGCCCTGTTCCCATCATGCACTGGGACAGGAACAGACTAATTTGCATACAGCCAGGTTCTGAAACTGGGATGGTGCAGTGAGCTAAAAAACGGTGTTGGATCTAGCCCTGATCTCTTGACTGGGTGAGAGCTTTCTGCTTAATTCAGAGACTCTGTCCCTCACCACCCCTTGTTGCAAATATTTTTGTCCACCCTAAGCGTGGAAGGGTATTCTCAGATGTGAGACCCTTGCTCATTGCACCATCAGGATTCAAGCAAACCGGGCCGAAGACGGCTGTAATGCCAGAAACCGGTCCCCGGGAGCTTGTTTCCTTCCCAGTGTAAGAATTGGCTTCTGTAGTTTGGTTTGCCCTGTTCCCATCATGCACTGGGACAGGAACAGACTAATTTGCATACAGCCAGGTTCTGAAACTGGGATGGTGCAGTGAGCTAAAAAACGGTGTTGGATCTAGCCCTGATCTCTTGACTGGGTGAGAGCTTTCTGCTTAATTCAGAGACTCTGTCCCTCACCACCCCTTGTTGCAAATATTTTTGTCCACCCTAAGCGTGGAAGGGTATTCTCAGATGTGAGACCCTTGCTCATTGCACCATCAGGATTCAAGCAAACCGGGCCGAAGACGGCTGTAATGCCAGAAACCGGTCCCCGGGAGCTTGTTTCCTTCCCAGTTTAAGAATTGGCTTCTGTAGTTTGGTTTGCCCTGTTCCCATCATGCACTGGGACAGGAACAGACTAATTTGCATACAGCCAGGTTCTGAAACTGGGATGGTGCAGTGAGCTAAAAAACGGTGTTGGATCTAGCCCTGATCTCTTGACTGGGTGAGAGCTTTCTGCTTAATTCAGAGACTCTGTCCCTCACCACCCCTTGTTGCAAACATTAAAAATATATGGCACTCCAACAAAGTAGGATTATAACACTTTAATAACTTATAAATATATAGAACGCAACAAAAATAGTAAATACATTTAAACATTTTTTTGAAAAAAGAAGCAACAATGGTCAGTAGCTGTCTTTTGTGCGAATAGTCCCAAGGCAGCACAACGTGCTGAGTTCTGGACGGCACCCAGGTGATGTTACCTGGGTGCCGCACTGGTTTTTGGTATCCTACAATGCAGCTCCGAAAAACGGCATGGGGCGTCCCGGGGGGTGCGCGGTGAGGCCTCGTCAGTAGCGGTCTGTTGTGCAAATAGTCCCAAGGCAGCAGAACGCGCTGAGATGTGGATGGCACCCAGGTGATGTCCAGTAAGTTGTCGCACTGGTTTTGGCATCCTACAATGCTGCTCCGAAAAACGGCGTGGTGCGCCCCGGGGGGGAGGGGGGACGTCGTGAACGGGTCTCCCCAGGTGGAGGCTCGTCTGCTGTACTGGGGCGCCCCTTTACCGTTTCAGTTGCCATTCCTCCCGCTTTTGCTACACTGTGCCTCATCCTCCATTCAGCTGTTTATCGCCCGCTCTTGCGGCTACAGCGTCTCGCTCACCATGTAGTTGAGTTGCGCCCACTCTTGCGGTGCAGCGATAGGCGGCTGCCACAGGACTCTTAAAATGGCGGACGGCTCTTCGGGTTTGGGCCTGGTCCACTAAAATGGCCCTGGGACACCTTGGAACTCGGACGTCCCCTGAGCCTTGAAGATTTTACAAAAGTCTTGGGGGCTCCCGACTCCTGCAGGCTTCCGGTGGGGAGCGGCTGCCATGATTGCTCGCGGAATGACCACGACGGAGCCACGAGATGGTGGTGCTCTCAGGCTGACGCCAGCTTCAGTCTGAAACATCTAGAAACAAGGTGGGGCTTTCATCGTTTGGGAAAAAAAAATGTTTTAATCCAATGAAAAGTGTTATTTTTAGGTCATATGATCAAGCCTTCCATCATTAGGAAACCAAAAGTAAAATGAACCAATGAAAAGTTTTATAAAGAAGTCACATGACCTGTTATGCTTACGTTATGCGCTGCTATAAAAAGCGTAGAAAATCCGTTGGCACGTGAGGCGGCGTCAGTAGCGGACCGATGTGCGAATAGGCCGAAGGCAGCACAACGCGCCGAGATCCGGATGGCACCGAGGTGGTGTCCAGCAAGTTGCACTGGTGTGGCCAACCTGCAATGCTGCGCCGAAAGTCGGCGTGGGGTGCCTGGGGGGGGGGGTAGGTGGCGCAAACTGGCCTCTCTCGCCTCCCCAGGTGGAGGCACCTGATGTGCAGTGCGGCGCCCCTTATCTTTTCACTCGCCGTCCAGCAGAGTTGCGCCCTCACTTGCTGTTACAGTAGGCCGAAGGCAGCACAACGCGCCAAGATCAGGATGGCACCGAGGTGGTGTCCAGCAAGTTGCCGCACTGGTGTGGCCATCCTACAATGCTGCGCCGAAAGTCGGCGTGGGGCGCCCCGTTGGCCTGTGAGGTCGCGTCAGTCAGTGGGGGCTGTTTGAGAAAGCAATGTGATGCTGTGTGTCGCCCCCAAAATGGAGGCTCCTCGGCTGCAGTGGGGCGCCCCTTGGTGTTTCACTCGCTATCCAGCTGAGTTGCGTCCGCACTTGCGGCTACAGTAGGCCGAAGGCAGCACAACGCGCAGAGATCTGGATGGCACCGAGGTGGTGTCTAGCAAGTTGCCGCACTGGTGTGGCCATCCTACAATGCTGCGCCGAAAGTCGGCGTGGGGTGCCCTGTTGGCTTATGAGGTGGTGTCAGTAGCGGACCGATGTGTGAATATGTCGGAACCAGCACAAGGCGCCAAGATCCGGATGGCAAGACCTGGATGTTGGGTGCCATAGTTGAGAGTTCAGAGCAGCGCTTGTAACACTGTCTGAAGCTTATTTGCACCTGCTGCAGCTTCACTATTGCCCTGGTGTGGCCAAAGATCGCCCATGACATAGGCGGCCGGCTTCCATGGTCCGGCGGAACTTTTTTCCTTTTCCTTTCTGCATCTTGTCCCACAATCCGTTTGACCTTTAGACACGACCAGGTCCCTGAATGTGTGCAGGGGGACGCTATTGATTGAATCAAAATGGCGGCTTCACACAAAGCTGACTCAAGCGTTGCTGGTGATGCTATACAGACAAAAAATGGTTTTCAGTTTGTACATTCTTCAGGATTTTTCCATCCAAGTCTGCTTGAGAGTTTGTAGAACAATGGCTTTAGATCTTGCCCTCCCCTCTTTTGACTGTTGGTTCTTGTTGCCTATCTCTACTGTTGTCATTTAACTGAACCTTTTTTGACTGCCGAAAGGGGTTCTGGTCCGACCGCTGGTTGGTGGAGACATTTTGACTATATCCTGGACCTGCCCGGCCTCGCCCAAAATGGCGCCGGTATAAATGGGACTCGTAACTCCTTGTTGTGTACTGGTTGCACAACCTTGATATCACGAGATACGTATGCAGTTTTGAAGCACATGGTGGGCGGGAACGAGAATTGATTGAATATTTCGACATCCCTATTGATATTAAGTTCTGATGTGTTATTGATTACTGTACTATTGAAAGTTCGAATTAACGTCACCCATGGTACTTGCCCGCAAATGTATATCTAGATAATTTTATTGCAAGTGGCCCTGTCGTATTTTAATTACAAAATGTACGTCCACCGATTCCGCAACTGTTAGACACCTTAGTTCTTGCAACCTAATGGCCCGCTCGTTGCGTTCCTCTACAGTGTAAATGTCTCATCATCATATACGATTCCAGATTGCTCCGTGGCCGGCCCACGTGGGTATAGGCCCGTACTTGTATACTGACATTTTCACAATAAAGGTTTTTAAAACAAAACATGGTAGTAGTATTTACATTGGTAAAGTTTTTAATTTTAGTCACTGTTTTCGAATCAGTAAAAGGCAAGTGAAATAAAGCAGTCCAATTACATGACGGATAAAAGGTATAATACGCAGGAACGCAGTAAAGATAAATGGTCAAGAGCTGTTGTGTTTTTTACTCCTGCAACATAAAGTGATCGATAAGAATGTGATATTCAGGCGTATCGGCGACTAAGACAGCAGGCCGAGCATCTTTTGCTCAACGGCTCCGTCATGGGACGAAGAAACGCCCTTTTTCTAGAAAAAGGAATATATTTTACTTGCAGGACAGTTGTAAATTTTCCGGGAAAATACATTAGCCTGGAACATTATAACAAATATGTTTAAGAAAAAATAATGTTCGAAAGCAATAAAAAGCGTAATTTTTAGGTCATATGACCAAGCCTTTCATCATTAGAATAACAAAAGTAAAATGAACCAATGAAAAGTTTTATTAACAAGTCACATGACCTGTTATGCTTACGTTACGCGCTGCGCGCCGCGCCCCGTATCAGCCTGCGGGAGTCGGGGGCCCCCAAGACTTTTGTAGAATCTTCAAGGCTCAGTGGACGCTTTCGAGAATGGGGCCCAAGCCCTAGCAGACAAGCGTCCGAGTTCCAAGGTGTCCCATGGCCATTTTAGTGGACCACGCCCAAATCTGAAGAGGCGGCGGCCATTTTGAGAGTCCTGTGGCAGCCGCCTATAGCTGCATCGCAAGAGCGGGAGCAACTCAACTACATGGTGAGCGAGACGCTGTAGTCGCAAGAGCGGGCGGTAAACAGCTGAATGGCGGAAGAGGCACAGTGTAGCAAAAGCGGGCGGAATGGCAACTGAAACGGTAAAGGGGCGCCTCACTACAGCGTGTCTTCAGGTCAAACGGATTGTGGGATTAGGTCTAGAATGGAAGAGTCATCAAAAGGCAAAAAGTTCCGCCGGACCCCGGGAGCCGGACGCCTATGTCGGGGGCGATCTTAGGCCAAGCCAGGGCAACACGACTTGGGGAGGGGGCAGAAGTCAAGCGCACCCTCCCAGTCTGCGCCACCACACCGTATGTTGAAAATCTAAAGCCATCGTTCTACAAACTCTCAACCAGCCTTGGATGAAAAATCTTGAAGAACTGAAAACCAGTTTTTGTTTGCATAGCATCAGCAGCAACGCTTGCTATCAAAGTGCATGAGTTTCATGCTCGATCGATTGAGCTAGCCGGATCAGGCAACAAAAAGTATAAAATAGTTATGTAAATAGTTATTTAATAAAATGTTTTACCCTGTTACTTTGCTGGTGTGTTGTATATATTTATAATATTTGCATAGAGTTTATCGTTATTTTGGGCGGGGTGGGTGGCGGAGCCGAGCTGTCTTGCAGCCATCATGGTGTGGAGCTCAGTTCATCTCACTAGTTTCGTATTTCTCATGAAGGGTTGTTCCTAATGTTTCTATTTTAGCGAGGTCAAAAAGAGATCCCATTAGTGGCCTACTGATTTTGCTCGATTATTTTTTTTTTTTACACGATTTTTCACTATCTGCAAAGACTAAACAGAATATTACGGCTTTGTGCTTGTTAGTAAATAGAGAATGAACCAAAGAGAATAAATTCTAAAATAGTAAATGCTTGGATAACAATCAATCAAATGGAGAGACAAGCAGGCACGACGGATTACAACGGGGGCAAAGGCCTGCGTTAACTACCCTTCACTATCTGCAAAGAGAGAGTACTTTTAAGAGAAAAGAGGAGGGGGCAGCGTTTAAAGCACATCATGCGTGCATAAACACGAAAATGTTTTTACCTATCACGTACTTGACATTTGACAGCTTTTGATATATATATATCACCCAAGACCTCTCCTCATGGAAAGAGTTGAGCCGCACACATCACATGTGAGATTTCACAATGTATTCCACCATTTAAAAGCTCCGCTATCCTTATGCATTTCGGCCACATCGGCCTTCTTCAGAGGAGGGGCTTAAGACATCCAATGGCCTCCCGAACACACATAGCCCCGGCGATTGCTCCCTTTCAATGATTACCCTCAGGTGGGTGCCCAATCGAGCTTCAGTGTTGAGCATGCTGGTCTTTGTAGTGCATTTTTGGCCTCATGATTTCTTCCCTTTAGTGGGCGATGTCATTGTGATTTTATTAATGAGGTTATACCTACGTCCCCTTAAGCACCATTTTCGAGTGCGCAGAGGTCCAATCCAAGGGTCAATCCCTGGTGGCTACCGATGCTCGTCTTTGGCCTTCACCGATATCAAACGTGGTCCCGTTTCGGGCAGTCTCCGGCGCACTTTCACTGGGGGTGCGTCGCTCTCGGCCACGACCCGGCCGTGTTATGCTACCCAAGACCTCTCCTCACGGAAAGAGTTGAGCCGCGCACATCACTGGTGAGATTTCACAATTTATTCTACCATTTAAAAAGCTCGGCTAACCTTATGCATTTCGGCCGCATCGGCCTTTTTCAGAGGAGGGGCTTAAGACATCCAATGGCCTCCTGAACACACATAGACCGGCGATTGCTCCCTTTCAATAATTACCCTCAGGTGGGTGCCCAATCGAGTTTCAGTGTTGAGCATGCTGGTCTTTGTAGTGCGTTTGTGGCCTCATGCTTTCTTCCCTTCAGTGGGCGATGTCAGCGTGATTTTATTAATGAGGTTATACCTGCGTCCCCTTAAGCACCATTTTCGAGTGCGCAGAGGTCCAATCCAAGGGCCAGTCCCTGGTGGCTACCGCTGCCCGTCTTTGGCCTTTGCTGATATCAAACGTGGTCCCGTTTCAGTCAGTCTCCGTATATATATATATATATGTATATATATATATATATATATATATATATATATATTACCTACTGGCGATAGCCAGTAGGTATATATAGTTAGGATTTTTTCCCTATGGGATTTCTGAAAATTCTATGTCTAATAACTTTGGCGTTTGTGGACGGAATTGGCTGAAATTTTCAGGAAAATGGCACATTTTGTTTCTGAGCAGCCCCTGAAAATTTGGGGGGGGTTCTTCAAGGGGGGGCCGAGAAAAAAGGGGGGTCCCAAAACACGTTTTTCCCATTCATTTTTCCATAGGGCGGTTGGACTCACTTTTAGCCCGAACGGCTGAATGGATTTGCACGAAACTTGGCAAAATTGTAGGGACTGTTAGCCCGATGTGCCTTTGCTAGGTCTCAATATATGTGCTTCAGTGAATTTTGAGAAATTAACGTTTTAAACAAGATATATATCTGTAACAGCGCTCCGGGCAGCGCTCCGGTTCGCGTACTTTTCGCGTATCGGAACTTTGCGATGCGAAGCTGATTGGCTCTCTGGTGTCTGTCAACATTCTAAACAGTCCGGAGCGGCCGCCATCTTGTCTCTCGGTAGGATCGAGAGACAAGAGGAGGCCAAAACAAAGGGGGAAATAAAGGAAAGGGGGCAAGGTAGACCCCTTCTGACCCCCTAGGATTGATGAGGGGGATATTATAGAGCCACGCGGGGCAAAAAAAAAATTTAAAAAAAATTCCGATTTTTTTCGCCGTAGAGACGCGTCCCGGTACGCGAACCGGGCAGCTAACCGGGCAGCTAACCGGGCAGCTAACCGGCAGCGTAACGGGAGTCTGAGGAGTAGCTGATTGGCTGTCAACATTGTAAACAGTCCGGAGCGGCCGCCATCTTGTCTCTCGGTAGGATCGAGAGACAAGAGGAGGCCAAAACAAAGGGGGAAATGAAGGAAAGGGGGCAAGGTAGACCCCTTCTGACCCCCTAGGATTGATGAGGGGGATATTATAGAGCCACGCGGGGCAAAAAAAAAATTTAAAAAAAATTCAGATTTTTTCGCCGTAGAGACGCGTCCCGGTACGCGAACCGGGCAGCTAACCGGGCAGCTAACCGGGCAGCTAACCGGCAGCGTAACGGGAGTCTGAGGAGTAGCTGATTGGCTGTTAACATTGTAAACAGTCTGGAGATCGAGAGACAAGAGGTGGAAAAAAAAAAGGTGTAAATGAAGGAAAGGGGTAAGGTGAACCCCTAGGATTGATGAGGGGGCTATTAAAGTTGCCCGCGGGGCAAAAGAAAAAAATATTGCGATTTTTCGCGGTAGAGGTGCTTTCCGGTACGTTAACCGGGCAGCTAACTGGCAGCGTAATGGGAGTCCGACATATTGTTTTTTTTTGGAACGTTTGTGATATGTGCACGTGTGGATTTTGTCTAATTAAGGTAAAAAAAATATATATATATCTTTAAGCGTGCTCTGGCGCGCTTACGTTACGGGTTTGGTTTGCGCTGCAGAGACGATACGTCACGGTTATGCGATGCATCATGAGGCGTCTCACGGGCTACGTGATACGTCACGTAATAAAGAATATATTTTACAGCTATAGATATTAGCTTTTAAAAAACCAATGAAGATCACTGAAAAAACCATAGGTTATAGACCATATATAGTTAGGAATTTGCATTTACAAAACCTTGAAAATTCACTGAAAAAACCATAGGTTATAGACCATATATAGTTAGGGATTAGCATTTACAAAACCTTATTTTACTCGCACAAAACCATTGAAATTCCATATATAGTTAGTTGCACTAACTATATATCGCGCACCCGCAATCCATTGCTAATGATGTCACATATTACATCATTCATGACATGGTCAGTGACATCACTGATGACATCACTGATGACATCTCAAATGACATCACTGATGACATCACTGATGACATCTCAAATGACTTCACTGATGACATCACTGATGACAACACCCAGTGACTGTATGTTTCTGTAAAGTTAAAATATGTCTTACATATTGAAGAATGAGTGGATGTATAAGTGTCTGGTTGAAGGATTTAGTAGGTGCATGACTGACTGTATGAGTGAGTGATTAAATGTGTCTCACTGAGTGCATGGGTTAGTGACTAAACTGTCTTAATTTGGCAATCATTATATATGTTGTTCTGTAAACTGCTGCATGTTTAAATCAGTAGCTATATGAGTAACTATATGGGTTATTGAATGGTTGCCCAAGTATTTGTATGGGAGACTGAGTATGTGTGTGGGTGGCTGGGAGGTGTATGACTCTGTGCATAGATGTGTGAGCAGTTGATTAACTAAATGTATGGGTTCAAAAGTGCATGTGGAAACAGCTGTATGGGCGGTCGACTGACTGCATGAGTGTATTGGTGAGTGAATGGATATCTCAGTGCTACATGTCAAAGTAAGTACATATGTAAAACACAGTCCATGTGAGAGTTGACATATATAAATAACTGAACATAAGAGCTAGTGAATGTGAGAGTGGCTGTATCGATCATTGTGAACTTGTATCAGGGATTGTATAAGAGAGTAAATATGTGTTAGTATATGTTTGAATAAGTAAGGTGTGTATAACTGTATAGTTGAGGAAATGGAGGTGTGATTAATCTTTTGCATGACTGAGTAGGTGTGTGAGTAACTCCATGGATAAGTGACAGTCTGTGAGTGTCTGTTTATACTGATTGTATCTAAGGTTATATTAGAGTCTGAAGATGTTCATTGTATTATCACATAAATGATATCATCAGTGATGTGATCAGTAATGTCAAATGAGATGTCAGTGATGTCATCAGTGATGTCATTTGAGATGTCATCAGTGATGTCATCAGTGATGTCACTGACCATGTCATGAATGATGTAATATGTGACATCATTAGCAATGGATTGCGGGTGCGCGATATATAGTTAGTGCAACTAACTATATATGGAATTTCAATGGTTTTGTGCGAGTAAAATAAGGTTTTGTAAATGCTAATCCCTAACTATATATGGTCTATAACCTATGGTTTTTTCAGTGAATTTTCAAGGTTTTGTAAATGCAAATTCCTAACTATATATGGTCTATAACCTATGGTTTTTTCAGTGAATATATATATATATATATATATATATATATATATATATATATATATATATATTTATATATCACCTCTACTAGGACTGATACTTCTAGATTAATTACTACCTACAATAGAGAGGAGCGTCAGATAAGAGCGATAGTGAACAAACACTGGCCAGTGGTGTTAACTGACAACATTCTTCAAAGTAGAATTGCAGCGAAACCTGTGGTTACATTCAGAAGAAGTAGCACCATGTGCACTACATTAGATCGAGTATCACCCGAGATTAAAAAGGTAACTGCTTGGTTGGCACCCAAGAAAGGCTTAACTAAGTGTACATCGTGCCGTGCTTGCAAAATTTGGGTGCAATATGTCAACATACTCTACACCTTTCAGGACTACTCCTACTCTGATAATGGGAAATTACAACTGCAAAACCGAATATGCTGTATATGTCCTGACGTGCACCTGTGGGCTTAGCTACGTGGGGAGCACAAAGCTACAGGTGCACGTCAGGATTTTGCAGCATATTAGGGCCATTCTCCACAGCGACGCAACATACCCTGTTGCTAGACATTTTAAGAGAGTACACGCTAACAACATCAATTGCTTATCTTATTATGTAATAGACGCTGTGGCTAGGAAAAGGAGAGGTGGCAATAGAGAGCGCCAACTCCGCCAGCTCGAAAAAAATATATATTTTAGAGCTAGACTGTAAATGGCCCAACGGTTTGAACACGACTGAAGATATGCGCAGCTTTTTGTAAGTTAAATATAGCTGCAATATTGGGTTTCCCCTGTTTTACTAGAGGAGTAATTTGAAAATAATACTATGAAACACGTCCATTTGTAAATATAATGTAAAAAGATTAACTGTCAAAATTTGAATGTATTTTGTCTTTCTCTCGTATTGATTTCTCAAAGTGTATCTACATATTTCTTATATATAATCAAATGTTTTTAGGATCAAAATATAACTATTAACCCTGTATGAATTAGAATTATATTTTTCTCGTGTACAGATGGTTAGACCTATAATTAACATTGGATCATATGAGAAATTTATACTATCTACACTAGCACTTTAGATTTTAAGATATGCACTTTTGCACAATGCCTCTCCATATGGTGTTTTATACGTGTACATAGAAAAAATGATGTTAGAATAGAGACAATATTGAGTACATATTATCTAGCACACGTGACTCACAGGCTGTTTTTTGGTTTAAAGAATAATCGGATTTAACCGGTAATATGAAAATATCATGGCTATCACCATGCAGGCAATCTTGGATTCATCCAATGAGACCTTTTAAAATGATTTGTATTTATCATTTTACAAATACTTTGACACTTAGCACTTTACATGTTTTAAAATTATTTTTAAAGCATGTATATATACATTTTGTGTGTCATACTATATTAATCTGCCTCAATGTATAACTACAAAATTATGGAAGTAGCCATAGTAGTATGTTTTCTGTGCCTATGATCATATGACCTGTGATGTCAAGATCTGGGAGGGGCATTACTCACTTAAAAAAAGTAGATGGTGTTTTCACTTATGACACGTGAACAAGGGCTTACGGGCTTGAAACGCGTTGTGTTTTGGTCACTTGCAATAAAATCATCTTGCCCACTTGAAAATACCTCGGAGGGCTGTGTCTCTTTCCTCGCCTGTCTGCTGTGGCGGAAATCAGGAGGTGGTTCGAGTTTTCCAGGGGATATATATATATATATATATATATATATATATATATATATATATATATATATATATATATATATATATATATATAAACACACACACACATATATGTATATATATATATATATATATATATATATATATATATATATATATATATATATATATATATTCCACCACGGATCCTGCAAAAATGCGGTTGAAAGCGGCTTCCAGCTTGTAGGGAGGCGGTCTGGAGACAGAGGCAACCGACCTCTGTAACGATAAGCACCAAACAATTCCAACCACTTCCGGCGTGCGGCGAGGAAGGAACTCAGACCACCACAGCAAGTCAGGCAAGATGTAGATTTTATTTGCGTTTCTTCAGCCTGCAACAACGCGTTTCGGGCTTCAAGAGCCCTTGATCCCCTACCCCCTCCCCAAGTCTCTCTCGGTCAGCTGAGTTGCGCCTGCTCTTGCTATTACAGCGTCTCACCCGCCATCCGGCTAAATTTCACCCACTCTTGCGATACAGCGACTCTTCCATTCTGGACCTTGTCCCACAATCCGTTTGACCTGAAGACACGTCCTGCGGTGCCATCGCAATGCGGCCTGGTCCCTGAATGTGTGCAGGGGGACGGTATTTCTCGCTCGGCCAGCAGAGTTGCGCTCACTCTTGCGGCCTACGACATGGAGATGCCGGGGCGTTGACTAGGCGGGCCTCCGGCCGCAACCACAGCGCCAACGATCGCTGCTAAAGGAGGGGAGCCTTGCCGGTGAGAGCCACTGATCTGAAGAACAGCTGCCTGCGGTGCCTCCCTGAACCGCTTGACGGAGGCCCCCGAGGGGCGGTGTGGTGGCGCGGACTGGGAGGGGGCGCTTGGCTCCTGCCCCCTCCCCAAGTCTCTCTCGGCCAGCTGAGTTGCGCCTGCTCTTGCTATTACAGCGTCTCACCCGCCATCCGGCTAAATTTCACCCACTCTTGCAATACAGCGACTCTTCCATTCTGGACCTTGTCTCCCCAGAGGTACATCACCTTACACAGACTGTGATCTCCTTGGCCTCAGTCAAGCATCAATAGTAAGATTTTCATAGGTGAGTGTAGGTTCATGGCTTTCCATCCACAGACTAAAAGCCTGGAGTGGGAGTGAAAGAACCATAACTAGGTAAGAATGAAGGCAGAGGCTGTAAGTCTTGTTGCCCTGGTGTGGCCTGAGATCGCCCCGACATAGGCGGCCGGCTCCCGGGGTCCGGCAGAACTTTTTGCCTTTTGGTGACTCTTTCATTCTGGACCTTGTCCCACAATCCGTTTGACCTGAAGACACGTCCTGAGGCCTGGTTCCATTCTGGACCTTGTCTCCCCAGAGGTATATCACCTTACACAGACTGTGATCTCCTTGGCCTCAGTCAAGCATCAATAGTAAGATTTTCATAGGTGAGTGTAGGTTCATGGCTTTCCATCCACAGACTAAAAGCCTGGAGTGGGAGTGAAAGAACCATAACTAGGTAAGAATGAAGGCAGAGGCTGTAAGTCTTGTTGCCCTGGTGTGGCCTGAGATCGCCCCGACATAGGCGGCCGGCTCCCGGGGTCCGGCAGAACTTTTTGCCTTTTGGTGACTCTTTCATTCTGGACCTTGTCCCACAATCCGTTTGACCTGAAGACACGTCCTGAGGCCTGGTCCCTGAATGTGTGCAAGGGGACGGTATTGATTGGATCAAGCTGGCACAAAGCTGACTCAAGTGTTGCTGCTGATGCTATGCAAACAAAAACTGGTTTTCAGTTTGTACATTCTTCCGGATTTTTCCATCCAAGGCTCGTTGAGACTTTGTAGAACGATGGCTTCAGATTTTCAACATACTACTCTTCAACATTCTTCATAAATGTAACAATGTGAGACTCACTAGGAGAAAGGCCGTTTATCTTTCCTTTCAAAATGCTGCCAACAATATTTTCTGAATGGAAGACACCATCTTGTAGCATAAAAGGCTGCATCAAGGGTGGTATTGCCCAGAATGTCTTGTTTTACTAGTGCTTGTAATGACGAAGCCAGTACTGCCGAAAGGGATTCTGGTTCTGCCGCTACTTATTGGAGACATTGAACTATACTCTGGACCTGCCTGGCCTCGACCAAAATGGCGCCAGTATGGGAGCGACTTGCAACTCCTTATGACGTTCTAGTTACTTAGCCTTGACGTTATGGGAGATGTATGCGGTCTTTGTGCACATGGCGGGCGGGGAAGGTTACTGACTGGGAATATGGACAACCCTATTGATGTCGATTTTTCATTATTGATTATTGTATTAATAAAGCTTCAAAGTAATGTAACCCATGATACTCGCCCATGGTGTGCGTATGAACGATTTAATTGTAACTGATCCTGTTATACTTTCAATTAAAAATTCAACCTTCACTGATCCGTTATGGGGGATGTATGCGGTCTTTGTGCACATGGCGGGCGGGGAAGGGTACTGACTGGGAATACGGACAACCCTATTGATATCGATTTTTCATTATTGATTATTGTATTAATAAAGCTTCAAAGTAATGTTACCCATGATACTCGCCCATGGTGTGCGTATGAACGATTTTATTGTAACTGATCCTGTTATACTTTCAATTAAAAAATCAACCTTCACTGATCCTACAACCGTTTGTCACGTTTAGTTTTTTCAATTAAATGGCTCGCTTGTTACATACTCCTATACCCCTGGCTTTTGAAAGACACCATCTTGAGGAATAAAGAGCTGCGTCAAGGGTGGTATTGCCCAGAATGTCTTGTTTTCTAGTGCTCGTAATGACAAAGCCAGAACTGCCGAAAGGGATTCTGGTCCTGCCACTACTTATTGGAGACATTGAACTATACTCTGGACCTGCCTGGCCTCGACCAAAATGGCGCCAGTATGGGAGCGACTTGCAACTCCTTATGACGTTCTAGTTACTTAGCCTTGACGTTATGGGAGATGTATGGGGTCTTTGTGCACATGGCGGGCGGGTAAGGGTACTGACTGGGAATACGGACAACCCTATTGGTGTTGATTTTTCATTATTGATTATTGTATTAATAAAGCTTCAAAGTAATGTAACCCATGATACTCGCCCATGGTGTGCGTATGAACGATTTTATTGTAACTGATCCTGTTATACTTTCAATTAAAAAATCAACCTTCACTGATCCTGCAACAGTATGTCACGTTTAGTTTTTTCAATTAAATGGCTCGCTTGTTACATACTCCTATACCCCTGGCTTTTGACCCTTTCCTACGCGCGGTCTGTACTACCGCCCTCGGGCGATCTATGTAATGAACAGACTACCATTGCCGAAACACAAGGGAATGCATCTCAGGGAGATAAGTCAAATACGTGGTAGATAAAAACATTTTCGTGTTTATACACGCTGATGTGCTTTGAACGATGCCCCCCCCCTCCTCATCATTTAGATTACCACCGCCCATTGCACAAAAGAGTACCGGACGCTCCCCACGCAAAAAAAAAACAATTTTTTTTTTGCCCCGCTGGGCCCTTTTAAAGCCTCCACATCAAACCTAGGGGGTCAGGGAGGATCTACCATGCCCCCTTACGGTCATTTCCCCCTTCGTTTTGGCCTCCTCTTGTCTCTCGATCCTACCGAGAGACAAGATGGCGGCCGCTCTGGACTGTTTAGAATGTTGACAGACACCGGAGAGCCAATCAGCTTCGCTTCGTGAAGTTCCGTTTCGCATCAAGTACGCGAACCGGAGCGCTACCCGGAGCGCTGTCACAGATATATATATATTTTTGAACGTTAATTTATCAAAATCCATTGGAGCACATATATTGAGACCTAGCAAAGGCACATCGGGCTAACAGTCCCTACAATTTTGGCAAGTTTCATGCAAATCCATTCAGCCGTTCGAGCTAAAAGTGAGGCCAACCGCCCTATGGAAATTAACATGGGAAAAACGTGTTTTGGGACCCCCCTTTTTTCTTTGCCCTCCCCTTGACAAACACCCCCCAAATTTTCAGGGGCTGCTCAGAAACAAAATGTGCCATTTTCCTGAAAATTTCAGCCAATTCCGTCCACAAACGCCAAAGTTATTAGACATAGAATTTTCAAAAATCCCATAGAGAAAAAATCCTAACTATATATACCTACTGGCGACCGCCAGTAGGTAATATATATATAATATATATCGCCACAGGATAACTAGTAGATAGTCATTGTTAGGACCTAGGTTCCATGAGAAAAGTGTGTTTTGTTTTGCCAATAACTTTTGGGCTTTTGGCATCTTAACGAACTTTTGAAAATTAGTACAACAATCAGTTCCGCTGCTGTCTTGAAAGTTTCTGGGTGATTCGTCAACCGGGACCGAGAAAAAGGGGTGTCCCAAAATGCATCTTCCCCATGCGATTTCCCATTAGGATTTTAGTCAGGACTCCAGTCCATACTACTGAACGGAATCACACCAAATTTGGCAGAAAACTAGATCTTGGTCCAGAAAGCTACCTATTTGTTATTGGGTGTAAATCTTTTCAGAAGTTTTAGAGTTCAGTCAGTAATCTTTATTGGATTTAACAAATCATAAAAGATACAAAATGCTGAGAACTTAGCAAATAAATTGAATAAAATTTGAATACATTGCCATAGATAAAATAATTGACATCTAAAAATGTCTAATTATACTATAAATCCAGTTTACAAATAAAATACAAATGTAAGCCATGAGGTTTGCAGATAGAAAAATAGTTACAGCTGGTGTAATATTCATTTTTTGGTTTAACAAATAGAGTGCGTATTGGGTTCAAAATACAATATAAGTACTTGCAAATATCTCAGAGAGGACAGTACATCCAGAGAAAGTGCTATAGTGCCAGTTCAATTATAAATAAAATACAGATTCTGACCACTAGGGATAATGAAGTGCAAATGTAGCAACGTATGTCCAGAAAGAAAGTACATCCAAGATAGTGCTGTAATGTCAATTCAATTATGAATAAAATACTAATTTCAACCACTAAGGGCCAGATGTAGGTGTCAAAATACCAGTCGGAAACGGCCGAAAATACCGATTTTCGGCCGTTTCCGACCGGTATTTTGACTTTGGTATGTAGGGCATTGAAAATCCTACAGATTCAGTAATTTTACCGAATCGGTAAATTTACCGATCGGTAAAATTACCGAATCTGTATTTTCCTATGTAGGTAGCACTTCTAACAGTGCTACAGGGCCTTTAGAATTCGTTATTTACCATGTAATACAATTGTATGGTAATTAACGAATTCTTGTGTACATGCACAACTGTGCAAGTACACCTGAGCCATGTGACACACATACATGCCCTTAGGGCATGTATGTGTGCCACATGGCACACAAGCCAGAAACAGGGGTGTAACAGGATGTCAAAGTGACACCCTGTCCCCCTTGGCAATTCGGTATTTTTCCCGATTCGGTAAATACCAAATCGGTATTTGCTATTGAATTCTATGGGCTTCCTGGCCCATAGGATTCAATAGCAAATGCCGATTTGGTATATACCGAATCTTAACGATTCGGTAAAAAATACCGAATTATTACCTACATCAGATTTACCGATTCTAAAATACCAATTCAGTAAAATTCTGTATTTTAGAATCGGTAAATCTAATTTACCTACATCTAGCCCCAAGACTTGCAAAGGGCAAATGCAACAGCCACATCATTCTCTTCCCAATATAATAAATCCAGTACTTATACAATTTATAAAATAACAGGATACAGGTGCTACAAGCACTTTAGTTCCATTCTACTTAGCCTGTCATAAATATCTTAACGCTAAGGGCATAGAAATTCCAGACCTTTTCCCTTACGCATAAGGTTTACTGCAAATAAATATCTGCTTAAACTAAAAACTATTCTATGGGATGTATCAGCGTTTAAAATTGTGACTCAAATCCCATAATCCGCCATATTGGTCTTATCCACTTTTTCCTAAAGATGGTAACAGGACAGAAAAATAATATGTGGTAATAATTCTGAACAGCATTTTGGGAGCACAGAGAGAATTTGTTTTTCCCTATTATCGGTTTTGCTACCCGTCCACTTCGATGTATTGTTTTTTATCGGCAAAACTTCAAAGCAGAACTTTATATATAATGATTTGGCCAACAGCGGTTGTATTTTGTCTAGATATTTCTCCAAGGCAGAAACCGGTTCTATGGATAGAAACTGCGAGGTCCACCTTACTTTTTTCGTGAAGTAATGTATATTATTTCCTATGTACATCCAATATGTACTTTTTAAGACTGTTTTTGACAATTGTGCAAGAGAGTGAGGAGCATGCAAATAGCTATTCAAGCCTAGTTTATGAAACCAGGTTTGAGTATATCAGACCCAAGGAAGCACGATGCTTTGATCGAGTTTCAATAACTCAATTTGCCCATCTTTATAATTTGTAAGTTTCTGCGTGGTCCACAAGGGGACCCAGAAACACATAGGTCTTAAAGCGGCTTGATGTTCAATTAGCCTAATGTTTGTGTCAAATAAGATGGAAATCATTAGTGTACTTATTGGTAATTTCAGTAACATTCTTAAAAATGTGTTTTCCTCTCTAGCAAGCATATTCTGGCTATTGACCCCCCAAAGCTCTGCACCGTAAAGGGATGCAGATTGCGCCCTGTGAAACTTCTAGGCCTGGTGACACTGCCTTTGATATACTACTCTGTTGTTCTTGTACAATTGCCATGGCAGATTGTAACAAAACTAATTTAGATTTTTGAATGTGTGCTTTCCATGACAACTTTGTGTCAAGTGTGATACCCAGATAATTAATATTGGCAACAAATTTCCAATTTTTGTTTTTGTACAATGACATTTTTCTTAAAGAATTTATGTGGCTTAACAGCCATACATTTGGTTTTATTTGAGTTTAATTTGAGACCCTTTGACATACAGAATCCGCTAAACGTATCTAGAAGGGTTTGTAAACACTTAGGTGTTTGCAATAATAGGATCATGTCATCGGTAAAAAGTAATGCTGGGAGTGGCACCCATGCCAGCTTCGGAAAGTCATGGTTACAACCCTGGAGATATTGCATAACTTTGTTCACATATAAAGAGAAAAAGGTTGGTGCCAACACACATCCTTGCTTTACTCCTCTTTTTTATAGGAATTACACCCGTCAGTTCACCCCTGGTCCCCATCTAGCTTTTGCATAATTATCTTTTTGAACCCTCATGATCTGAATCAAGAGAATGTCAGGACTCCCTGGGTTTTTACGCAGTTCCATAAGAAATTTCTGGGAATAAGATAAAAGGTGGCCTTCAAATCTATAATAGCTATATACAAAAGTACTTTCTTTAAAAGAATGTGTTTCCAGGCTTTGCACATCAATCTAAAAACCTGGTCTATTGTGCTAAAGCTATCATTTTGCTTTACAACATTCTGTTATGCATAGACCTTGTGCAAGGTATCTATTAGGCTTATTGGCCTATAGTTTGCAGGGTCCTGATGATTGATTTTCTTAACAATAGGAACTATATCATACGGTGCCCAAACTGTTTTATTATGCCTTAGGAAGTCCCCTGGGATCTTATCAGGCCTGGTGCTTCTCCTGGCCTAATACTTCCTATTGCTACCACTGAATCACCTTGTGTGAAGAAGGGGATACTATTTGAGCCATGTCAAGCACTTTCCTGAAGATTTGTTCCCATGGCAGAGGTTTCCTTGGTACCAGATCTGCAGCTACAGAATACAAAGTTGAGAAGGGATTTCTCCATATACCCGGATCCAAATAGTGGTCCATGCCATGATTACCAATTTTGTGTTCTTGAGCTATTGTATTCCAGAAACCAGCATTGCCCTTCTTTTTTGCTGCTATAATCAGATCATTCCAATAACAATCTTCCTAATCTTTTTTTTGCTTGTGCTACTGTTTCCTTATACTTTGCCCTATTGTCTCTTATTTTCAATGTATTACTGTATCTTATTGTGACAGTTCTTGGTAAACCAAGGGTTGTGAGAGTAACATTTTGTTGGCTTTGACCGTTCATGCATTTTGGAGTTTTTACTCAGAAGCAATTCAAATTTTTCTTCCATAGTGCGATGGATCTGAATAATTGGGATCTTACCTAAGGTAGTAGATATTTATGGAAAGAGGCGATCAGAAAAGGTGTTATAGATCTGTGTCATAATTGTGTGATTGCCTACAATAGTTGGCCATTTTAATGCTCTATGTTTTTTACTGACGATTGGTTGTTGGCGGTTCCCATTACTGGGGTCACCCCCCTAGTTCCCATGTTTCGCGAAAGGTTGCTTCTAATGTTAAACATAATTGGCAGTGATCACTATCTTCTCTTGACTCAACTTTTAGGTCTATTAGGCCACTCCCTATGTTAAAACTAGGCAATACATGAACAATTTTACTCTTAGTGGTACCTCTTTTAAACGTGTACACACTTGGGCTGTCTGATGGTAGCCTGCCATTGCAGGTCCTCAGTCCTTGCCCGACACAAATTAAACCAACTGAATGGCTGCAGTTGTGCAAGGGACAGAGGTACCAGCCTCCAGCAATGAAATTCCTCTTGCCCTATTCTCCTTTTCTAAGACATTCTTCAGGCCCACTACATGCTCGAATTTACAGTTGTAGTTTCCTCCTATGATTATTGATATGTTGGGAGCAATGGAACTCAAGAAATTATCCAATTGCTCTATGTCTGGTGATTCTATACTAGATACTCTCAGTCGGTTGTAAAAATTGAGCAACTAAACATCTGTTCTGTTAGTATTCTTTATTTTTATCCCAATAATATCTTGCGATGGTAAATCGAGTTTCTCAATTTATATCATTAGTGAGATTTTAACCCATATTGCGAACCCCCCTTATGGCCTGCCTCTAGTTGATGGAACTGTAAAACAGAAAACAATGGCCAGCCTGGATATTTTGATTTTAAATTAGGACTCACACAGCCCAAAAAGTACTGCGTGACCGCGCTATTTACTTAGCAGCACATTTATCTAGTTGATGGAACTGCATTGACACTAAAAGTTCTATAACCCATCTTATGTGGAGTATCCAAACCCAGGTTTCTTGTAATAGGCAAGTATCTTATTAATTCATGTACTCCTGCCAATCAGGATCTATTAACTTTTGTTTTAGTCCTGATATGTTCCATGATATTAAGCGTTTTATTACCACTATTATTATTATCCACTATGTATTATACGTGTCTGCATAACATCAGATTCTGTGACGACATGGCTTGGTTCAAGCAGCTCTTGGGATTTTGGGTGGCAATTTTCTATTGAGAGTCTCCCTTCAGCTTTTTCCAGCAAATCTATGGGGATATGGGAAAGCCCATCACTCCTGTATTTTGTGATTTTCTGCGTCATTAGTCATTCAACTGCCTCCAGTTCATGCTGTGTCTGGATTTTCCATGGATGTAGATGTGTTAGTTGTCTATTTTCTTCCTCTGTGGTAGGTCTATTTGACTCAAATTTCCCCATAGAGCTTGAGTTTAGGGGTAGTCTACATTCCAGTGAAATCAGATTGTCAATCAGCCTTTGTGTCAAGAGAATCACTTTTGCACAATAATCTTTGTACTCTTATTATATCTGAGCGTATCACTGAAAGACACACACGTTTGCATCTGATCCAGTGTATGACCTTGTTTTTCAAAGAGAACTCATCTTCCCTATGAGAGGAGAAAGTTAGCTGTGGTACATTGATCATAAAGATTTTATGTTCCGGTGGACTCGATCTATCACTGGGTTTGATGCTGATGGTATTCTGCCTAAGATTGGTGGGTCTTGTGTTTGATTGTCTCATTTGCGTTGTCTGACGTGCCTCTTGTCTGTTTCTAGTTATTAAAATCTCTATTGGAAGATTAAATGTCACCCCCTATTATAGTTGGAATTCATTTTGTTATTGTCAGCATGATTTTATCCACCCTTTTCTCTTGTCCTATATATATCCCCTCTCGCTAGATTCGTTCTCTCAGTGCCTAGTTTCCTGCTCTCCCAACTATTGTTGGCAGTGGTTCCCCTTTCATACGGTGCCTCTTTGACATTCCTGCCAAGTTCTCAACATGACTGTAGGGTTGTGACCATTGTTTTACTGTTTTAGGAGCATGAGGATCGTCCATTAACATCCTATTATAAAATGTAAGCCCCTCCATAGGGTCCTGTCTCCCTGTGTTTCAATTAGAGGTAAGGTTCCCAATTATTTTTTTTTAATTTACTACTGCTTCTGTTAAAACATCTAGTATCTGCATTAACACTGCTATCAACTGGGTGTTGTTAATATCTTGTGCCCCATCAGCCAGTATTTTAATCTCATTTGAGGGAATAGGATTTGTTTTTATTTGAGCTTGCTGATTAGCATATTAGCATGTTGTGAGCGCAGTGGTTGGTTGAGGTTTTGCAATGTCGATGGGATAATACCATCGGCTAACAATGTTAGTGGTAAATACCTATTTGAACATACTATTGTCGGAGTGCCCTCCTTCCCCTATCGCTACAGTATGGACCCTCTTCAGCTGAATTATTTGTGTCCTGTGTCACTTGTTTCTGTCTATCAAATGGCTGTGTTAAATCTAACTAGGGAGTAATTGTTTTTGAGGGTATTATTTTAATAGTTGTACATGTTTCACCTAATCTGAGAGTATTTTATTTCTTGGGGTTAGCCTCCCTTTTCCTATAGAAGGCTGTGATCTTATATTTTTGTTGGCTGGCTGGCTTGCATTTAGTAATCAGTAGCATCTCAACTTCTTGTATCAAGTCATCGATTTTTTCTAAGGTGCAATTTTCCCCTACGTTTTTTCTTATTTTCGTAGATTTCCTCATATCTAAACCCTCCCAAGCTTTTCGCTTTCCCATGTTAGTAGGTCTATAGCCAGAGTCTTACAGTACTAGACATATTTCCCTTTTTTTAAAACGTTGTATCTATCTAACCCATTTCAAACAATCCTAAACAACAAGAATTAGGTACAGTGGGAAATAAAAAAAGTTTCAATAATCTTGGTGGCTGTAATGGTTCACTGTGGGCTCTTGACAGAGAAAAAAAAAAGAACAAAATGATCACCACAGCGGACCAAGCAATGAGCACCTCAAACTTCGGTAGTCCCACACAGTGTTAAAAGTTCTGTGCTGTTCAACCTCCAAGACCTGCTGTGTTTCGGTCCCACTGGATTTCCAGATAACAACTTGAATAAACGTGGAGGCAGCACCAGTTAGAAAGTAATTTGCAGAGGCATCTATTTGTATCAACATTTATTTTATTGTTCTTTTTTCAGAAGTGCACAAGACAGCCAACGTGTTTCGCTCCCACCCCGGGAGCTTCGTCAGGGCTGAAAACAACATGAAACATATATAAATATAAATATAACATAGAAAATATACAGTCTAGACAAAATAGACAACATGAGTACTACATACATAACACAATCATAGCTAAAACCATTTTGTGGAAAACATAAAGGGAAATGGCACTAAACAAAATAGTACAATCACATATAATACAAGAATAAATGCAAAAAAGAGACTTTAAACAACAAAAAATATACATGAAAGAAAAAAGTTTTTGTTCAATTTTCTAACAGGCGTAACCCAAAAAGATCCCCCTTATCCTAATGGATGGAGTAAGTCAACAAAAGTGTGAGAAGGACAGACTAGGGAGAAAAAGAACAGGGACAAGGTAAATAACAGACCAAGTATGGCATAATCAAAAAGGGGGGCAGACCCTAAAAGGTGGTCATTATTATTTCTATGTTTTTGTATATCAATCTCTTGTTGTTACTCCAAACAGTTTCAAAGAAAAAGTTCGACCCACAGAAAAACAAAGATAACTGGCAATCAAATAACTTGGTACTACCTAAGTATAAATTATTCCTATATGGAAATAAGTAAAAAACATGAAGTAGTTTAGATAGAAGGCAAGTCTCACCAAAGTAAAAATAATGGTCTGGATTGAATATTCCAGAGACTGCATGGCAGTATGACGTCGGGTTGAACTTCAGGTGCATCAGAATATCAGCTAAAAAAATGGCAACAATGAGGAAAATATAAATATCAATGGAGAATATGTATGTAAAGGAGACAAAAAGATCTTTTGACGCCAATAAAATATTTCTAAAGGGGTTGACATGACACCTAAGGTAAACTGCAGAGACATGGCAAAGATAGGACTAACCCAACATGAGAATGGGTACCCTTCCGATTATACAATAGCATGGACACCCATAAGTTGTAGTTGACAATTGCACAAACAACACATGACGAGCAGAGGCAGTAACACCCCATCTATTACAAATCAAATCCTTCTGGTGAGGAGGCTTTACGTTGTTTCTCTTATTTTTATGGGAAAACCTTTTGGTTACTGACTCTGCTTGTCATGTGTTTTTTGTGCAATTGTCATACTGCCCTGCAGTCTCTGTCTGTCCTTCTCACACTTTTTTTTGACTTATTCCTTCCATTAGGATAAGCGGAATCTTTTTGGGTTACGCCTGTTAGAAAATTGAACAAAAACCTATTTCTTTCATGTATATTTTTTGTTGTTTAAAGTCTCTTTTTTTAATTTAGTCTTGTATTATATGTGATTGTACTATTTTGTTTACTGCCATTTTCGTTTATGTTTTCCACAAAATTGTTTTAGCTATGATTGTGTTATGTATGTAGTACTCATGTTGTCTATTTTGTCTATACTGTATATTTTTTATGTTATACTTATATTTATATATGTTTCACGTTGTTTTCAGCCCTGACAAAGCTCCCGGGGTGGGAGCGAAACACGTTGGCTGTCATGTGCACTTCTGAAAAAAGAACAATAAAATATATTTTGATACAACTAGATGCCTCTGCAAATTACTTTCTAACTGGTGCTGCCTCCACGTTTCTTCAAGAGAAAAAGGAAAGGTTTAAGTATTCTTCATTGGTTGTGTGTTAGAAAGTTCAGAAGATTCTTTTAAAATCGATATCCACCTCCACTCAAACTCAAAGTCAACATAAACAAATAAGACAGGTGTAGGGAACCCTACCGGCTGACAAACTGATCAACAGAAATATAAAATCTGAGGGGGTGGTCCTGCCCCATCTCTCCTTGGCGCTGACTGTGCCCAGGATGGGCCCGCCCTTGGCCCAGGCTTTGCCCGCATGTGTCGCGTGCTGCGGGAGTGCGAGGCACCTTATGAGGAGTGAACAAGAGGCTCCAACTGAGTTGGCTGCTTGAGGTTGTGTGACATGTATTGGCCAGAGGTGACGGTCTCACCCGCAACGGCTCCCCCTGTGTAGGCGCGTCCCGGAAACACCTCCTAATGATTTGGGGTAAGCTAGCAGGATACTTTGCCCTACAGGAACACGGCAGGCCTCCCAAAAGGTCAAGCAGTTGATCCCATGCTGCGGGAGGGCGAGGCACCTTATGAGGCATGAACAAGAGGCTGTACCTTAGTTGACTGCAATGGGTTGTGGAACTTGTAGTCCCCAGTGACGGCAGTCTCATCCCACAATCGCTCCACCTGTTCAGGCAGGGTCCAGGAAACATCTCACCATGCGTTGGGCCAAACTAGCAGGATACTTTGACCTATAGGACCAGGGCAGCCTCCCAAAAGGACTAGCAGCTGCTCCCGTGCTGCAGGAGTGGGATGCGCCTTATGAGGCATGAACAAGTGGCTCCACCTGTGTTGGCTGATAGGGGTTGTGGGACATGTAGTCCCCAGCAGTGACAGTCTTACCCACGATGGCTTCCCTGTCCAGGTGGGGTCCAAGAAACACCTCCTCATGTGTTGGGGCAAGCTAGCAGGATACTTTGCCCAACAGGACCACTGCAGGCTTCCCAAAAGGACAAGAATTTGCTCCTGGCTGCAGGAGTTCAAGGTGCCTTATGAGGCATGAACAAGAGTCTCGACCTGTGTTGGCTGCTAAAGCTTGTGGGACTTGTAGTCCCCAGTGGAGGCAGTCTCACCCGTGACAGCTCTCCCTGTACAGGCAGGGTCCAGGAAACACCTCCTCATGTGTTGGGGCAAGCTAGCAGGATACTTTGCCCTACAGGACCACTGCAGGCCTCCCAAATGGACAAACAGTTGCTCCCATGCTTCAGGAGTGTGAGATGCCTTATGAGGCAGGAACAAGAAGCTCCACCTGTGTTTGCTGCTAGGGGTTGTGGGATATGTAGTCTCCAGTGGTGGCAGTCTCACCCACGATGGCTCCCCCTGTGCAGGCGGGGTCCAGGAAACACCTTCTCACTTGTTGGGGCAAACTAGATGGATTCCTTGCCCTACAGGACCACAACAGGTCTCCCAAAAGGACAAGCAGTTGCGCTCCAAAAGGACAAGCAGTTGCTTAGAAATATGTAAAGAAAACCAAAATTGTATATGTAGGGATGTGACCCCTATGAGAAGCCTCATGATCTCGTGCTTGATCTGATTGGCTGCAAACACTTCAACAAGGTAAAAAAAAAAAATAGGGGCATAGTATGAATACCCTCTCCCCTATGCCTGGTGGATCCCCCAGGGACCCTGCCTTCGCAAAAACGCATTTTTAAAAAATGGCAGCAAAAATCATATTTAAACCATAAATCCAGGCAAACATTTTTTTTAAAACAAGCGCCGACTCCCACGCCTGTTTGTATTTTAGTCCCCAGGAGGGTCAGGTTCTGAGGGGACAATGAGTGAATGGATAGGCTAATACATGAAAAAGATGGCTATGCCAATTGCCTTCACCTCAATCAATGGTTTACAATTGTTAATGGAGTAAGAATCAGTATACTAATGTTATATTTGCAGCAGTTAACAATAAAGAAGAAAGATTAGGAAGTCTCGTAGTGACAGCACCCAGCCACCCAGGATGGCTTTTTCTCCCTTACTGTGTAACCAGTTTGAGATCAATTTCAGTAAAATCACTGAAGCCCACACTTGTGATTCAATAGATTCCTTAATAAGAAAAAGGTTGAGTAGTCTTTTGTTGGTTCAATAAAGTGTCTCTATTTTTAATTCCATATACATCGTGATGTGGACAATGGATTTCACAAACTGCAGACACGTGTTTTGTCCAACTGCCGTTTTCAAGGCTGCAAATTCATATACAGTATTTTAAATGGATCTATTTGACTTAACTCTGCTGCAGGGAGAAGGGGTAACAAACTGATTCTACAGTGTGGCCAACATGTAGAAGTGGCAAAGGTATATGTTAAGGAGTGGACGCCGTTTGTTACTGTTCTAAACAAAGATTAAATATTAGTAAACCGCCTCCGCCAGACCCTCCCTTCCACATCTGTAACTTGACTGCAGCTGAAAAGGATGGGCATGGTTGTTGCCTGTCACATTTAACCCTCTTGGAGGTAGAGCAGGTGCCTCAAAAAGAAAACTTGAGTTTGAAAGTTGATGAGGTAGACACAAGTTATCTGCTTCTCAAATGCTTCCTGTGTATAGGTGCAAAAAGGGTTCAGGCAGTGATACAAATCGATGCCTCCTCTCTACATTGGTTAAAACACAATATGGAGGATCAATGTATGTGTGCACTGAAACAGCCTTGAGGCAGTGTTCACTCTGGTCAAGACGTCAAAAGTGTGCCAGGGGAGTGTTGCTATGATATTGGAACTAAACAGGTAGAAAGTGTGTTGGACTGCATACCGAACCAGTGGTCACCTTACTCTAGAAGCCCTGGAAACATGATAGCTAAAGCCTAGTAGTCAATGTGACACATTTTACACAAAAGTGGGGTGAGGCATCCAAGGATCAACAATTACAAAATGTTTGAGGTTTTTTTTGCACTTTTAAATGGCGTGAACTTGACACAGAGGTATTGGAGCACTTTACATGAGCACCAGTTGCATTACACATTTACACATTCATTTTGTGGTATGCACAGGGAGATTTAGTGATTTGCCCAGAATCACAAGAAGTTGAGTCGGTGCTGAGATTTGAACCTAGTTCCCCAAATTTAAAGTTACCAGCTCTGTCCGTTACACCGAATCCTCTCCCCTAGTGATCCCATCCTCTTGCACAAGTGCCCAACATAGTATAAATATCAGAAAGTTGGGGGGAGAGGTGTGTGATGTATTAATCAATTATAACACACACACACAATGTCCCTTTTCTAAAAACATGACTTCTAAGTTTTGGTGGATATTCAAGCGTGCTTATGGAATGGGGAGCATAAAAGTGTTAAAGATTTAAAAATGTTTGTGCAACAATATATGGCATAGTGCAACCGGGACATACTACTTCCCTCTAGTGTGCTTGTTTTAGCCCTCATGAAAAAAGATATACCAGGATAGACAGGTGTGTGCCACCACTCCCAGAGGTGTAGGCAGACCAGATTCTGCCTCGCCAGATGACCTCTCAGCACATACTGGGCTGCCACTTGCCGCTTTGGTGTCAATTTTGAGGACAGTGATTATGGTGGTCGCTGGCATTAGCGCACCATACCGCAGATACAGAACAGGCCCTTAAAGGTAGGGAGGAGCTGAAGGTTGGAAATGTCCCTGTGGAGGGAAATCCAAACACCACTGCTAAATCCTCAGCAAAACACACTCCTCAACAGGAAGCATTTACAAATATAAACATAGCAAATGCCCCAGTTGAAGCTCTGTAAAGGACACATTTTTCTAACTTCCTGGGCTTGACGAAGGCAAACAAGCATGTTTTCTCTGAATTGCTACATTGAAAAAAAATCTGAAATCCTTGGTAAAGGCGAATGCATAATTGATCTATCAGAGGGTAATATGTAAAGACTGTAACAAATGGGTTCTTTCTTAACAACTCAAGATGAGAGCAGAGTCCTTGGTGCTCCCTTTAAATGACTACAAATATGCAAAATTGTAGAATCACCTGGAGGCATCGGCCGTTTGGCCCCGTACTATTCACATACAGCCACTCAAACACCAACTCACCAACCTATACAGCCATTCACACACCCACTCTCAAAGGTGCAGCTTACAGTTAAGAAAATAAAATGTAAAAAACCTTTGAAATTTACTAAAAAAACTCAAGGGTAGAGTGACAATTTAGGCCTAGATGTAGGTAATTTTATTTTACCACTTCTTAAATACCGAATTTTACCGATTCAGTATTTAAGAAGTGGTAAAATAGAGGGGGGGGGGATGTAGGTATTACAGAATCGGTAAATACCGAATCGTTAAGATTCGGTATTTACCGATTCTGTAAATACTGATTTGGGAATGCCCATTGATTCCTATGGGCATTGAAGCCCATAGGAATCAATGGGCATTACCGAATCGGTATTTATCGATTCAGTAAATACCGATTCCAACAAGGGTGCAGGGGGTGTCACTTTGACACCCTCTAGCACCCCAAATACAGGCATGTGTGCCGTGTGGCACACAGACATGCCCTAAGGGCATGTCTGTCTGTCACATGGCATAGGTGTGCATGCACACATGTGCATGCACACCTGGTTCGGTATTTTACCACGCAATTGGATTGGGTTGTAAAATACCAAATCTTAAAGGCCTTTGGGACTCAGAAGAGTCCCACCTACATCTAGAAGTTACCGAATCGGTAAAAATACAGATTCGGTAAATTTACCGATTCGGTAAATTTACTGAATCTGTAAAATTGGCCCCCTACATCCCAAACACCCATTTACAGGTCGGTAATGGCCGAATCGGCCGTTACCGGCCGGTAAATGGCCACCTACATCTGGCCCATAGTTAGGAAATACCACTACAAAAATTAGAAATTGTGTGAAAAAAACAAAGATTACCGGGACATTATATTTAGGAAATAGAATTAAGAAAACCTTAGAAATTCACTGAAAAAAACAAAAGTCACAGGGGTGTTATAGTCAGGAAATAGAATTAAAAGAACCTTAGCAAATCAATTAAAAAAAAATGTTAAAGGGACATCATATTTAGAAAACAGAATTAAAAAACATTAGAAATTCACTGAAAAAAACAAAATATACAGGGACATTACAGTTAGGCTCAGATTTCACTCATACAAAACCAGTGAAATTCAGCAGTTATAGTTAACGGAGCTAACTATAACGTATGCCTCCAATGCACTGCTTATCATCTCAGATATTACATTACTCATCTCATAGCCAGTGACATAAATGATGACATCACTGATGACATCTCAAATTTCATCACTGATGACATCCTCTACAGAACTATTCGGACCCCTTTACAACCTCTCATACACCCATTCACACACCCACACAATCACTCACATATAGATTTACAGGCCAATACAAGTACTCACACATCCACTCACTCAGTCATAGAAGCACACTCACACCCAATCACACATTCATACTACCCTCACACAACCACTCACCTACCCATAAAACAACTCACAGTATGTATTATATACCCACAGAGCAAATCACACAGCCACATACTCACTCATACAGCTAATTATACTCTTACTTATTCTCTCATACAGCTACTGATAGAGCCACAAACACACCCATACACTCATGCATTGACCCACTCACTCACCAATATAGCCACTCACACACCTACAAAACCACTCACACACTCACTCATACATCCATACAGAATGCACACACCCAGTCACTATCCCATACAGTCACTCAAACACCCACTAACAGACCCATACTGTCAGTAACACACCCACTCACCCACCTATACAGCCACTCACAAAGGTACAGGTTACAGTTAGGAAAACAAAATATTAAAAAGTCTTTAAAATTTACAAAAAAAACCTAAATGTTACAGGAAAGTTATAGTTGGGAAATGCCATTACAAAAAGTAGACGTTCAGTGAAAAAAAGAAAGATTAGAGGGACATTATAGTTATGAAATAGAATTTAAAAAAACTTAGAAATTCACTGAAAAAAACAAAAGTCACAGGGGCGTTATAGTTAGGAAATATAATTAAAAGAACTTTAGCAATACACTAAAAAAAAGTTAAAGGTACATTATATTTAGGGAATAGAATTTAAAAAGCCTTAGAAATGCACTGAAAACAACAACATTTATAGGGATATTACAGTTAGGCTCAGATTTCACTCGTACAAAACCAGTGAAATTCAGCAGTTATAGTTAACGGTGCTAACTATAACGTACGCCCCAATACTCTGCTGATCACCGCACATATTACATCACTCATTACATAGTTAGTGACATAAATGATGAAATCACTGATGACATCTCAAATGACATCACTGATATTACTGATGAGATCATCCACAAAACCATTCATACCCGTATACAACCTCTCATACACCCATTAACTTACCTACATAACCACTCACTTATCCATTCACAGATCCATACAAGTACTCACACACCCACTCACTCATTCCCAGAAACATTCATATACCTATTCACACATTCCTACAGCCACTCACACAACCACTCACTCACCCATATAACTACTCACATTGTGTACCATACACCTATAGAGCCCCTCAGACAGCCACACACTCACTTATACAGCTACTTTACTCTCACTTATTTTTTCATACAATGACTGATAGAGCCACAAATACACCCATACACTCATTCATACACTCATTCATTCATTCACCCATTCACTCACCAATCCAGCCACTCCCACACAGAGTCAAATAGACATATAGCCCCTCAGACACCGAGTCACTCACCCATACAGCTACTCACACACCCACTCACTCACCCATGCAGCCATTAATACAACTCATTCACATATGCATATAATCACACACTTATTTACTTAATCACACAGATAGTAACACATGTATTCACTCATCCATATACCCACTTTCACACTCACCCATACAGCCACTGACACACCAACTAAGTCATCCATTCAGAGACTCACACACCCTCCCACTCACCCATACAGGCACTTAGACACCCCCAGTTACTCACCCATACAGTCTCTCACTTAAACACTCAGTCACCTAGATAGCCATTCACACACCCACTCATCTACCCATACAACTACTCACAGAGCCACTCACTCACCCAGACAGCCACTCAGATAGCCACTTTCTCACCAATACATTTACGTATGTAGCCACTCCCTAATCCATACAGCCACTCACAAAAACAATCACTCGCCATTATAGCTATTCATGTTCTTACTTACACACCCATACAGTTGCAAATACAGCCACTCACATGCAGGTACACATTATCACACAGACACTCACATAATACATGTTAGAAATAGCATTACTCAGTAGTACACAAAGTATACTAATTTAACTATTGTAGTACCTTGGTATGTTTAACACTCATAAACCTTTAGACTACACTAGTGCCAGCGATATTTCTCAACAAGGCAGTCACGGATGATCGTGACTGCTCGCATAGAGAAACCATCTGTTCTCGTTGAGGAAGCTGCCACTCAAGTAGAAAATCTACTCAAGCGATGGAAAGCAGCAGCACCCTCTTGTGCTGTGCATATTGCTGTTTACACTGGAAATGAAGCCTTGGTATGAAGTCTCAAAACAATTCTCTTTATTATTCTTCAATAGATCAAAGAAACAGCCCAGCCAACGTGTTTTGTCCTCCGAGAGGACTTCATCAGGGTTAAGGTATTTCTTTATAGCAATGTCACAACAACAAAGACTACATGTAAAATGGATCAGTCCTCCATGAAATTCTTGGAGCAATAGTACTGCTCATTTACTGTTGTAGGGAAATACCAGGTGACCATATATAAATATCAGAGCTTTATATCCACGCCCCATTGAGTTCTGTAATCTCAGACCAGATAATACAACATGCCACCACCGTCACTACCACAGCTCCCATGATAATCTGATATTTGAGAAGAGTACATTGATATTGACACCATTGAATTATGTGTATTTCATGAAAGGAGGAGAGAAGAGACAAAGAGAACAAACTCTATGATAAAATTGTTGGATTCTTGAGACACTCACTTTTGTGTGTTTCTTCGTATAAGTAGTCTCTAAATCCAACTCTCCCATAAGCCTAAGAGTGTCTTTAGAGCATTTGGGGTTCTAGACATGATGATAGCATCATTTGCACACAGGAGAGCTGGCCCAGACCTACCATTGACCATAGGCATATCCTAACGATTAGACAACAGGGAGGCCTCCAGCCTATTAATATATAAAAGGAATATGTTTGGGGCAAGAACACACCCTGGCTCAGCCCAAAGATGCTGGTGCAAATCTGTGTGTTTTCATATGCCACAGATGCAGAAAGATTAAAATGCAATGCAGGGAAAAAGTCCACAAATTCCAGTTCCATGCCCAGGTTCCTTATGATCTACCAAAACCTGAACCAAATAACACTATAGAATGCGCTAGCAAGATCCATAAGCCAGAGTATTTTTTTTAGATAAGTAAGTAAAAGTTCAAACATTATTCTGTTGTCCCAAACCTCACTCTAAAGCCATACGGAGCCACAGATATAATGTTTAGCTCGTAGGCCCTTTGTAGGAGCCTTTTGAGAACTATTCTTCCTATGATCTTAACAGTAGAGACTAAGAGGGACATCGGGCAAATATAGCCTGGGGCCCTATGATTGCTCTTTTTAAACACAGGGCCAATTAAGGCAGATCTCCAAGACCTGGGTAAGCCTACCTTACAGGCTGCATTGAGCCCCAGAACTCAATCTTGTGCCCACCATTTCAGGACTCCAGGACCCTGTCCCCCTGTCCTGAAAGAAATAGACTGTAATATGACAAGGTAGGAACAACCTGACCCCCAGGCACCTGTTAGGAGATGCAGAAGGACCCCCAGGGACCACAATTCAAAATGTAAAATAAATGTTGTTCATGCTAAGTGTACTGTGGTACTATTGCAGGACCCAACGCGGCTCTTTGGTAAGTTACTACAGCCCTCCTGCAGAAACCTCCACTGAAGCTTAATTTCTTTTGTACTGTATGATGCCACAATCTTCCCAGAGGAAGCTTGCCCCATGCCATGATTCCACAGGGGTGAAGCTTGAGCAGCGTGTACAAAAGGAGCGCAGCAGTACTTTAAAAAAAAGTAAAATGTGGAGGGGTGAAAAGCCTGCCACCAACCATGTGCTACTCACAGCCAAAGGTTACGCATGAGGGGGTTGGCCGCTCATGGTGGTTTGTATGCAGGGCCAGTCCCTGCACCCAACCCTCTGCAGCAAACAGCCACAGACCATGCACAGTGAGGGTAGGCCACCCACAGCAGAGTTAGGCACAAGGTCTGGCCAGCTGCCAAGCCATGTGGCTATCCACCCACCGTGTATGGAGGTAGAACCTGCATATCTCAGGGTATAGCTACTACCTTGAGTTTGGCAAAGGGCCTCAGCTGAAGCCAGGGCAGGTAGCCAACAACCCACTGCAGGCAAGGTCAAGCACAGTGGGGGTAGGCCAACCTCAGATGATTGAGTGCAGGGCATTGTCAGAGGACCCCTACCTACTTAATCTACAAAACGCAGAGATTATTATGGCATTGGTAACTCTCACCCTCTTCAACATTAGAAAGAGGATGGTTAGAAATTAACTAGAGTGTTGATTTGTTGTCCCCATGTTGAAATCAGACATTCTTCATTTTTATCCATCAACACCTTTCCAGTTTACTGACCCTTTAAGAATCATTTGAACCCTGTGCAATTGTTCTAAGTGAGATATAAGATATGAATTTTCCTGGTTGTGTCCTTCTATTTTGAAAATTATCTATGAGTTTCTTCTCTATGTTTCTCTTAAAGAAGATTCTGCACCCACCTCAAGCAATTAAGAGCCTTAAAGGATTAATATTATTGACTGAACCAGAAAACTGTGTTTTTTAGGGCCAGATGTAGGTAGCCTAATACCGGTCGGTAACGGCCGAAATTACCGAATTTTGGCCGTTACCGACCGGTATTAGGCTATTCAGATGTAGGAGTCCAAATTGAACGATTCGGTAATTTACCGAATCGGTAATTCAAGGAATCGGTAAATTACCGAATTCTTAAAATAACGATTCGGTAAGTTACCGAATCCTTAATGTAGGGAGCACTCAAATGAGTGTTTTTCTCATTTCACGATTCGTTATTTACCACCAACTACAAGTTGGTGGTAAATATCGAAAACCGTGAAAAAAGCAAATGTTTGCAATTTTTAACAGTGCCATGTGGCAGACATACATGCCATTAGGGCATGTATGTGTGCCACATGTGCACCCATGCACTGTTCAGGGGTGCAAAAGGGTGTCAATGTGACACCCTGCCACCCTTGTAGGTTTTCCCCCGATTACCGATTCGGTATTTACCGAATCAGTAATTCCCATTCATTCCTATGGGACTCCAGGCCCATAGGAATGAATGGGACTTACCAATTCGGTAAATACCAAATCAGTAAATACCGATTCGGTAAAATTTACCGAATCATTAGCTACATCACATTTACCGATTCCTAAATACCGAATCGGTAAAATTTAGTATTTAGGAATCGGTAATATGTGATTACCTACATCTGGCCCTAAGTTCCTTAATAATATGGGCCACACTGTCCCATCTGGCAGACTGATTTGACCCAGATATCAACTAATTCATCATCAACTACTTGTGGGCACAAACCTACAGGTATATGACCCATAGACTTTAGGTCATGATAAACCAGCTGCCAAGTAGGATAGGAAATGTTGGTTAATTAGCAGTCACAGATGTGAAAAAATGGACCTCCAATTATTTTAACCGATTGGAGTTATTGTAATGGTCTGCTAAGCTGCAAGAATATGTGCAGATCTTGATCCCTAATTAGGATTCTATAGATGAATATATGAGTTGTATGTGAGAGTAGAAGGAAAACTGAGAATGGTATTGGGTTGAGATCCCAGATCATTTTATTTTCAGTATAAGAATGACTTGCCTGGGTAATGGGTGTACCAAGTGTTGCTCATCTTTGACTAGAAGAGATGAGGTCATGCACACCCTCATATCCGGGAACAAGCTGTACAGGGCATGCTCTGCCAGTTTTGTTCTGTCCTGATGGAAAGTTGAAGCAAGCAACACACAGTAATCAGCCCTGGTTACCTCTGAAGTTTCATCAAGAAAAAAAACTGAGAATTTGCAACCAATATTTCCTTTTTCTGTCCCTTTCACTTTACTTAAACTTGACCACTGATTTATAGTCTGTGATTATGTGTTTTGCTGCTCTGATGTGATGCTGGCAGTGCTAGCATAATCCATGTCCAACACAGAAGAGGCACATCAGGTGAATGAATTCATAACATTTTGAAGCTATCATCTTGACATGGATTCTCTGAAAGGCCTTTTCTTTCTGCACATCCAACCGACCTTCCTGATCCTTCCATTTTGGCAACAACAACATGAGTTGTGTTGGGAGATGCAGCCATGGTTTTATCATAAAGTCTATTGTATGTAGTTTTTTCATAGGTAGAGGGACAGGTTATCGTCTACTAAGCACGGATGTAGTGTCATGTTGTTGCAGCTCATGTGGTGTCAGCTCCCAATTTCACAATCTTTGCTTTTAGATCACTACTGCACTTCCACACCAGGCCTGAATCTTGGGCGCCTCTCGCTCATCCACTTGCAAACGAGAGAGGCAAGAGTTTCCACCATAAATCAAAGAAGCCCAACCACTAAGTGTGCCATTAGATAAGCAGTCATGCCGCCCAGCGAGCTCCTGGAGGTGAATGATATCAGTACTAGTGCGGGCCCTGGTGCAATTATTATCATGCTGTGTATCTCATGATATTAATGGGGTTATCATGACCAACATTTTTGCACAGAGGTGCACTACTGGGAGAGGGGCATGTAGGCACTCTAACAGGACAAAGCAGGTAGCCACTATATTTACCCCATCAATGTAATTAGAGAGGAAATGTAATTGTTTACTTTCGATTACAAATGTGCATTTAGTTTAATTCAGTCGCCAGATGTCACATTGGTATCACTCAAACAACAAGAGAGGGTTTTTTGTAGTATTAAAAGGAGCACTCTTAGCCCCCCTACAAAATACAATCAAAACAACAAAAGAGTGCACTTTTCCTTGTGAGAGGAGTAAGTGGGAAGAATCTCAGTAGATTCTTTTAGAAAGCCCTCACTCACCAACCTAGTTGGTGACATGCTTCATCATTGGGCCCTACCAGAAACACTCCTGGTGTGCTTCGACGCCAGAGTTACTGCGGAGCTGGTTACGTTTTGTGTGAGTGAAATGTGAAGTAAGTTAAAATTGACCAGGTTGTGTCCCAAAAAATATTTATTCGTTGGCCAACCCAGCATGGTTAAAAAGTGGAGCGGGCAGTAGGAAAGCTGAATAGATAGTTCAGCAATGCCTCACTATGTGCCTATCTAAATGCAAGTAGCTAGGCATTCATTAGGACCAGTGTGAAGACGGTGTGAGCGCACTAGGTCTCACCCTGACCTGGTGGTCAAAGTGTGAACGAACAGAAAAAAAATGTCTTTCCCAAGCCTGCTGTGGAGCGGTACCTGAATGTGTCCGGCACCCAGCAGTTACCGGAAAGAAAAGCAGACTCAGACAAACACATAAACGTAAACTGAATTAATCTAACACCATGTCAGAGGCATCAGCTTATTTCAGGATGTTCCAACAGGAGTGCTCCTCTCAAATAGTTCATTACAAAGAAATCTCACAAAGCTATGGTGCTGTATCGTGAGAAATGCAATTTGTAGTGCACTATTTGAGAGGAGCACTCCTGTTGGAACATTCTGAAATAATCAGACGCCTCTGACATGGTGTAAGGCTAATTGCACTTACCTTTATGTGGTACTTGAGAAGGGCCTAGGCTTCGTTCCCTCTGCTTGCTTAGATAAATTCAAATTACACTGCAAGCAAGCGGAATTCTTTAGGAAGCTAAAACTGAAGGCTTACTTTGAAGGAAAAGAGATGAATGACTCTCCTGATGGCTTTACCAATACAGGATTGAGGTTAAAGTCGTCTTTTACCCCTCCCCCTCATGTGGTGCCTGCAGAATAACAACTTTTGAGCAAGCAGTCTTCAACAAGATTGAAACATTTGAGGAGGGCACACATACAAGAACATGACTAAACAAGAATTCCTAGCACTCGAGGGTCTAAAGGACAACTCTAACATCACCATAAAACCAGCTGATAAAGGGGGTGGAGTAGTGATCCAGAATACCAGGGACTATGAGTTGGAATGTCAACGTCTTCTTGGTAACAGAAAAAACGACACACCCCTTAAAAGGGGCCCCTCACCAGACTCAGGAGCGAAATCAAAGATATGGTTAAAGAAGCAGAAGAGGAGGGTTTGATCACCAGTAATGAGGCGGCCGTTCTTAGTGAGGGAGAGGATATAACACCATACTTTTATACCCTGCCTAAGACACACAAGGGTTTAACACCCCCACCAGGACACCCGATTGTCTCTGGAATTGGCTCCATTTAAGTTATGTTATGTTATGTTAAAATTTTGTTGAAGCGCACAGCTGCCCCAGTTAAGGGGCGTCCCGGCGCTAACCGTCTAATTGTACATGAAACAGTGTAGGCAGAGAAGATGGGAACTCTAGATCAAAGGAAAAAGAAAGGACTTAATGGCTTTCCGGAATAACAATAATTCATCAATGCAACGAATAGATACAGGCAAGGAATTCCACAATTTGTCCGCAAATAGCCGAAAAGAACGGCCTCCAACACGACAAAGTCCGAACTTGGGTATAATCACCAGATGTTGACCCAAGGAGCGCAAGTTACGTTGGGGAAAATAAGGGGTTAAGAGAGGACAAAGTAGCTCAGGACTAGTACCCTTAAGGATTTTGAACGCCAAACAAAGTGCCTTAAACTGGATTCTTGCTTGAATCGGCAGCCAGTGTAGAGCTCTACTAGTGGCTCTGGCAGGACATCTACGTGGGAGTCCCACAAGAGCACAGGCTGCCAGATTCTGAACTCGCTGGAGTCGCAAGATCTCGGCTTTATTAGCGCCTAAAAGTAGTGCGCTGGCATAGTCCAAGCGCGATAGAGTTGTGGCCTGGATAATGAGCTGCCGGAGAGGTGCATTAAAAAACCTCAGGATAGGGCGAAGGCCTCTCAACAGGCCCACACACGTCGCTGCCACCTTCTTCGTGTGGCACTGAAAATTAAGATCTGCATCCAGCCAAACTCCCAAGTTCTTAACCACTGGCTTGGCTGTAGGCATAGTGCCTAAGGAAGGCGGCCACAAATGTTCGTTCCAGAGGGAGTTGTTTTTCCCTACCAGCATCACTTCCGTTTTAGTGGCATTCAATTGTAAACAGTTGTCGGCCATCCACTGAGCGACTGCAGTCATTCCATCTCTAAACCTTGTGGCAACAGCAGAGGGGCCTTCAGCCAAGGTGACAACCAGCTGAGTATCGTCAGCAAACTATACCAGCGTTAGACCCCACTCTCTTGCCACTAACGCAAGTGGTTGTACATAGAGATTGAACAGCGTCGGGCTCAACGCAGATCCCTGCAGAACCTCTTGGCGGATGGAATGGGCTTGAGATAGAAAAGGCGGTGCCGACACCCGGAAGGATCTGTCCAACAAGAATGCACAGAACCATTCCAGGGCCTGGCCCATGATCCTGATTGCCTCCAAACGGTACAAAAAGATGTCATGAGATACCGTATCAAAGACAGCGCTAAGGTCTAATAATATAAGCGCTGCACTCTGACCGGCGTCAAGAATAGTTCTTAGATACTTGGTGGAGGCTAACAAGGCAGACTCAGTACTATGACCCGATCTGAAGCCATTTTGCGACAGGTCCAGAATGTTGTTAAGGGTCATATGTCGCGATAGCACCTCGTTCACATGAGCCTCTGCCAATTTGGCAACCCATGGAAGCAGGGAGATTGGCCTGAAGCTCTCGGGCAGAGAGGGATCAAGTGTGGGCTTTTTAATAATAGGAGAAACCCGAGCCTGTTTCCAGGCCAGGGGTACTATGGCTGTGGTAAAAGATAGGTTAAGTATCTGACCTAGTGGTTTCTGAACAAGCTCCATAGATTCCAGAAACGGTGCCGGCCTCATAGGATCAGATGGAGATCCTGATTTGACCCTCCTACAAAGTTTCATAAGTTCATCACACGGGATCTCAGGTATCATGGTCAAAATAGAGATCCCCTCCCTGACCATGACAGGACTTGGAGCAGAGGGGGGCTGTGGGAAAGTAGCATAGATTTTCTACACTTTATTCTTGAAGAAAGAAGCAAGCTCCTCACATTGCTGTGCCGAATTTACATGGGGAACTGAAGTTTTAGTATTATTCAGCTCCTGAACAATCTTGAAGATGTATTTCGTGGGATTAGAACTATCCCTGATTTTTTCGGCATAAAAATTAGCGCGTGTAGAGCAGATTGTTTTGTGATAATGTTTTAGTTTTCATAGTTCCTTCTCTAAATCCGCTCTGGCTCTTTTACACTCCTTTATGAGTGTTCTAAGAGCATCTGAGAACCAAGGATTGGAGATCGAACAGCGCCCCCTGACCCATCTAGCTGGAATGAGAGCATCAAGCTCCCCCTCAATCCAGTCGCAGAAGGCGGTGTATGCGGTCTCTGGGTCAGCCAAATCCTCAACAGAGGTCTCTCTCAGATAGGCGTGAAATTCATTTATATTGAGTTCATGCCAAAGCCTTTTAAACGTCAGAGTGGTCCTATTGATCTTAGGAGATTGTGTTATCTTCCAACTAGCTTTGATCAAATAATGCTCAGTCCAGCCCATAGGTACAGGTCGATCAATCTTAACAGCTGGAATGTTGGCGAAAACAGGATCCAATATATGTCCTGCTACATGAGTAGCATCCTGTACCAATAAGTCCAGTTGGAAGGCTGCCAGATCTGCTATCAAGTTACAGATGGCCTGATCCAATGTTTGATCAAAATGGATATTTAAGTCACCTAAAATAGAGAAGTTAGCAGATCTCACCACTAGTGAACTAACCAGCTCTAACAAAGCTTCACTAAACTTAGAAGCATGACCGGGAGGGCGGTAGATATAGAGCCCAGAGAAAGTAAAATGCGGGCTTATATCTAATCTGAAGCATGCACATTCACAGCTGCATAGATTCTCCGCCGTAAAAGAGCAGGGATACTGTGCTTTATATATAACAGCCATCCCACCTCCCCTAGAGTCTCGATTAAGAGCCTTAATTAGGTACCCTTCCGGTAGAGATAGACTAGTGATCCCTACCATATCATCCTGCAGCCAAGTCTCACAAACAAAAAGGACATCAGGGGATTCGTCACTAAGTAACTAATGGACTTCCATATAGTGTTTCAGTAGAGAGCGCACATTTAATTGGAGAATAGTGAACAGCGTTTGACACCCTAAAACTTCAGTTTCCCGAACCCCAGAAGGAGTGCACGTAGAAAATGCACAGGACTGACACCTCAGACTTGTCTCACCTAACTGGGATGGCAGCTCCGCAGAGACCACAGCATTAGGCTGTAGAATCATAAGTTGCTCTCTATCATACCTTTGAAAAGAAAGCCAGTCCCGACCAGGGGAATAGGCGAGGGGCGATGGACTGGCGATGACGGGCGCAGACGGGCTTGCCTTTGGCGCGCCGCCGATGCGCCCGCTGCGCCCGCCCCCTGCACCGTCGATACCATATGCACATAATATAGGGAGAGGGCAGGGAGCGCCAAACAACTACAACGCTGCCCTGGTGTCCACCTAAGATGGCGGCACCGTTACTGCGAGCGCGCTAGTGCAGTGCAGATTCCACGAGTAGAAATCTCATGCAGTAAGCGGGTAAGGCGCAAATAACAAATTCAAGCACACCAGTTAAAATAACCAAAGATTGGCGATTTACAAGTAAAATGAAAAGATTGAAAAATGTGGTGGATATCAGCCTAGAACCCCCGGCTCACGTCTCAGGGGAACACAAGCACAAGTACAATGTGACAGAAACGCGCGAGAGCGTAGCGAGATTTAAATACTGCAGAGGGCAGGGAGCGCCAAACAACTAGAACGCTGCCCTGGTGTCCACCTAAGATGACAGCACCGTTACTGCAAGCGCTAGTGCAGTGCAGATTCCACAAGTAGAAAACTCATGCAGTAAGCGGGTAAGGCGCAAATGACAAATTCAAGCACACCAGTTAAAACAACAAAAGATTGGCGATTTAGAAGTAAAATGAAAAGATTTAAAAATGTGGTGGATATCAGCCTAGAACCCCTGGCTCTCGCCTCAGGGGAACACAAGCACAAGTACAATGTGACAGAAATGCGCAAGATTTAAATACTGCAGAGGGCAGGGAGCGCCACTATCGCAATATTGCTACTTTTTTCTGAAACCTCTGATACAAGAAACATCCACGTACCTGAAGGATACCAAGTCCCTCCTGCAGCTCCTACAGGAAGTGGCAATTGTTGAGAACCCTACCATATTGGTTACTCTTGATATAGAGAACCTGTACACCAGTATTCCCCAGGACGACACGATCAAGGTACTGGGCGAAACCCTGGTTGACGCCACTTGGGTATACCAGACTTCCAAGGATTTCATTCTAAAGTGTGCCACGCTGGCCCTCAAGCGCAACCACTTTAAATATAAAGGCACCCTGTACCTCCAAACCACCGTCACTTCAATGGGCCGCACTTTTGCCCCTAGTGTGGCAGGCCTTTACGTGCATGACTTTGAACATAGCAAAAAACACAGTTGATGGACAGAATGTAGAACAATGTCATACATTCACCCCAGTACAAGGATCTGGGCCTAAATCCATCGTTTTTTTGCACTCCACACCACCCTGGGTTAGACACTGGCTATATGCAAATCAGCTCTGCCTTATGGGAACAGTCCAGTCCGAACTACCAAGCCATGTCTTTCCCAGACCGGAATCAAGCATCCAAGGACCGGTTTCTGGCTATCAGCCTTCATCAGGCTGGATAGCTTGACTCCAGTGGTGTGGAGAGCCTGGGACTCACGTCTGAGTATACCCAGCACACTCGGGGTGTTAATTGCAAAAAACACAGTTGATGGACAGAATGTAGAACAATGTCATACATTCACCCCAGTACTAGGATCTGGGCCTAAATCCATCGTTTTTTTGCACTCCACTCCACCCTGGGTTAGACACTGGCTATATGCAAATCAGCTCTGACCCTGAGCCTCATGGGAACAGTCCAGTCCGAACTACCAAGCCATGTCTTTCCCAGACTGGAATCAAGCATCCAAGGACCGGTTTCTGGCTATCAGCCTTCATCAGCCTGGATAGCTTGACTCCAGTGGTGTGGAGAGCCTGGGACTCACGTCTGAGTATACCCAGCACACTCGGGGTGAAAATTGCAAAAAACACAGTTGATGGACAGAATGTAGAACAATGTCATACATTCACCCCAGTACAAGGATCTGGGCCTAAATCCATCGTTTTTTTGCACTCCACTCCACCCTGGGTTAGACACTGGCTATATGCAAATCAGCTCTGACCCTGTGCCTCATGGGAACAGTCCAGTCCGAACTACCAAGCCATGTCTTTCCCAGACTGGAATCAAGCATCCAAGGACCGGTTTCTGGCTATCAGCCTTCATCAGCCTGGATAGCTTGACTCCAGTGGTGTGGAGAGCCTGGGACTCACGTCTGAGTATACCCAGCACACTCGGGGTGAAAATTGCAAAAAACACAGTTGATGGACAGAATGTAGAACAATGTCATACATTCACCCCAGTACAAGGATCTGGGCCTAAATCCATCGTCTTTTTGCACTCCACACCACCCTGGGTTAGACACTGGCTATATGCAAATCAGCTCTGATCCTGTGCCTCATGGGAACAGTCCAGTCCGAACTACCAAGCCATGTCTTTCCCAGACCGGAATCAAGCATCCAAGGACCGGTTTCTGGCTATCAGCCTTCATCAGCCTGGACAGCTTGACTCCTGTCCCCGGAAGCTTGTTTCCTTCCCAGTGAAAGAATTGGCTTGGTAGTTTGGTTTGCCCTGTTCCCATGATGCACTGGGCCAGGGACAGACTAATTTGCATATAGCCAGGTTCTGATCTGGGATGGTGCAGTGAGCTAAAAAACGGTGTTGGATTAACCCCTTATCTCTTGACTGGGTGAGAGTATTCTGCCTAATTCAGAAACTCTGTCCATCACCACCCCCTGTTGTTTAATTAATGACTTTGAACATAGACATATCCTTGCTGCCAGCAACCCTTACTCCTTTTCAAATAACATTATGGAAGAGGTACATAGACGATGTCCTAATGATATGGAGAGGACCCGCAGACAATCTGACCAGTTTCTTACGCTGGACAGAAATCTTAAGTTCACCCACACTTGTGACCACCAGGAGGTGGTTTTTCTGGACGTGGTCATCTCTAAGGGCAATGGGACCCTCACCACCAAGACACATTATAAGCCTACAGGGAAGAACAACCTTTTGGAGTTCACCAGCCTCCACCCCAGGCCCCTCCAGGACAACTTACTATATGGGCAATACTTGCGACTCAGGAGGAATTGCAGCAACCTGACGGATTTTCATGCCCAATTGACGGATCTGATATCCAGATTGAAAAGTTGTGGATACCCCAAGAGAATACTGAATAAGAGTTACAAGAGGGCACAACACCAACCTAGGGAAGCCCTCCTTGAGGGCAATCCAAGAGAAAAGAATGAAATCCCCCTGACGTGTGTCACCACATACAGTACCGCATCCAACACTGTGAAGAAAGTGATAAATAAACATTGAAGCATCCTAACTAGCAACAACAGAACATGGGACAAACCCCTTTTTTCATTCAGGAAGGGCCGGAGTCTCAAAGACTCTCTTGTACATACACGACCTAAAGTCCAACAACCATTGGGGCCCCATCCATAACTACATCATGGGGTCTACCAAAAATAGCTGGCCACTACCCTTGCTCTAACTGCAGTGTATGCCGAATGACGATACACACAAAAACGCTAGAACTAGAACCTGGGAAAACCTGGTCACAACTTTCCTACACTAATTGTAACTCAATGTGGTTTACCTGACCACTTGTCCTTGTGCGTTGAATTACGTAGGGATGACCACACCAAAGGTGAAACAATGTGGAAGAAATACAACCAAAAGTCAGTGAACACTACATACAATCAAACAACACCACAGACGACCTGAAGTGGACCATCATAGAAAAAGTGAACATAGGCCGCAACATCCACCAATGTTTGTTTGAGAAGGAACAGAGATGGGTCTATCACCTAGGGACAGTTAAGACTGGACTAAAGGATAATGTTCCATGGAGCACGGTACTGAAAAGATAGCTACACACCTGTGCCTTTCATAACTAAGTATGGGCGAAATTTGCGAATTTGCGGTCCGCGAATTCGTGCGAAATGGCAAAAAAAATCCACGAGTTCACGAATTTTCCTGTGAACTCGTGGATTTTTGTGCCATTTGCACAAATATCTGACCACGTGTGCCTGTAACTTTGCCAGCACGCCAAAAGGCGCCGAGGCCCCTTGAGTGAGCTGGCCATTATAGTGGGGACGGGCGGGAAGACTTTTCATACTGCTAGTGTGTGGTGGACGGGGCCAAACGGGCGGGGCTTCTATGAGAGTTCACATGCATCTTGTTTATAAAGGGCCAGAGACCGAGTAGAGCAGTAGATGAGGAAAAAGCAGCTTCCTGGTCACAGGAGCTACACGGGGATGGCGCTCGGGAAACTCATGGATGCAAAAATACGTTTGGCACAGGACCCCAGAATCCTTCAGATGTCCAAGATAGCTCTGCTGCGCGTGTTGGTACAAAGCCATTCTGATTCTGCTCAGTGGGTTCAGGCGCATGCAGCTGCTGCTGCTGGACAATGTCCCATCTCATACTAAACTGCCCCGTACAGGCATATGCTGGCACTGGGCAGTAGGGTGCAGTGGCATGCGGGTGCTCCACGCCTGGTACATGCACATACAGGTGCCAGGGGAGACACGTGTTTATTGGTGCTGTGTAGCAAGTTATGACTTTACATTTTGACTGCACCAGATGGTGGTACCACCTACACAGATCAGGAGCATCCAGGCACCAGACTTCATGGGGCAAGAGTATAATGGTGCTGTGCGGTATGGGTATATACCTACTGGGGGCAGGGGGGCACTTAGCACAATGTGTGCTCACACCCAGAGGGCTCCAAGGCAATTGAGCATGAATTATTTTCACACTGAGAGGGCTCCGGGGCAGTTCAGCAGCACAGGAGCTCACACCCACTGGGCCCCGGGGCAGTTCAGTAGCGCGTGGGCTCACAACCCCTGGGCAGCTCAGCAGCGCGGGGGCACACGCCCACAGGGCTCCCAGGCAGTTTAGCAGCGCCACCCTCTGGTTCATCACTGCCACCGTCTGGTTTATCACTGTCACCCTCTGGTTCATCACTGCCACCCTTTGGTTCATCAAAGCACCCTCTGGCTCTCCACTGACTCCATCTGGTTCATCACTGCCACCCTCTGGTTCATCACTGTCACCCTCTGGTTCATCACTGCCACCCTCTGGTTCACCACTGCCACTCTCTGGTTCATCACTGCCACCCTTTGGTTCACCACTGCCACCCTCTGGTTCACCACTGCCACCCTCTGGTTCATCACAGAACCTTCTGGTTCCCCACTGCCATCCTCTGGTTCACCCCTGCCACCATTTGGTTCATCACTGCCACCATCTGGTTCATCATTGCCACCCTCTGGTTCTTCACTGCCACCCTTTGGTTCATCACTGCCACCCTCTAGTTCACCACTGCCACCCTCTGGTTCACCACTGCCACCCTCTGGTTCATCACAGAACCCTCTGGTTCACCACTGCCATCCTCTGGTTCACCCCTGCCATCATTTGGTTCATCACTGCCACCCTCTGGTTCATCATTGCCACCCTCTGGTTCTTCACTGCCACCCTTTGGTTCATCACTGCCACCCTCTAGTTCACCACTGCCACCCTCTGGTTCATCACTGTCACCCTCTGGTTCACCACTGCCACTCTCTGGTTCATCACTGCCACCCTCTGGCTCACCACTGCCACCCTCTGGTTCATTTCTGTCACCCTCTGGTTCATCACTGCCACCCTCTGGTTCATCACAGCACTCTCTGGTTCACCACTGCCACCCTCTGGTTCACCACTGCCACCCTCTGGTTCACCACTGACACCCTCTGGTTTATCACTGCCACCCTCTGGTTCACCACTACCACCCTCTGGTTCATCACTGCCACACTCTTGTTCATCAATGCCACCCTCTGGTTCATCACTGCCACCCTCTGGTCCATCACAGCACCCTCTGGTTCACCACTGCCACCCTCTGGTTCACCACTGCCACCCTCTGGTTCATCACTGCCACCCTCTGGTTCACCCACCCTCTGATTCATCACAGCACCCTCTGGTTCACCACTGCCACCCTCTGGTTCACCCAAGCCACCATCTGGTTCATCACAGAACCCTCTGGTTCACCACTGTCACCCTCATGTTCACCACTGTCACCCTCTGGTTCATCACTGCCACCCTCTAGTTCATCACTGCCACCCTCTGGATCACCACTGCCACCCTCTGGTTCACCACTGCCACCCTCTGGTTCACCCCTGCCACCCTCTGGTTCATCACTGCCACCCTCTTGTTCATCACTGCCACCCTCTGGTTCACCACTGCCACCCTCTGGTTTATCACAGAACCCTCTGGTTCTCAAATGCCACCCTCTGGTTCACCCCTGCCACCATCTGGTTCATCACTGCCACCCTCTGGTACTTCACTGCCACCCTCTGGTCCATCACTGCCACCCTCTGGTTCACCACTGCCACCCTCTGGTTCATCACTGTCACCCTCTGGTTCACCACTGCCACCCTCTGGTTCATCACTGTCACCCTCTGGTTCACCACTGCCACCTTCTGGTTCATCACTGCCACCCTCTGGTTCACCACTGCCACCCTCTGGTTCACCACTGACACCCGCTGGTTTATCACTGCCACCCTCTGGTTCATCACAGCACCCTCTGGTTCACCACTCCCACCCTGTAGTTCACCACTGCCACCCTCTGGTTCATCACAGCACCCTCTTGTTCACAACTGCACCTTCAGGCTCATCACAGCACCCTCTGGTTCACCACTGTAGATTATGGGGAGAAAGCACACCTGCCCAGCCTCAACCGGGGCTGGTTAATGTGTTACTGAATTTGAGCTTCAAGTCCTGCACCTGTTTCCTTATCTATAAGTGCTTCCTGTTGCGATTTAATTTTTGTGACAGCCAGGCACATTGTTCCTTACTTTTAACTATTCTCTGACCCTGCTTCGAGGGTCAGGGCAGGGTCTGAGAATAGTTGCAAGTAGGCAACAACTCTGGAGGCGCTGCTCTGGGAGCAATAACAGGGTAACAACAGGTGCCCAAGTTGAAGTTAATTTCTTTGTAACCATTTTTTAAATGGTTACAAAGAAATTAGCTTCAACTTGGGCACCTGCTGTAACCCTCTAAATGCTTCATGTACTTCTGTATTTGAAAATCTTTCCCGCACGCGATTTCGCAGATTTTTCTGCGATTTTCACACTGCGAAATTACAGAAATCCGCAAATTCTGCGCACGGAACGGATTTTACGCCCATGCTTATTCATAACACATGAGCATGCTTATAGATGATATCTGTGCCTTACACATGAGCATGCTTATAGATGAAACCTGTCTTCCCTCTGATCCACACTTGATCCACCACACACATATACATACGTGTCTCTCTGCCAAATTATCGATACTGTAGGCAGAATGCAGGCGTAGTCAATATGACGAGAACCCGGATCATACTCTACTAGCTTACTTGCATGCATCGCTCTGCGCACTTTGAGAGGACGATGATACCTCCCACTTTCTGATCTGACATCTATCATTCCCAATGATGATACATATCTCTCATGAACAATATGTATCCGTGTATTGAGATGCCTCATGAACGTCTGGCCAATAAAGTTCATTTTGAATAATAAAAACTCCCTCTCATAATCGGTCAGCGTTCTAGTCTACGCTGACTACAGTGGTCACATGTACACCAAGGAGAGACGGTGATTGGTCGCGCTAGCGACGCATCGTGATGTTGCAATCATGTGATGCTGACTCTTTCACCAGCAGACCCAGTGTTCCCCAAATTGCTGCCACCGCCTTTTCAAGACCGAAGATACAATGGCCCCAACATCGACGGGGTCAGGTTACAGAAGGTGATTCCAGGTTCCGAGCGGGTGCCTGGCTTTGCTGGCATGAGTAGAGATTAGTGCTCCATTCAACGTTTCAGATAAGTAACTTTCTGAAGAGGGGCAATGTTCCCTTGTTTTGACAACGTACTTTCCCCCTTCTCTAACAGGGTTTGCCGACTAGCCATCACCCCCCTCCTGAGACCCATAGTGTGATTAGTGATCACGCCCAATGTAAGCATTGATTGAATGTCTGTTTCCCACAATTGCCAAACCACCGGCCACTTTACACACTAGGGGTTGGTGAAAGTCACAATTTATTGCTGTGCGCCACAAACGCACGTCGACCACTCGACGTCCTAGTTGGCGTGCAGGTTCAGTAGCGCTACTTTCACGACGTCCCTCCACATTTAGAGTGGCTTTTTTCACAACCACTCATGCAAAATGTGAAATGTTGATGTGCTCCCATGTCTCACGATACAGCACTATAACTGTGTGAGATTTCTCCTGTAGGAACATTCTAAAATAAGCAGACGCCTCTGACATGGTGTAAGACTAATTGCGTTAACCTTTATGTGTTTGTCTGTGTCTGCTTTTCTTTCAGGTAACTGCTGGATGCCGAACACATTCAGGTACCCCTCCCACAGCAGGCTTTGGTAATAAAAATATTTTCTCAGTTTTTTCACACTTTGACCACCAGGTCAGGGTGAGCCTTAGCGCACTCACACCGCCTGGGTCTTCACACTGGTCCTGATGAATGCCTAGCGACTTGCATTTAGATAGGCAGAAACATGTTGACCCAAAATAGCGAGGCATAGCTGAACTATCTATCCAGCTTTTCTACTGCTCCCTCCACTTTTTAACCGTACTGGGTTGGCCAATGAATACATCTTTTTGTGGACACAACCTGGTCACTTTTAACTCACTTCACATTTCACTCACACAAAAAGTAACCAGCTCCACAGTAACTCTGGCGTTGAAGCACACGGGGGAGTTCTTTACCTTCCTGGTGGGGCCCGATGATGAACCATGTCACGAACTAAGTTGGTGAGGGAAGGCTTTCTAAAAGAATCTACTGAGATTCTTCCCACTTACTCCTCTCACAAGGAAAAGTGCACTCTTTCATTGTTTTGGTTACATCAGTATCGCTAACATGGTCAGATGTATTTGAATTAAAAAATTCATAGCAATTGCAAAACGTAGGACTTCTTCTCTAATCACAAAGACAAAACATCTAATGTATTTTTCAACTTGAAATCTGACAATACGCTGCCACAGCTACAGGAGCAGCGTAAGCTTTTTTCTAATTGCTTTCTACTCAAGGTGATTTTTAATGTTTGTTACTTTTTAATCCGTTAATCTAGTCAAATGCCTAGTCTAGCCAAAAACCCACAGGTTTTCCTGAATCCTAAACACATGAACAATATATCACCATACACATCACTATGTTTCTCAAGACTAGGCTGTTTCTTGACATATTTTACGGATGTTTATTGTTACTCAATTCAAGGCCGCTCAGTTTGCCAAAGTATAAATAATGGGAAGCTGAGTGGAGCCTTCTCTAACTAAACGGATACAAACACAGGACCCTGTAGTGGACGCATTAATCATTTTAGCGCCCATAGAGCGTAACAATAGTGAAGGAATTTGTTTTCTGTCTTTGGATACTATGCACACAATACCATGTGCCCTACTTTAAATTCACTATTTTGCAACAGAAAAATTAAAGTGGTAAGAATTCTGTGAATTTGTATCCACTGAGTTTTACAGCCTGGATGGCGGTAATTAAAACTGTGTCATCTATCCTTTTACTCCAATTAAATCTCAGCCTGCTTTAATTATTTTTCCTTTAGGAAATGTGTCAAATGAACGTAATTAAATGAAGCTAGCATTTGCAAAGGTCGTGGAAGTTTTTTGTGATTTAATAAAAATAGTTTACGTACAGTATCCAATTTCTTTTGCAAATGTAAACCTTCCAAATAACAAAGGGTGATATGCTAGCTGCATGGTTACTACTTCGGAGTTAGACGAAGCGTTGAAATTGCTGTTTATTAATAGATACAATTATTTTTACCTCTATATTTTCACAGGTATTCTTTGTAAACATCTTAGGGCTTGCTGGCCATACAACTATCAAATAAAAAAGTATTCCCTGACGCTATTTTTGCAGTAAACACGTTTACATGCGCCCCAAATATGTCTCCGGTCAATCTGCAAAAAAATGCTTATTGTGTATTTGTAGACTTACAAAATATAGTCAAATGAACATTTAACCAGGAGACCGAAGAAGATGAAAATGGCAAAGTTTTACATAAAGGTTTCGAATCCTCACATTGCCTCCTCCGCCATATGTGCATGTGGTTGGAGGTAGTGGGCAATGTAATTCATTTTTAGGGACAGGGACTTCAATTCAATTCAAGAAATCTTTATTCGAATTTCAAAAATTCATTAAAGCAATCTAAAAAACAGAGTGTCATAAAATCCCATTTGAAACTTTACAAATTACATTTACAGATTTCCACATTTAGGCAACAGATTATTGTGGCAATTAAGATGAAACAGTAGTTCATGGATTTTCCATCATTTTGTGAACACGGGTAATAAGTCTCAGTGTGGAAGACTAATTCTTCATTGTCCAGGGAAAGCAACATCAAATAGGACTGCCCCAAAAAAGGTGTCTATGTTTCATAAAATACGGAGCTAGAAACCATTTGACATATTTTAAATAAAATTTGCAGGATAAGAATAAGTGCAAGTCATTTTGTGTGCTCACTCCATCGCAAGGACATGGTTTACAATGTGATTTTGAACAATAGCCCAAGGGAAAGCATAATAAGACTCTTACAGTTCCTGCCCTTGAACAAAACAGGAGAGATCTTTCCCAATTACACATTGGAAAGATGAGGTAAAGTGGTAATGGATACCTATACAGCTCGTTATTCGTGTATGCCGCGGCTAAAGATTTATTAAGTTCCTTTTTTGTCCTATCTAGATTATAAAGTGCATATAGTGCGAGCTTTAGCCCATTCTTATCACTAGGTTCAATTCTGGAGGGATCCAAGAAAAGGTGACCTTTATCCACACTGCATAAACTCTTATAAACTCCTGAGAGCCAGGGCATCTCCATACCTTTTTCACAACTAAGGCAGTCACTTATAATTTCTTGCGTCAGAATGGCGGATTTATTCCTCCAAATGGAGAGCCAGAATGACGCTGGTCTTGTCCCAATAAAATCACAAATAAAATGCAAATGTAATTCCCTGTGACACATATATTCAGAGGTAGAAATTGGTGCACCCAAGAATTTTCTACAAAAACGATTTTCTTCTAATTGGATGCAATGATTTTTTGCCAAGCCCCATATCTCCGCCCCATATATAGCTACTGGAGCACATTGTAATTTGAAATTTTTAAAAATAGCTTTAATGGTGCCTATTTTTCTCAAACGTGGTAGGCTGAGGATTGAATTAATGGCCCTGGAGAACTTGCTCGTGGAGTGGGCCAAATGTCCAGTCCACGAGCCCTTCGCAGCAAAGACCATCCCTAAATATGGGAATTAGCTAGTGGAGTGTAATCTATCAGCCCCCACTAAAATAGAGTTAAGCTGGCGTTTCCCTGGCCCGCATGACATGATAAAAGATTTTTTTAAATTCACGCGCAGATCCAGGTCATCCTTATGTTGTACAAAGGTTTTGACCAAAATGCGCAGGGAGTTTGGAGTGCGGCCAATAAGGACCGCATCATCTGTGTAAAGAAGTGCTGGAAGTAATTTCCCTTTAATTATTGGAACATCTGAGGTTGCCTGCCTTAGAGAATTGCTCAACCCATTAATATAGATAATAAAAAGCAGGGGTGCTAAAATGCATCCCTGTCCGACCCCTCTTCGCACCCTAATGGCACCAGAGATCTCCCCACCCATCCCAATCCTGACTTGTGCTTTGAAGTCGGTATGTAGGAATGCCAGAAAGTGTACCAGGGGTTCGTCTAGTCCATAGTCCAAAAGAATGGACCAGAGTTTAGCCCGGTTGACTCGACCGTACCGACCTCACTTCTAAAATCCATCTGGCAAGGGTCCAGTATTCCAATTTCCTCCGTCCATTCCAAAACCCTATTGTAAAGTACCCGCCCCAAAATCTTCAGTGTGTTGTCCAGCAGCGAGATTGGCCCATAATTAATCGGGTCAGATCTATCACCCTTTTTATTTATCAGCACAATGATGCTAGTTGTCCAAGTGTCTGGCATGGGAGCTACGGGCAAGCTATTAAAAACATTTAATAAAATTGGGGCCCAGATTTCCGGTTTCCACTTAATGATATCTATCGGAAGGCCATCAGGACCAGAAGCCTTGTTGCCAAGGCGCTGTCTGATGGCCACTTCCACCTCATGCAGCTTAATTTGTAAGCAGCATAGTTTTCCTGGAACATAGCAAACTTTGCCCTCTATTTGGGCAGCGTATATTTTACAATAATGATTCTCCCATGAGTCACTCGAGATGGTGCAGCTAACTGTTGTCAGTTGTTAAACCATATTGCGCAAGTTCCTAACTGCGGGCCAAAAACGAATTTCCATTCTTCCCGACTGCAGAGATAACTAATGCCTCCCAGTGCTCCATAAATAAGGCAGCCTTTCGTTCTCCGATCTTAATTTTGTAGGTCCTCTTTGCTGCCCTTATCTCCATAGGGCACCTGGGTTTAGAGGTCAGGGCCTTGCGTAAAGCCCTATTCACTTCTGAACAGCTGCGATCGAACCATCTAGGTTCTTTATCTATCTTATATATTGGCACTGACAGGAGAGATTTTATTGCAGCGCATAATTTAATAAAATCTTCAATTTTACTTATATGGTTTCCGTCTATCGATGTACAGGAATTTATTAAATGCCGATGTTCCTCTATCACAGTTTCTACTATACTGCCGCTGTCTACTCCCCTCCACTTTAATCTTAAGTTGTTTGTTGAGGGGGTGATATCTCTCGCCTCATGAGAGGTAGCATACACAGGGCTGGGTCCTAAGCGTAAAGCCGCTATCAGCGGGTTATGATCTCCAAAAGTTGTTACGAGGATTTTGGCCTTTATAAGGCGGTCTGCTAAACATGGGGACATGAAAATATAGTCAATAGTCGATGAGCAATCTCTGCCTCTAAAGGTTGGTGCCTGTTGTTTCCTAGGAATAAACCAAATCCATTACATTAGTAAAGATATATTCACTAATAAGACTATGTAATTCTAAACCCCTTCGTACTGTTGGGTCAGATTGGCGGTTGTCCGTATCTCGATGTGCCTTTAAGATTTTTGCATTAAAGTCCCCCCCTAGGAGGATCCCTATGTCATCAGAAAGCGCCTTGGTTTTGGACTAAATCTGATATGACTTTAAAAAGCTCAATAAAATTATTGTTGTGGACCGAATAAAAATCATTATTATAAAAATTAATCAGATAAAACTGGGACTTATATTTTAGCATCAGGCTTTGACACAGAGCAAGAGAGAGAAAGACAGAAAAGGGAGAAAAATGGAAGAGAGAGTGAAGAAAACCGTATGATAGGCAAAAAAACAGGAATGAAATGGAATCTGTGAAACCGAGACAAAGAGATAGGATAGCAATGGTCGTGGAAGAAAGTGGCATAAGACTATGAGGCCTTGGCAACCCTAGCAGTCAGCAGCAAATTTGTGCGGTGCTCTCACTTATATTTTTGTTTTGTGATTAATCAGCGCAGACAAGCATGAAAACTGGATTGTCACAGGTATCCTACAGTGCTGCTGAGATTCAATTAGTATTCTGGGCTGTATTGTATTGTATTGTATTGTATATTGGATTTATATAGCGCTTATCACCCAGGGGTCTCTAAGCGCTTGCCTTGGGAACCCGTCCTGGCTTTTCCCTGTGAGATAGCTCCTACAGGGCATCCCCAAGGTGAAAGCCAGGCATCCCGCCGCGGGGGCCGTTGTGGAGATTAAGCAAGCTTAATGCCCAGAGTTGCAGAGTGTTAACCCATGATTAGGTCAGGCACCGAAGCGAGAATTATCGAGTCCGTGGACATTTGAGCTCAAGACCCTGCCGCGTCAGGAATTGAACCCTGGTCCCGGGTCTGACCTCTGCTTCAGGGTCTGCCTGCTTTAACCAGTGAGCCACACTTCTCCACAGGCTGTGGCACACTGTGGCAAGTGAACTCTCAAGCATGCATAGAATGACAGTACCATCTCTGAATCACATTTATGATGGCGCCAGTGCAATTCTTTTCACATGAACAACCTGAACCATTACTATACTAAGCATTTAAAAATGCTCCACTTGGAGGGCATGATTTAGCGGCAGAAGATGGCAGTCAAGTGTCTCTGAGCTCTGGCCGTGATTTACAAAATCCATCAATATCTGAGGGATTACCAGCAATTGGGAGCTGTATCGCCTCTTGCAGAAAACTTCCCAATCATGGGCATCCACCCTGCTCCTCACAGGGGACAGAGGAGCGTAGAACACAGTGGGAGCCGGGCTGCCGGTGCTGCTGGAATTACAGAGGACCAGGAGGCTGATGCCCCAAGATGCAAAGGTTAGAAGCAATTACAACGGCTCCCCCAGCAAGGGCAGACGCTGTTCCGCTCCCTTCACAGTCAGACACCACGGGTGAGTCTCTCTGGAGCAGTGGAGGTGAAGTGGGTCTACTAGCGGTGTGCCCCTCACCCCGTGGAACAGCTAAGGAGTGCCAGGAGTGGGGGTCGCGAGGTGGAGACAGAGCCTCTGGAGGTGAGCAGTCCCATCTACTATAAGACCATACTGGAGACCTGACCCTGGAGAACTAGGCCCAGGACCTGGACAGAGGAGCCTCTTTGGGGCGGTGGGAGCCTGGAGGTGGCAAAAGACATGCTCAATCGGGAGTCAGCACTTTCCCTGAGGAACACATCTGGTGGCATTGATGAGTGACCTAGGGGCCCAGGGCGCAGGCAGCTGCTCGTGTCCATTCTGAGTAGCAAAGTGAGGTGGGCTCATTGGTTGGGGACAAATCAGCCCACCTCACTTTGCTACTCCAGGAATAGCACGAAAGAGATGCATAGGGGCCACCGGTACCTATGTGGTAACTGTCACGCCCTATACGGTGCAGGCAGTGCTGGCTGGTGAAGGAGTCTAAGATGGCAGACCCCCACACAAAAATGGTGAGTAGAGGAGCAGCAAAGTCCTTCCAAGGGACATTGGTTCAATATGCTAGGCCAACACCGGCTGCAGGGGATGCGATGGACAGTCAGTCCAGACACAATGAGCACTGAGTAGACACCATACTGCAGGCCATAAAAGACTCGTGATCAGTGCAGGAGAGTCTTATCAATTGAGTGAAAGCAAAGGTATCCCCCCTGCACCATGAAATGCGGAAAGTCTCTGACCCCATGAAGGAGGTGGAGATCGGGTCTCCCCAACAGAGGATGAGATCCAAGCAATCCATGCCGCCCCTTGTCATATACATTTACAGAGCCATACACTTACAAACAGAGCCAGCAATGCACCAACAATCCTACTTACATATGAAGACAGACCCCCATGTAGGGACATAGGGCCCGATGTAGGTGGCCTTTACCGGTCGGTAACGGCCGATTTCGGCCGTTACCGACCGGTAAATGGGTCAATGAGATGTAGGGGGACCGTGTTTACCGATTCGGTATATTTACCGAATCGGTAAAGTTACCGAATCTGTAAAATACCGAATCGGTATTCATACCGATTCGGTATTTTACATATGTAGGTGGGACTCTTCTGAGTCCCAGAGGCCTTACAGAATCGGTATTTTACCATGAAATAAAACCTCATGGTAAAATACCGATTCCGGTGTGCATGCACATGTGTGCATGCACACCTATGCCATGTGACAGGCAGACCTGCCCTTAGGGCATGTATGCCTGCCACATGGCACCCACGCCTGTTTAGGGGGTGCCAGGGGGTGTCAAAGTGACACCCCCTGCACCCTTGTGAAATTCGGTATTTACCGATTCGGTAAATACCGAATCGGTAAAGCCTATTGATTCCTATGGGCTTTGAAGCCCATAGGAATCAATAGGCTTTACCGATTCGGTATTTACCGAATCGGTAAATACCGAATTTTACCGATTCGGTAAAAGGGAACATCTGGATTCCCTACATACCAACCCCTCACATTTACCGAATCTTGATTACCGAATCGGTAAAATTCGGTAATTTTCGGTAATTAAGATTCGGTAAATGTTACTTACCTACATCTGGCCCATAGACACTCATTCAAATATCTAGTGAAGAACTGACACTACCAAGTCACCCAAACCATAGTAGTAGCCCTTTATATATGTTCCACACCTGGTACACTTGGGGCTGTACATCCAGTTCTGCTGCTAGGCTGACAACATTTAAAACCCGTTGACAAGCCTTAAGCTGCTGTTCTATACCAAAAAACATATCCCTACAGTAGCCTGTAGTAAGGGCATAGGGTTCGCTTGTGTGTGCATAAAAGTCAAAACATTTAGTTAGAAGTTTCACTGATCTTCATGTACACTAACAGGCTCATATGCTGTTACATATCCAGTTTTTCATCCTGGTTTGAATTCAATATAACCACAGAAAAAGGGAAAGACCCACTAATACACCCCCTCAGACAGTGCCACAAGCATCTAAACATTCACTCACATGCAGTAACACAACTCTTATGTATGTAGCACTAATGGAGGCAGTGCCACACTCACTTAAATAACCCATTAGTAACTAACACACTCAAGAGGCAATCCTTGCCACCCCTTACATACACATTTATTGAGCCATACAGTCACAAACGTATAGACCCCCCCCCCTCAGATAGGGGGATAAGACACTCAGTCAGATATCTAATAAAGAACTGACACTACCAAGTCACCCATCAAGATTATTAGCCCTTTAAACATGATTCACACCTGGCACAATTGAGGCTGTGCATCCAGTTCTACTGCTTGGCCGACTTGGGATTTAAAACTCCTTGACAAGCCTTAACCTGCTGTTCTACCACATAAAACTCACTGCGACAGTAGTCTGTAGTTGGGGCATAAGGTATGACCCAATGTGCATAAAAGCTAACACAGGTGGTTGACTTAGGTAAATTATTTAAAGTGGCGAGCATTATATGTGATAAATAATTCCCCTATACAGTCTTATAGAGGTGGATATGTGGTATTTTGGGGATATGCGTTTGGGGCCAGAGGACCTTTGGTCTCTCCAGAAGTATGACTGCTAAGTGGTGTAACGTCATGGCACTGAGGAGATTCATAGGTGAGAGTTGAAATGTGTGGGTTATACTCAGTTGGGGCTCACTCGGTGGGGGTTCTTGTTGGTTGGGGAGATACAGGGTTATATCAGGGGGAAACTGGGAGAGTTCACATCTAGCTTTGATAAATTGGATATGCTTGAAAGAAGCTTGAGATGATGCAATTGCAGCTGAACACTTGGTTGAGAATGACTATGACAGATTATAGGTTTGGAAAATGTTGTATTTTTTATTAACAACCTCGGGGAATGGATAATGAAATCTACAAATTTAAAGCACGATATGCGTTGCAATATGCACTTTTTGCTATTAGCCTAGGAGGCTCTTTCAACTTCAAACAATGCACTCAGTCACTTTTTTTTTCTTACAAACTGTTATAATTAATGTGAAATAATGCACTTTATTCTTGAATTAATTAAGTATTTTATTATGCTTGTTGCACTTTGGATCGTAGGAAATGCTGGGAAGACAATTTTGTGTTTCTTGTGCCAGAAAGGGCAATATGGTCCTGAATTATTATCTCACATATTTTCAGGAAATATGGAATAAGTTCTCACTATGTCTAGAGACAATATCATGCCGACTGCTATTTGCTCAATTTTTTAGGTTTAAGTGGCAGGTCTTTGTTGTTTTAACGGTTTTAGATGCAGCAGTATCAGGATTCCATACAAATTGTTACCTTAAATGTCAATGACCTCAATAATAAATGCAAAGCTCGGGCAATAGATGAGTGGGTGTGAAATCATTCCCCAGATATTGTGCTTGTTGGGAAGACACATTATATGGATAAAAGGAAATGTATATATAAGATGTTAAGGCAATAAGCAGGTTATCAGTATATGTCATCCGCAAACAGCACCCATGGAGAGGTAGCAATTTTTGTTAATTAGCATTTCTCTTTCCAAATTACCTTCTCCAAGTCTGATACAGAAGGTAGATGGGGCTCATTAATGGTTTACTTAATAATACTAGATTCACTATAGCCACAATATAAGAGCCCATCTTAAATAATCCAGCACCTCTGTTAGAATTATACCAGGCATTGCGGAATATTTGTGATCAAAATGAGGAGCTAGACTCATCTTCTGACAGATGTAAGCAGAATAAACCATGAAAGGGAATGCACTGTTGGGATGCATTGGGGGGTTGGATCTGATAGACCTATAGCGGGAAAAACATCGATATAGGCAGGAATATTCCTGTTTTCCTGCAAAGTATAAATCTGCCGCCAGATTAGATTATTTTGTTCCCTCAAGAAATCTGATATTAAATAGTTGTATGTACATCCAGATTGTTTTTTCGGACCATGCTTTGGTAAAGATGGAAGTGTCAGGGAACAGACTAGTAAGAACAGCTGGGAGATTTTTTTTAAGAAGGTGAATGTGGAGGATGAAGAATTGTGCAAAGCATTACATAGTGAAATAATATATTTTTTCAGATTAATAATAATAAAGCAATGGTAGACACGATTTGGAAGGCATTTGAAGCAGCTATACATGGTTATATATCTTCCAAAGCGATTGAACAAAGAAAATGCCTAGGGCAAGATTAGCTTTGGATGTGAATTGGGCAAATATGCAATATTTACGTAATAAAACGATAACTAACAAACTGGCTCTTAGACAAGCAAGAACGTGTGTGAAAGAGTACTATTATGCCCGAGGGTATACTGCTATCTCAGCATAGCTTCCAAAAGTATATGAGAAGAGTGAATTTGCAGGTAAATTCTTGAAATGGCGGCACAGTAAAGTCAAGTGCAGACTAGGATTACATCTTTCATAGATAAGGAAACAAAAGTGTATACACCAGACTTGGCACAAATCCAGGGTAGATTTTCTAAACATTAGGAAACAATATACAGTGTGTAACAGGACGTGGATGTCTTGAGACTAATGGGTTTTCTTAGTAAGCACCCTATTCTTAAATTGCAGCCAAATCAAGTGAAAGCCCTGGTAGCTAACATCTTTCTTAAAGAAATTGAGGCCGCAGTGAAATCATTGGCCAATGGAGAAGATGGCTTGCCGGCTGAACTGCAAAAATAGTTTGCATCAGTATTAAACCACGAGCTTTTAAAATTAGGCAATCATATTTTACAAGAGGGAGAAATCCTAGCATAATTTCGCAATGCAGTTGTGGGAAATAGATAAGGAAGATGTTAATTGATACAGGCTTTTAAACTTTATAACTATAACTAAACTTTTAGCAAATAGAATGAGTAGTATTTTAGGCTCTGTTATACATCTTAATCAGTGCAGATTTGTACCTGAGAGACAGCCATTTTTTTTTTAAACGAATTTTCTGATTGAAGCTCTAGATTATTTCTTACAAAATAAAGTACTGATTCAGGTTATGCTATTAAACGCTGAAAAGGCATCGACTTAGTGTGTTAGGAAAGCATTTTTACTATCCTTGGCGAGTTCTGATTTGCCACAAAATGTATTCCGATAATATCTTTTCAATATAGAGGAGCTTCAGGGCAAATAATTATCAATTCAAGTAATATCGGTACTTGCAAGGTGAGCAGAGGTACCAGACAGGGAGGTCCTCTGTCACCCATACCTTTTGCCCTTTTTATAGAGCCATTAGCTATAGCTGTCCAAACCAATTTGAATCTAGTTCAACATTCAAGAGGATGACTAATATTAAGTTATATGCCAATGATATAGCGCTGTTTCTCAAACCCGATATAGAGAATCAAAAGAGGATGTTTGAAATTTTTCAAGAATATCAATTGTTAGGAGGTTATAAAATAAGTAATTTAAATCAACAGCACTGATGGAATCCCAGTTGAACTTTTACCCAACCTTCCACAAACTTGCTTTCATTATTTCATAATTTGCAGTTAAAAAAGTCAGTTGTGTGCTCATTAGGTATGCTGGTATTCTTCGGACCAAAACCAGATAAAGACCATACCTCAGATGCGAATTATCATCACATCTCCCTCAGACACCAAGATTGAAAATGTATGTAAAAAATGTAGCTAATAGATTAGCATCAATTTAAATTCTTTTATTCATCCGGATCAAACAGGTTTTTATGAAAGGAAGGCTTTCCGCACACAATACACATCTTTTATTTTTCCTATCGTCTTCTGATAAATTTGACTACCCAACTGGTTTATTAGCTTTAGATGCAGAAAAAGCATTTGACAAAGAAGAGTGCCAATATTTATGTCGAACAATGGAAGTTTTTATTTTGGTGCTAGTTTAGCAAGTATGATTTAAACATAAACATGCACATGCATCAAGCAAAAAATGCCTCACAAACATAGCAAATCACAAAAAAAGGCTGGTTGCGAGCGCAATTTAGCCGTTTCCTATGCAGGAACCCATTTACCGAAAAATCAACAAATTGGCAAAAATAAGAACTCGCACAAATTGAGAGAACCAAAATGCGAATCATTATTTGTAATTTCCCTAATTGCGATTGCAAATAGCGATTCTCTAATAAAAAGTTGCTAACCAATACATGAAAACTCACAAATTGCGATTCGCATGAAAATCTAATTTTTGCAAGTGCAGAATAAGGGGAATCACAATCAAGTGGTAAGTTGTGAAAAAGGAATCACACAGGTGCAACCACCCAGAAACCTATTTAAACTGACCCAGAAGGCCCCTGGAGCTTTTCACAATGGCAGCGCTCTACGTGATGGCAAGGAGGAGGAGGATCCAGGCAGAGCACAGCGCATATTGAGAATACAGGAGAGGGTATTCAGAGTGCGCATCACATTGCTTGGACAAACAGAGGATGAAATATACAATCAGTGCAAGCTGAATGGTGCAATGATCCTACACCTGATAGCAGCATTGGAACCCCTAATGCAGTGCCAGACCCGTAGGACCCATGCCATCACCACCCATGTACAGGTCCTATGTTGCCTGCACCTACTTGCCTCAGGCAGTTTCCAGGGGTAGTAGCTTTTGCTGGAGGGGTATCACAAAGCTCCCTGTCACGTCTCTTCAAGTCCTTCCTGGACACCATGATGACAAGGCTCTACATCCACATCCTAACAACAAAAGAACCGGGGGTCTATAACGGAGCTTCAAGTACTCCGAGCTGCTGCAAAACTCCTACATAAGTGAGTTAGGCGCTAACTCACTTATGTAGGAGTTTTGCAGCAGCTCGGAGTACTTGAAGCTCCGTTATAGACCCCCGGTTCTTTTGTTGTTAGGATTACAGTTAGGGGGATATGAACTGGGCAGGTCTTTAAATTTCCCTCAGACCCTCCTTCAATTGTTTGTGTTTTACCATTCTACATCCACATCACCTTCCCCTCAATCCAACACGATTTGAACAAGACAAAACTGAACTTCTACCAGGTCGCACAGTTCCCACATGGGATTGGATGCATAGACTGTACACATGTTCCGATATGCCCCCCAGCAGCTAATAGCAGTCATATCATTCAATCAATGTGCAAGTCATGTGCAATGCTAAGCATAAAATAACTGACATTGTGGCACAGTATCCTGGAAGCACCCATGACTCCTACATATTTAGACACAGTGGCATCCACACCTGTCTGCTCAGGGGTGAATTTGGGGAATGACATCTGCTGGGTAAACACATATACCTATTTTTTACACAAATAGACATAAGCTGTGTGGAACGACATCTTGATGCAGTACCTCAACCCAGCCATACCACATGAGCAGAGGTAAAATGCAGCCCACATCAGCACATGTAACATCATTGAACGCACGTTTGGACTACTGAAGAGTCGCTTCCGCATACTACACAAAACTGGTGGAGCGTTGCTGTACCGTGCCATGTTGCCCAACATTGCCACCAGGAGAGGGATACCCATTGAGGTGTCTGACAGTGAGTCTGAGGAGGACAACCGACCTCCCGCACAACTCTAACATGCGCATGTGGCAAGCACAGCAGAAGGGCAAAGGAGACTGCAGACATCACACAACATTATTTTTGAGGTATGTAATGATGAAACAAGACACTTAAATGTCAAACAGAAAAGTATTTACCGACAAGAGCCCATGTAGTTTTTTGTAGCCACACAGAGATTTGTGATCAATAGAACAATGATTGCATTGAAAATAGAGGGAAATAAACAATATTAGGAGCCTTTAAACAATCACTATAATGGTTTTGACCATGGTTAGGTCACCATGGGCAAATGAAGAAGAACATGTTTGTCTAGCACTTCCTGCCACTCACCCACAAACGCCTTTCACCTGCATCGGCTACATCCCCCTGATGTGCAACAGAAGGTGTTGTGCTGCGGTTACTGCGCCTCCTGGCAGTGGTCACTGGCATTGACAGGCTGCTAATGCTGGATGCCTCCTCAATCCCCTCCTACCCCGTTAAGTTGCTGCCTGGATCTGTTCCACGGCAGTGGTCACTTGTCCAAGGGCCCTGGCCACTCCGCCACAACAATGGGCCACATCAATTTGCATGGCCACAGATCTACATGACAGCAGCACAGTGGTGTTGCTGAGCTTATTGTTGGACCTGGTTTAGGCTGCCATGCGCATCATGCACTGCCAATGCCTTCTCCTCTGTGTGCTGTGGCACTCAAGCATCGCCCTGGTGAGCTCCTGCATGCTTACGTTGGTCTGCCTATTACCATCCACTACCGATGTGGTTAGTTCCCCTACACTGTCTGTCATGAGGCTGATGTTCTTTGCCAATTTTGATAGTTGCAGCTGGATTGACCCCATGTGTTTTGCTTGCAGTTGTCGGGTGGGCCTCAGCTAGGCCTACCAGTACAAGGGGTTCGCCCTTCTCTGCACAAGGTCCTCAGACCAATAGGATAGAAGTTGGCACAGAAACTGGAATATAAAACAAAGTTTTATTAAACCTCAGGAGGTGGAACTACATTCACACAACACCCTTCGGTAGTGTATGAAGTAGCACCCTGAACAGAAGGAACATGCTCCTTTTATACCCACGCAGGGGCTCAAAATAATGCGGTACACGTACAGAAGAGAAGGGTTACATATACATAAAAGGTCATACAGAAATGCACAGTCAACAAAAGGGAGGAGCTAGCAGTTTGCTGACTCTGTAAGAATAACCTGACAGTTACAGTCTAGAACAGGTGCATGGACAGTCACAGTCTCCTCTGAGCATGTGCAGAGAAGCAGAGCCTAAATGTAGTCTGTCCATAAGCAGAGTGCAAGAGTAAACAACAGCAAGGTAGGACAGAGCACATGGTGAGCACATGGCAAACAAAATGGCTGCTGAATACAAGATTGCTTCAGCTAAATGCTAACCCCGGTCGCTGTCAATTTTCAACACAGGCACTGCACCCACAACATCTGGGACTCCACACCACACCACACAGTCAGTCAGTCAATATAGCTTTATTCAATTTTGATTCAAAAATCATAAAAGCGTACGGTTTAAAACAGTTATAAATAAAAGCATACATACAATAATACATAATATCTACAAGTTAAAAACTTTTGCCCAGCCAGTGGGAGTAAGTGTCTTGGATATAACGTACTATACACAGGTCAAAATTTGATCAACCAACAATTAATAGGGGTTCCAGTATTTAGAACTATAGAGCAATGATTCTTGACGGGTATGAGTAGGAAAACTTCTGCCACTCAATGCATGAAGTCCTCTGCCCATTAACATGTTGCACCTTGCCTTTAGACTGGATGTGGGGGACCACGACATTCTGGGGTAAAAATCGTGCAAATCCCAGACGGAGATTGGGCTGTTTCCCACTTGGGGTGGACAGGTACGCAGGTACGGGACAATATGTCTCTGCCTAAATCTGACAAGAACTAAGTCACCAACAATATCTTTTTGGAGGGAACCCAGCCAACCCACCCTTCTAACACTCATTATTGTACCCACAAGGTTGGGCGGCAAGGGTCTATTGTTGGTCAGCCAAAATTTGACCTTGTTCAGCAAGTCGTGTTGTCTCTCGGTTTTCCCTGGAGGAAGTACTGGTACTCCCGCGAGGACACACACAAAAGGAGCTGCCTCCGGGGGGAGTTGGATAGAAGTAACTTTGTTATAGTGTGCTCTAGGAGCAGCGTGTTGCAAGAGAGTATTGGGGCTGGTACATTGGAGACTATTGGTTGGGTTAAGACCCTTTTGTCTTGCGTGGTTGGCTTTGGGTCTTTCGAAGTAGAAAATAGGTCGGAACGTTTGGGTGTTACAGTACTTTTGTTAGCTGGCAAGGTGGACTTGGTGGATTTGATGGTTTCTTCCAGTCCCGTCAGCCTGTCCCCTAGTGTATTTCTTTTATCTAACAATGGTGTTATGATAGAGCTGACCAGTTGTTCAATAAGGGATAATAGATCCACCTGTATAGGAGATGTTAGGACAACTAGTTTCTCAGCAGTCTCAGGGATCATGGAGTGGTTGCTGGCAGGAAGTGTAGGGCTTAAGCACAATTTTTGAGGTTTAGGTTGGTTCCCCGTGTTATTAACCCCATTACATTTCCTTATAGCGGATGAGGAATCAGGAATAGCAAGCCTTTGGGTATTTTCAATGTTATCTTGATTAGATGATGGGAGGGGTTGCAAAGAGCTGACAGTGTCGGTTGATGCACAGAAGCTTTCAACAGGAAGCGGTGAATCCACTAAAACGTGTGTGGTTTTGCATAGGAAGTTTAGCTCATCTAGCCACGAGGGCACTTGGTCTGCGTCTACTGTTTGTAATGTCGCAGTGGGCATTGTTGTATTATCATCCTTGTAAATCATATTGTGGTTTAAGTCCTCAGACAAAGGCAAAGTCAGTGGATAATACGCCAAAGAGAAGCAAGTGTTCCGTACCTCATCTTAACATGAAATCATGAAATCAAGGGGGATGGCCCAGTCCCGTCCTCCTCGGGTCTCTGAGGGCCTAAGAGGGCCCGCCCTTTGCCCGGGCTTCGCCCGGCGCCCGCTCGCATCCCGCGTAGTGGGGATTGAGATGGCCTAAATAGTGAGTGGGTGCATGTCCGTCAACTCAGGCTCCGGTGTGTCAGCCTGGAGGCTCCTGGTCCCTGGAGTCCTCGCGTCCTGCCCCGACATCGATTCCAGCCGGGAATGCACCAGAGAGTCCTCCAGCTACAACATGCCAAACAAACAATGCCCCAGAGTCAGTGTCACAAGCGGTTCCCGCGAAGCAGGAGCCGCGAGGCGTTATCAGGTGAGTGGGGGCGTGTCCGTCAACTCAGGCTCCGGTGTGTCAGCCCGCGAGGCTCCTGGTCCCTGGAGTCCTTGCATCCTGCCCCGACGTCGATTCCAGCCGGGAATGCCCCAGAGAGTCCTCCAGCTACAACATGCCAAACAAACAATGCCCCAGAGTCAGTGTCACGAGCGGTTCCCGCGAAGCGGGAGCCACGAGGCGTTATCAGGTGAGTGGGGGCGTGTCCGTCAACTCAGGTTCCGGTGTGTCAGCCCGCGAGGCTCCTGGTCCCTGGAGTCCTCGCGTCCTGCCCCGACGTCGATTCCAGCCGGGAATGTCCCAGAGAGTGCTCCAGCTACAACATGCCAAACAAACAATGCCCCAGAGTCAGTGTCACGAGCGGTTCCCCCACCACCCCACACATTTGGAGCCTGTTCTTCATGTTCAACAATGCGGGACCTTGACTGGAGCCTCCGTCCACGTTGGACCGGTGCCTGGGGTGTAGGTGTTGTGTTCATGGTAGGCTGGCTGGTCACAGGAGTGGGTACAGGAACCAGCTCTGATTCCATGAGCTTGCTGGGGCAACTGGAGTATCCCTATAAGTCTCTGCTGCTATGTCTCAGAGATGTGTAGACATTCGCTGTCTTCCGAGTCTACTTCAGTGTGGTGAAACAGTGCAATGTTAGTTTTTGTTAAGGTTACTAATGTGTGACATTAAGCATACTTGGTTAGCATTAAATCATTGACTGCCATGCAGTGTTGGCGTGTATTACTTGCTATTGTTTTGTGCAAATGCCCACTTGACTGACATGCCTACAACTCCCATAATGCATTGGTTGCATGAGGGAAAGCATGGACTGGAGTTTGACCTGTACACTGGGGTTGGACTGGGGGCATATGCACAATTAAACATTACTTAGCAGTGTATGGTTGCATACATCTTACCTTGTGTGGTACTAGCCACGCCGAATGTGTCCAGCTGGGTCACTCCCACCACTGCTTCCAGCTGGATTGTGGCCTCCACCAGGTCCTCCAGGGTAGTGTTGTCTGGAACTGTATAAGGGCCACTCCTGTGCTCCTGGCCTCCTTCAGCCTTTCTCCAATCCACTCCTTGGCACGGATACGCAGGTCGTACCACCTCTTCTTGAGGTAATCTATGCTGCGGTGTGTGACATCCACAGATTTGACCTTGCTCTTGATATGATATGCAGCCATATCCTGCGTTTTTGTGCCTCTGGCACTTTAGGTGAAAGTTTACCAAAGAGCTTGTCATGGCTCTTGGAGACCTCCTCAATGAGGATTTCCAGTTCTCTTTCACTGAATTTCAGTTTTCTCTTCCTGGCCATGGCACTGTCCCCTGATGTTGTCTGATCCATTCTGGTGCACAGAAGTTCCAGCAAACAATCTTGGGTGATGAATCAGCTCAGCTCCAGCCCTCTACTTCCTCCTCTCACCTGCTCTCAGCACTGAATGAAGCATGGGCTGGATGACTTCCTGGTTGTGATGTCATCAGCATGCTCCCAAAGCAACACGCTTTTTGCGATTTCACAATTTGCGATATCGCTATTTGCTAAATCACTAAATGCGAAATCACAAATTGTGTTTTCTGAGAAGCCGCTATTCCCATGTGTGATTATTACCAATTTGGTAATTTTTCACTAGCTGGTTCATGCATTGCGGTTAGCGATTTCTTATTTTTCGCTATTTAGGAATCGCTAAAATTGATTTTGATGCATGTACCTGTATATCATTCTCCATTACTACTATCCAAATCAATGGCACCTTTCCTTCTTCTTTTAATTTCTATAAAGGTACTGAACAAGGTTGAACTTTATTTCCTCTTTTATTTTTATTGACTATTGAGCTAATACTGTTTGTTCCATCTTATTGAAAAATATACTGGTATTATTATTAAAAATGTGGGTATAAAAGTTTTGCATATGCTGATGATATTTTGCTGTTCTAATATTCTACAACAGATTCATAACCATGCCCATGTTTCTGACTATATGCTAAAAGTAAAAAAACTGATTATTTTCTCTTAAAGAATTGGTGCACACCTAGTACTGTAGCAAATACAAATATCTTATGGAATTCTAAGTTCTTTATAAACTTAGGTTTGTTCTTCTCGAAATCTATTTAAAAACATTTGAAGTTGCTTGCTGTACTCTAATAAGTCAAACAAAATACAAACTTGACAAATGGCATGGCACACTGCAAAAGGGGAGCACTGAAAGAGTCATAAAGACCCTAAAATTCATAATAACAGTTAATCAAGTAATACAATAAGAGTTCAAATAAAAATCTGTTCTCCATTCAGCCCATTGATGCACAGGAGGTAATATATATTGTATCCAATTGTATTCTTCAAACAAGAATTCTCAGCCCAACCAACTAATTTTATCCAACCAACAGGACTTCATTGGGGATTTTGACCAAACATACCAATACTCCTATTACATAAAATATTTAATAAAGGAAAATAAGCATCCCATATTGCAGCGTCCAACGAGAACATTACCTCATTGCTCAATTGCCCATTGTATCTTTTTTTTACAATCTTTACCCACAATCAATATCTGTGTAGGAATGTCATCCTTTTTCTGGAGTGTGTTTTATGCCAGGAAGAACATATTGATAGAGGATACAGATAATCCAGTCGAATTGGGAAACAGTGCCTAGAAGAATATGCAAGTACATTGAACTGTGTCGTTTTATACATTGAAAATATCAATTTATTGCTTTCTACATGTAATTTTATTAATAAGTATTAAAGTCAGTGAGTGGAAATAGGATTGTATGGCGGACCCAGATTTGAGGTTTTTACCCTCCTGTATTCTTCACCAATGATTACATGTTTAGAATTTTTAACGGGTATAAGTTAATATGAGGTATAGAGGAATTTTAGACTGGTATGGAATGAACCATTTTTTAAAAACTAAATACGACTTGACAGGGCTTGGTATTTTGTATTATATATGTATATTTATGTGATAATTTGTGTATATTTAACAAGGACACCCTGAGAGTATGAATCATATAATTCCTAGGTCAGGGAAAACAATGTATATGCAAAGTAACAACCTAGGCAATCAACATTTTTAAATATCTTATTGATAAAGGGTAATAAACAAATGGCTAAAACTGGCTAAAAGACATCATAATTTATTCATTAATTAAAACAGTAAACATTTCATTCATATAACACAAAATTAAAAATCACACAGTATTGTATTACAAGTGACAACAGTTAAAAACTCGTGAGCAGTAGACAATAAATTCTTAATCTAGAAAAGATGAGTGGCGAAATTATATGACTCTACGCGCGTTTCGGCGGCCAGCGCCTTCTTCCTGGAGTAGCCACGTAATATCTACAAAAATAAAAACGTATATCAAACTCACATATTCATACAATTTAATGAAGATGCAATCTGACATCTGAAGGTTTGTCTTTTAGCAGTCGTTTTTTTTAAAAATATAAAGCAAAACATGCATAATTTTAAGAAGCAATCAAATTTACATTTTCCTCTAACGTTGTCATTTCCTTGTTATTGTTCTGGACGGTGAGGTGAGCAAGAGATTCAACTATGATAGGTGGGGAAATTAACATAGATATCTGTCAATTCCATTAAGACCAATGAGAATATTTCAGGTTCATGTGCTTAATATAGATTATTACTGGGTCAGATGTGGTAATTACTCCCTTCGATACACAAAAGGATTTATGTATTGGTTTAAAAAGAAAAATGTATATATTGGAGTAGATATATGATAAAGACTGACATTATTATCTTTCATCTCTTAAAGATTAGTGCATCTTGCAGTACTTATAATATCTAATATCTTGTTGATAGGTACTTACTCCTAGAGATAATTCCCCTTTAAAGAAATGACCAAGTTAAGATGTCTGCTTCTTTTTATAATTTCTTTAGCGTCCGGAGTCGCCTAAGCTACCAAGAGGGGGGGAGAAGAGAGGTAATATTAAGTATTAAATTTTTGAGTAATCTAGTTATCATTGATGTTTGAGAGGTTTCTTTTCCGGTAATTTTACCTAGATAATGTGGAGAAAAGATATTGAACATCCGCCACCGGAACCCTTAATATGATTTCGAGTTCTGTAGAGTTCCCAACTTAGCTTTTCGCACGGTATCCTGGGAAGCTAGCTTTCAAGAAATATATCTAAAAGGGGAGATAAGAAGATATTCCTTTGTTCAATGGTGGGAATAGATGCAGGGTTGTTCATGAGCTTAAAACAACTGAAATTCCATTATCTGTAGTTTGCTTCGGTCTTACCTATTTACAGTTTTACTGTTCTCATAATTTTTCAGATGTATTCTTCAGTTTTTAGAAGGTAATCAGTCGGCAAGGTTTTATTTTAGGAAACTTCCTCCTTGCCTATAAAAGAGGAGTCAATACAACGATTAATTATCCATCTTCTATCTTGTAGAGTCTAAATATTCAAATATAATATTTGGCCATCTTACCTATAGGTATGAATTCTTTTGCTTCAGATGTTTCGATGAACTAATGTGAGAGTATTTAAAATACTGGATAAAAGGATGGTAATTAAAAGATCTCCCTGCCTGTGAAAAAAATAGAAAGAATAGGGTAGAAGAATATATTTTCTATTAATAGGTATGATTTAGAATGGGACTTCTCTTGGGGGCTTGATTCAGTTCCAAAGCTTACCTGAGGATAGTCAGCAGGGCTCTGTACGTCCGGTGGCGGGTTGATTCGATACGGCAACTGCGAGCGCGGGAAAGTAATGAACCAACGCTAGTTTGGAGCTCTGGTATATATATCTGACTTAATTGGTTCGGATTGTTATCACCTGAGTTACGTTCTGTTCAGAGAGGAGTGGCGATATCCTCGCGGAGTTGACATTATGCTCACGGAGTTTTCTATCCACCTCGCTGATTGGTGGAATATGTCTGCAAAGTTTTCTCTGTTTTCTGACGATTGGTTGACATACATTCACTAATTTCTTTATGTATAGATAGATCGTATTTTATACATGATGGTCGCACTTGTCAATGCATTTGCAGAGTTATTAAAAGGCCATTATTGTTTGATGGATAGTATATGTACAGATTTACGTGCCCTTTAATGATTTTATGACTTCCGTTCGCCGATTTTATTTTTGAAAAAAATATAACCATATTTTAAATATAATAATGAGATATTGTGTTTCAATAGTATGCTATTATGGTTCATTAATACTAGGGGCATATTATTGTATTGTAATCTTCATTAAATTGTATGAATATGTGAGTTTGATATACGTTTTTATTTTTGTAGATATTACGTGGCTACTCCAGGAAGAAGGCGCTGGCCGCCGAAACGCGCGTAGAGTCATATAATTTCGCCACTCATCTTTTCTAGATTAAGAATTTATTGTCTACTGCTCACGAGTTTTTAACTGTTGTCACTTGTAATACAATACTGTGTGATTTTTAATTTTGTGTTATATGAATGAAATGTTTACTGTTTTAATTAATGAATAAAATATGATGTCTTTTAGCCAGTTGTAGCCATTTGTTTATTACCCTTTATCAATAAGATATTTAAAAATGTTGATTGCCTAGGTTGTTACTTTGCATATTTATGTGATAATAAAATGATACTGATAATGTATTGTATTATGTATTACATATGTGTATTTATGCTTAATGTGCTTTTATGGACCGAATAAAGATGATTAATTGAATTGCTCATTTTTACAGATCAACAAATAGACTGAACTTACATAAAAATCTAAACACCACAGATGTTTATAGTTACAATACCATTGCATTAACAAACATATCCACTGCAGTTGCTATTGCAGTGAAAACCTCGAATGTATTATACTTCTAACCTATATATGAATCAAAAACATTATATACAATGCCCCATATTGACAGAGGACCTCAAATATAAACAGAATTTTTATAAAATAATATTAATATTCCTAATTCATGTATTATTATTATTGCATAACCATAATTTCCAAGAACATGCCCAGTATATTCACAATGTTATACATACAAGTATATTTACAACATTCACTTACGTTCATATTACAGATGATATTAATCAAACATATTATCAAAAAATCTACCCCTACACACATCAGTTCAATATTTCAAACTAATTTATATCAGTAATTTACTAAAAAGCTCCATTTCATAGGTGCCAATAAATTTGTATCTCCTACATGATCTATTCATAAATAGAAACATGCATAATCACATTACTCTCTTTGCCCTACCATAATTAATCAACATTTCTAAAAGATCGTCCATGTGCATCAACATACTATTACATTAAACACATTCCAACTTCAAGCAATCAAAAACTCACCCATTCCACAAATATGCATAAAGAACTTGCACTGCATACCTAACTATTCAAGGTATATATAGCTACAAAAAACAGGCTTTTTCAACTTGCTTCTCCCACTACGCAACAGAAAATGTACTCACACATGATTTAAATTATACACATGCACAGCTTCAAACAAAACCAACACTAATTTATCTCACAATACGCATGAGCAGTCTCACACCCAAATATCTAAGGATCCATCACAAACATCACATTCTATGTTAAGCACCATCTAGTTATCTGTAATAACGGCTAAAAGCAAAAGCAGCCTTAGTGGTCTCAGCCATTTTTAAAATGCTCCTCAACCAATTATGTGGGTCAATGTCCAAGCAAAACAGCCCCCCCCAAAAATTTCTCAAATCTCTAAAACGCATGGACCGAAAAAGCAAACATAATCGACTATCACGTCTCACCAGTAGCGGTCGGCAGTAGGTGTTTCTGTAGGGCGGTGACGTGAGCAGGAGGAGGGGCAGGGTGGGGGGAAATAATGTATGGATTACGGAGTTTTACAGGTAAGTAAACATTTAAATACATAAAACGAATTTCGTTGCGCACACTGCATCACCAAATGTGATGCAGTGCGCGCAACGATATTCGTTTTATGTATTTAAATGTTTACTTACCTGTAAAACTCCGTAATCCATACATTATTTCCCCCCACCCTGCCCCTCCTCCTGCTCACGTCACCGCCCTACAGAAACACCTACTGCCGACCGCTACTGCGTCTCACTAGTCACTATCTTAGAATGGCTAGTTCATATTCAACAGCAATGCAGTCAATGCTGAGTGAAATTATCTCTACCCACCCTAACTCCAATAAAATTCCATAACTTAACATTCAAATAATAAATCTCCCCCAGCTGTACCCACAAACAAACAAATGCAAAAGTCCAACAAATTGGTGAACATGCAATCTGAGATCACCAACAATAAATACAACCCACTTGTCCCATTTGTTGCCATTTTAGGCTGGCTAATTTAATTTCACCATTTATACTATAAAGCAACATGCAACCAGTAGGAACCGATAAATACAAAGCTTTTAAATAGTAAATCTCAGCCAACCTTACTCAAAAACACATACATTCAAAAACTTCTTGTTTTCATTGTTTAGGTAATATTTTTGAAGCATTGTTTTGGAGTTTATGTTAATTTATTTAAATTATTGGTGGGCTGTTGGTATTGTAAGGAACCAGGTGGAAAGATATTTAAATACACATTTTAGGTTTATTTATACTTTTTAAAATATTTTGCAATCTTTATTTAGGTAATTAGATGTATAAATATAAATTATCTAATTGTTAAAATATTTAATATTTATTATTGTATTTTAAAATGTCTGTTAAATGAATAATTATTTTATTAGCTTTGTATTTTAATTAATGAGTTAATCTTTTATAGTGTTAATTCCTTTTTTACTTGGAAATTTATATTAACACACACAAAATAAACAGTAACTTTCAAAATGCACAAATTTGTTTTTGCTAGCAACAGATTATAGACACTAATATCATATTTATTATTATTATTATTATTATTATTATTATTATTATTATTATTATTATTATTATTATTATTATTATTATTATTATTATTCTTTATTGGCCAATTATTAACATTCATCACAATCATGGAAAATAAAAATAGAAATAACATACCATAAAAAGCTATTGAAATTGCATAAAATATCATAAAACAAAATGTCATTCATAGCCTAATACGAACATTTCTTATCATTATTGATAATCACGTCTCTATATATTGATAAAACAATCATACGATCAATCTTAGCAGCCTCTCAGCCCAATAGCTAAAACATCTTTGTGCAGTCCCTTGGGACAAGCTATACATAGAACTGACACATATTATGTCCAATTATAATCATTGGTAACCTAATGTATAAAGTGCTTTTGTGCTTCTTAAGATATCTTTTATGCCTTGGATTTTACATTATAAACGATAATAGATTTAAAGAAATTTTTGCTGGTTACAATATCTCTATAGATAAGTCAACATGCTTACAACATAAACACTTTCTATTCCTCTAACACGACCAAAGCATTACCCTGAGTCAGTTGTTTCTCAGCTATGAGGATACACTTAACACAATTAATGTTTGGATTAGTAATATGAAGGCACAATATAATCGTTTGGCTGCACTTTCTCACTCCTAATTGCTTAAATATCAGTTTTAACAGTGTTAGCCCCTCTTGACGCAATCCGTGGCAAATACATACAATGTGCAATAATGTTTCATGCATAATCTACAATTTTGTGATTGCCTATATCTTACACATCTTGGGGTCCCATCCTTTATTGGATAGTGGCCAAATCTTAACTTAAGGAAACTGTGCCTTGATGCTGGTTTTAAATAGGATGTTGGGGCTCGATTTTATTATACGAGTTAATAACCAACCAGGCATGCATTTTTTGCAATCATCTCCTGATCCAAAAAAAATGATGCAACATTTTTTGATTAATTTAAAATCTGTTTTAAAACAGTCTTAATTCTTTTCAAATTGTCAAAGAATGGGAACTTGATGGTATTTAAACTCTCTGTTAAGTAAAATCTCCATGTACTGGTATACACTTTCTTGCCAGCACATAAATGCAACGGATTCAGGGTCTAATTAATAGAATGTAAATAAACATTTTAGAATTGCTTTTTGCCTCACCAACGTTTAGTTTAATAAACCAAACTCTAATCTAACATTAGTGTTGCCAACTTTTCTTGGGACCCTGAAAACTGACTTTTTATTTTTTATTTCTAATCTGTCTAAAGGGTTACTGTCTTTGCCCCGGAAAATGATTGACGCATATATGAGTGACCTGCATCCACGTATTTGAATACAGCAATACAATAATATCCAACCGTTTTTTTTGGAACACCCCATACTGATAACTTTGCCCAAAGAAGTTTATGAGTCAAAGGCGGCCTTTAGATCTACATACCAAATATAAAGCTTTTTTTTCTGCCAACAAGGTAAGTAACAGCAGGTCCATCATTGTTGACGGACTCCTGCAAAATCCAGTTTGAAAAATTTGAATAACTTTCCTTGTCATTGCCCATTCCTCTAGATCTTTAAATAGTATTGTTGCAACCATTTTCGCCTTTACATCCGTTAAGGCAATTAGCCTATAATTCGCTGGATTGTCTGGAGGACGTTTATAAATTGTATGTATTATCCTGCCTTGCCAAGATTCAGGGACAGATTTGGATTTTACAATGTCTTTAAACATATTGTAGACACTGAATATAAGTACTTGAATACGAAACATCAATATTAGTTGCTTTAAATTAATTTTCAATGGCCTACAAATTCATTTTTTGGGGGTTATACAGCCAACATGTATTTCGCCTCCTAGAGGCCTTAGGTGTTTCTGGAAGGTGTGGTTTATGCTACTAAATGTTTTATGCATGTGAGAGGTGTTAGTGGAACAGATGGAGTGAAAGCATACTAAACTATATATCAGGCTGGTGGTGTAAAGAGATCCAGGTTAATTGGTGTATAGGCTGTTTTTTAGCACAGGTCAGGTTAAGTAAATTAAGAAGTTTAATTAGGGCATCAATAAAGTTGACTTTGGCATGTAAGTGAAAGAAGTGGATTACATATCTTTGTAGTCAGAATGTCCCTTTTGATTGGAGATGAGATTGTTTATTTGATTGCCGTAAATTGTTGAGTTTCTGATTTCAATGGTAGGTGTCTCTCTGATTGATACTTTAGTTCATATTATGACATAAATGAAAACAGAGCGAGCAACAAGCATTTTGTAATTAAGGGCTATTGATCTATTGAAAGTAGCGTGAAGTCATGATTACGTTTACTCATTAAGGCCACATTATGATGTCTTGAGGACTGACGTCCGCCCGACACCATATTGGCCTCAAACCACCCGACCTTAGGACAGCAGTTCCCACCTCAGCATTAGGATGCACCCGCCCATAGGGCAGTCGGAAACATACGTTTCACTGAAAATTTGGTGAGTTCTAACCATAAGCCAACTTATCCCAACAATCAGAAATTTTGTTCACAAGACCTTTATTATTCGTGCATGAGTGTTCCTTTTATACATTCTGCCTTAGTAATTTGTTTACATGTTAAAGAATATAAAGATTAAGGGGCCTATTAGGATGGCGGGCCGGCTTACATCTGGCCAGCACCCTTGAAGTGCTGGGATCGGCTAAAAGTGGTGCGGTGGTCCAGCACCGGCAATTAGGATGCCACCGCCATGGTGGTGGTGACCTCCCCCATCCACAACATTGTGGCGGGTGGTGCACACAGTACCGCCCACCACAATGCTGTTGATGCACACTGTGCATGCAAATGCAGGGCGGAACTATTGGTACCCCCCCCATGTGCCCCTCCAACCCCCAACGGGCTCCCAACAGCGGAATCTGCATGCCTTTCTGTGGCATCAACGCCGCCACGGAAAGGCTGCTTCCCGCTGCCATACTAATATGGATGGGGGTGTTTATCAGACACCACCACCATATCAGGCCCCTTTTCTGCCCGGTCACCTGTGTGATCGTCGGAAAACCGTCGGACTGTCGTCCGTCCGCAGGGGTCCCCGCCGCCATAATAATATGTGGCGGGGAAAATGGCATGCGGGCAGAGGAGAATATCGGGCGGATCGTCACCGCCATGCGGGCAGTAGCGATCCGGCCGACACATTAATAGACCCATAAGTTTGTATGTTGATGACATATGGTGATTAGAATGGGAGTGAGACTGCATATAATTACTAGGTAGCATGATACACTGCTGTGGCTGAAAAATAATAGAAGACAGTACTGAGGAAATCCTTGCAATCCTTAATGTGCAGTAAGAAAGAGGTGATAACTCTTGAAGAGAATGTCTGGAGAAAACTTCAGAGATGTGAGGTTACCAAATACCTTGTCTCAAAGTCTAATCAAAGGTTTAGTGAGAATTTTTACATACTGTGCCTATATTTATTCCACAATGTTGAAGCATATGGTGGTTCCCAGGAAAACACCATGTGCATCTGACGCTGTGTTCCAAATTAGCAAATGGGATCATGTTATACAGGAATTACATTTGATTTGAAAGGATATTTGGATTTTGGGAGGTTAATATTTAAATTAAGATTCTAAAAATAAACAAGCTACGTGTTATAGTTTTTGTTGTCATAATGATATATTTTTAGGATTTTTAATGGCTTGAAACTTGATCGCAGAATATTTGTTGTGATGATATTTTATTGAACAATATAGTTAGAATGGAATTATGATAAAAAAGAATGACAAAATGTTAAAGGGCCTAATTATGAGTTTGGTGGTGTGGGACTCCCCCGCTCCTGCACTGCTAAACCCGTGTAGGAACCTAGGGGCATATTATCAAGGGGGTTTATCTCCGCTTTTTTGGCTTTAAAAGCCAAGAAAGCGGAGATAAAATGATCTCCCTATTACCTAGCTGTCGCTAACACCAGTTAGTGACAGCTAGTAGGAGATAGCGACCATCTTGGGCCCTACTTTGCATGTCAGTGATATTTATCACTAATGACATGCAAAGTGGGCGTGCCAAGATGTTAGCGACTGAAAACAGTCGCTAACATCGCTATCTCCTATTACCAACTTTTGGAGATATTCGCGCTAAGCGCGAATATCTCCAAAAGCTAACAGCTGCCCTGAGCAGTTCTTAGCCATGTTATCCAATGGGAGGTGGATAACATGGCTAAGAGCATTAGCTCGGTAATGCATGAATATCGCTGACTTTTCAGCGATATTCATGCATTGCGGCGATTTTTATCGCATTTGCGATAAACCTTGGTAATACCAAGGTTTATTTGCGGTAAAAATCGCCGCAGCTCAGCGGTAAATTTTTGTCTCTAACCAAGCAATAGCGAAAATTATCGCTATTGCTTGGTAATATGCCCCCTACTGTTCAGGAATTTTCTTCTGGCGCCTGGCTGGTGGTTCTTTTGTGCTCCCAGGGCAGTTCCTCTGTAATAGGCACCAAAATGGGAACGTCAAAGGCAGTACCTGGACCACATAGACTACTGCAGTCCTTGTCTTATAGGTACTGGGGTGCATGCACACAGGGTGGAGCATGTTGGGAGGCTCCAGGGGGGCCTTTGTTTCCTCACCGTAACACTTTAATGGTGGTCGCATCACCATGAAATGTGGAGGTGAGGAAACTCATAATATGCTTGGGTCCTGACAAGCAGATTGATGCCTCAAGATCACAGCGCCACCGCCTGGGACCCTTGCCACACCTCCCCAAATCTTGGGGTCCACTCATAATAAGAACCTTAGTGTGGAAAAGTTACTGGGTTAATTAAAGATTTAAGTGTATTGCAAAAGAAAAGCTGCACTTGTGAGTAATTTACATATGTAGGTTTACTCTTACACATTTGGGTTAATTTACTACTAGCTATACATAAAATCAGAGTGTAAAGTTAGTTAAAAGTGTAAACTTAAACATCAATAAAAAGAATTTTAAGGGGGTCGAGGGAATATATTTAATGACCTGTCCTTTCATTTCCCTACAACATAAACATGAATATATAGAAATGACCGGTCCTCTATGTGTTGCTGTACTAGTAACTGAGAAAACAGGACTCATGCAAACAGTGAATGAGTTACAACAGCCCACCCTTCTGGCGGAGTCTCATCATATGGGATATTTGTTAATCCATCCAACCAGCCGCCCAAGCCATCAAATGATGGTGCGGATATGGATGTGGAGTAGAAACTCTAGCCAGAATGTTACTCAGAGGGTAGTGCTAAGGGTGTGTAGTGCAGTGCTGTGGTGAAGGAAAAATTAAAATTAACGACTCAGACAAAAAATATGTTTAATGAAAATTGTCTAAGTGTCAAGGTTAAAATCATGCCGGGTAGCCTAAATATATAATTACACTATGGCGCTGTGCAGGACGGTCAACATGTTTCAGCCAAATTGGAAGTCTATCCGGCTTTCGTCAGGACCTAGATAATAAGCTACTGCAACATAGAAAACGTGAATGTGCAAAATAGTAACAAAAAGAATAACAGAAATATTTTTGGTGATACTTATATCTACCAGGAACTTGGAGCCCCAATGTTCACAAGGAAGATGTAAATTGTGTCTTAATCCTGTTGAAAAAACACATATAAAAACAGACACATATTTACATGTATATCCATATATTCACAAAGAGACTGTACAGACAACACAATAGCATAAGTATATTGCATTCAGCTTATTCATGAGTATACTCACTCTTTCACAGAAGAAATAGCCTATCTGTGAATACTCACCGCGCTTTGCGTGGGAGATGACCTCACCTCACCGAGCAACTGTTCGGGAATATGAGGCCCCGCTCTAAGGTGTAAAAATGAAGAAAGGGGCATAAATACCATAGTTATATGCCCCAGCTGGTAGCTATTACATCCAATCTCTAACATTATTAGTGTGGACAGAATCAGTATAAACCATAGTCACAACCACATAGGTATTGGCAAAGGAAAGAGGAAAGCACATACTCCTGGCAATATGAAAGGGAACTATTTACTACAGTCCCAAATCTATCACAGGTTTAGATTAAATCAGAAACCAAGTTGTTCCATTGTCATAAACTAAACCTAGATAGTTGTTTTATAAAGGTTTGTTTAAGGGCTTATCAAGAATACCAGAAGGAGGAGACCTTACCTGTCCATCGGTACCTCTTCTGTAATCCGAGAGGAAGTGGAGGTACCGACTGGACCGGGCTCCTCCTTTTTATACTGGAGTCGATTTAATGATTAGTTGTTTGGCTCCGTTTCACCCGCCAAAATCAGGGCTAATTGGTGATACTGAGGCGCTTGTATCATTGCGCATGTTATAGCCAAATCATAATTGTGGCTTGTTTAGAAGGCTTGCGCGTTGTTAAGAACTCCATTGAAAGTGTGCGCTAACACTCGACGCATGTGCACAAGAGATAAAGCGTCCAGCGTCATGTAAACGGCGGAACTGCTTTTCCTTTGTGCAGCCGTACTAATGGATAAGTCTTTTTCGAATGTAAAGCTGGTAAATCCCGCTGTTGTCAGAAAAAAAGAAGAATGGCTGGCAGTTAGTAAAGCATGTAAAGGTCAACTATTCAGATCGCCATGAATATGGCGAAGGGGTAAAGAAAGATGATGACAGTTCAATTAAATACAGCCCCAGCGCGGCCATCGTGCATCATAGAAACAGCGAAACGCGTCTCTGCCGCCCAATCGCAATGTATTGATGTGGAGGAAATGCCACCATTGGCCTTGGTTCTGATAAAAACCCACGTGTGCCGGTGGGTTTTATCAGAACCAAGGCCAATGGTGGCCACCAGGGCCCTGGGGTTTCCAGCCACCATTTGCACAACATATACAGGCATTTCCTCCACATCCCCAATTTTTCCATGACCCGTCTTTTTCAGGACAAGGTCGGGGCCGCAACTACGGAAGACGAAGAGGACAACAGAATGTCCAAAGGGAAGCAGAGCAGACCTTTTCAAACACCAGGAGTCAGAGAGTAGCTCAGGCAACACCCACCACGACAGGAACCTAATAGTGAACCTTAGTTCATGGGATCTGTCAACAGACGAACAGTCAGTCTTGAGAAAAAGATTGGGCTTTGTACCCACAAACAAAGGGGGATCCCTTTGAGACTAGTTGTGAATTAAAAAGATTTTTTAGGAAGGTTCGCCTTCACTTTTTGTTTAGTACCCAGGAGAATGTTTCGTCTACAGAGGGACATGATCATTCGACCAATACAGGGCTAAGCCCCAAGTCCACTTTTACTCCTTTAGGACATCAAGTCCCCTCCAAAGACACAACGTTCGAACAAGCAGTGACCCATGATGTCATGGCCCTATTTGATGAGGACCAACGCAATTTCCAGAACTTGTCCTCTAAAGAAAAGGTTGCTCTGGCCCACCTATCCACAGATCAGTCTGTCATTATCAAGCCGGCAGACAAAGGGGGTGCCATTGTCATTTTGGACATGGCCACCTACCGCCAAGAGTGTCAAAGACAATTGGACAATACCAACTCCTACCAACGTCTAGCCAGTGATCCCACCCCTCGCCTCCTCACAGAGATTAAGACCTTAGTGGAGAAAGGGAGTTTGGAAGGGTGGATCATACCCCAAGAAGCTAAATTTTTGGTAACAAACAGACCGGTCATGCCTGGGTTTTACTGTTTGCCAAAAATCCACAAACTTGTTCGGCCCCCTCCAGGACGCCCGAATATTTTGGGTATTGGCTCCTTACTGGAGCCCTTGTCCACTTTTATGGATTTCTTCCTGAGGCCTCTTGTAAAAGAAATGCCCACATATCTGCAAGATACGGCTGACGTCCTAAGACTCTTACCGGAGGTAGAATTCGACGCCGGGACTGACCTTTTGGTCAGTTTCGACGTTGAGTTCCTGTATACCTGCATACCGCAGGAAGAAACTCTGGAGGCCATTAGATCTCTTCTTGCCACACATGATCTACAGAGTATCACTCCAGTGAATTTTATCATGGAGTGTGCCAGATTGGCAATGATGGAGAACTACTTCAAATTCGAAGATCAGATCTATCTCCAAACCTCAGGAACATCTATGGGGAGCATTTTTGCCCCATCCTCGCCAACCTTTATGTTCACTTGTTTGAACAGAATCATGTTCTCAACCATAGCAACCCCTACTTCCATTAGGTGGCGCTATGAAAGAGATACATAGATGACATTCTTTTGGTTTGGTGGGGTACACCATCAGAGGTGAAATCATTTCATGATTGGCTGAACAATCAAAACCAATATCTCAAATTCACTGTTGAGTTTAGTCGGATTGAAATGCCATTCCTGGATATTCTTATTTTTCCCAAAGATGGCAAACTTAAATGCGAACTCTATAAAAACCAATGTCCAGGAATTCCCTGTTGGCTTTTAATAGCCATCACCCCCGGGCTTTACGGGAGAATCTCCCAGTAGGACAGTTTATGAGAATTTGCAGAAACTGTTCATCCAAATCTCTTTTTGGCAAACATGCCTGTATTCTGTCTAAACAACTACAAGAACGGCAGTATCCACGCCATTTGGTAAGAAAAGCTTGGAAACGGGCCTCCAACAATAACAGGGAGGCACTTTTGGATAAAAGATCTGAAAAGGCGCCCTTGGATAGGCTGACTTTTGTCAGCACATTCAGTTTCCTCTCTAACAGGATTCAAAAGACAGTGTGAAAACATTGGGATATTTTGAACATAGCCCAAACCGACATTCCTCCACCCTTGTTTTCTTTCAAGAAGGCCCGTAGTTTACGGGATAGTTTGGTCCATACTAGACCTAGACCAAAAGTGACAGAAACACCCAATACATTGTGGCACACTCCACCAGTACGTGCCATTTCCCATGTGGCTCGTGTAGCGCATGCCCTCAGACATACAAAGCGGTCCAAGTGGACATAGGTACAGGATATCCATGGTTACTCCAGAAACATACTAATTGTAACACCGAGGGGGTTATATACATGATCACCTGCCCGTGTTCACTCAGGTACATTGGCCACACTACACGGAAAATGAAGGTTCGTATTAGCGAACATAAAAGCACCATCCGGTGTCATAAACAGTCCACCTGTCTCACTAATCATTTCTTGTCAATGAAACATCAAGCAGAAGATTTGAAGTGGGTGATCTTGGAACATCCTTACATCCCACCACACATCAGTGATAAATCTTAGTTTTTATTCATTAAGAAGCAAAAATGGATTTTCAGTGACAGCAGAGGATTGAATGATTCCATCCCCTGGATTTCTATCTAAGCATCCTGCTATATATCCACTTCCTTCAAGACAGCCCCCCCTTTTTTTTATCTCTAGTCTTGAATGGATAGGAATATTTCGGTTATATCACGCCCTAAAGTCACCTGCTTGTATACATTTGTCTAAAATCCCTTTAACATATTTTGACGAGTTCAAGTGGTGTTTAATGCATTCTCCCACGTTGATTTTTTGCACTGAATGTACCATCAGGGACACTTTCTTTCATATATCATTCACCATTCATTTATGTGTTAACACAAAACACTATTTGACCTGCCTGTATGGATATAAATAGTCCAGTTGATAACATCAAATGTATGACCATGTTCCCATACACTACAGAGACATGGTATTGGGAACACATATTAGGTCTTTGGTCTCTTGAAGAAAGTTTTCTGTGTGTTTTTTTTAATTTTAATTCAATACATTGCGATTGCGCGGCAGAGACGCGTTTAGCTGTTTCTATGATGCACGATGGCCACGCAGGGGCCGTATTTAATTGAACTGTCATCATCTTTCTTTACCCCTTCGCCATATTCATGGTGATCTCAATAGTTGACCTTTACATGCTTTACTAACTGCCAGCCATTCTTCTTTTTTTCTGACAACAGCGGGATTTACCAGCTTTACATTCGGAAAGGCTTATCCATTAGTACGGCTGCGCAAAGGAAAAGCAGTTCCACCGTTTACATGATGCTGGACGCTTTATCTCTTGTGCGCATGCGTCGAGTGTTAGCGCACGCTTTCAATGGAGTTCTTGAAAAGGGGGGGCCCTTGGCTCCCCCGTCCGTATGGCGGTGCGGCGATCCCCTCTCCCCTTGCCTCCCGGTGGTGTGGGGGCGTGATCTCCCGGCGTCCAATGATTACGCGGGAGGTGTGCGCCACACCACCGGTTGGCCGGCGCCCAATCCCTGATCCGGAAGTTGTGGTGCAGTCTTCCGGGTCAAAGGGGCGGGCGTCGAGGGTTGGGGGGAGGGGGCGGCCCGCCCTCTCCCTGCATCCCAGGGAATAAAGGAGGGGGGGAGCTCTCAGTTGGCCCTTCTTGTCGCCTGACGCTCCCCCACACTGGTCGTGCCCCGCGCTCGGGCCTCGTAATTTTCCCCACCCACCATCCCTGGAACAAAGCTGTGTTGTGCATTATGTATTCCTGTTTTGTTATTAATCAAGTGTTTCCATTTTAGGATGTATAATTGAAGCATAAATGTCGGTTAGAATGTTTGGTGTAGACTGTAATTGTGTATATCTCTCGTGTACTGAGTATTGGCTTCCCGTTTGGGGAGAAGTGTTAAAATGTAATTAATGTTTGCTGTTTTGTTTAGGCCTTTTTTCCCGTAGTAGCCTGATGATGGTATATCATGACATGTTGTTGTAGATAGCGTAGCTGTCCTTTAGTTCGTTTTTCCACAGGTCGTCGTATTTATTAGGGTATTGGACATGCGGTAAGGTTGACTGGTGAGCAGCTATTTTAAGGTCTGAGGGGGTGGCATCATCCTTTGGAGGTGTCCGCCTAGGGGGAGGAGGGGTCACTGGCCCCTCCTAGAACTTCAGGGGCAGCTGGTGACGCAAGTTAGGGCCCTCATTCAGTGATTAAATGGAGCTCACGGGGTGGACCGAGTAATTAACGGGCTCGGATGCATGGGTGGACCGAGTAATTAACGGGCTCGGCTGCATGGGTGGACCGAGTAATTAACGGACTCGGCTGCATGGGTGGACCGGGTAATTAACGGGCCCGGCTGCGCATGCGCACCTGCGTAAGGCCGCAGCTTGTAAGACCTGACACCGGTTAGCAACCTTACCATATGGCAATAAATGTTAGTATGCAAAAATTTTCAGATGAGGATGTTAGATTCGGTTAGGAAACAAGCTGTATTAGAATCTTGTTAAGGCTAGCCGATCACACTTGTCGATATGAATGTATCTAAATGTTCCTGAATATTTTTGCATAAAAAATTGTATATTTTGTTTAACAATTTTATTATTTTGTATCTTAATAAATACGGCCAGGGGGTCTTGCGACCCCCCGCCTTCCAAAGACAAATCATGTTCCATGTCGTTGTGTTCTGGGTTGATGTGGGTATACAGGGATAGGGGCGGTAGCCGTCACTGACCATGTAACAACGCACAAGCCTTCTAAACGAGCCAAAATTATGATTTGGCTATACACATGCGCAATGATACAAGCGCCTCGGAAGCACCAATTAGCCCTTATTTTGGCAGGTGAAACTGAGCCAAACAAGCCAATTATTCAATCGACTCCAGTATAAAAAGGAGGAGCCCGGTCCAGTCGGTACCTCCACTTCCTCTCGGATGACAGAGAGAGGTACCGACGGACAGGTAAGGTCTCCTCCTTCTGGTATTCTTGATTAGCCCTTAAACAAACCTTTATAAAACAACTATCTAGGTTTAGTTTATGACAATGGAACAACTTGGTTTCTGATTTAATCTAAACCTGTGATAGATTTGGGACTGTAGTAAATAGTTCCCTTCCATATTGCCATGAGTATGTGCTTTCCTCTATCCTTTGCCAATACCTATGTGGTTGTGACTATGGCTTATACTGATTCTGTCCACACTAAGCATGTTAGAGATTGGATGTAATAGCTACCAGCTGGGGCATATAACTATGGTATTTATGCCCCTTTCTTCCTTTTTACACCTTAGAGCGGGGCCTCATATTCCCGAGCGGTTGCCGGGTGAGATGAGGTCAACTCCCACGCAAAGCGCGGTGAGTATTCACAGATAGGCTATTTCTTCTGTGAAAGAGTGAGTATAATCATGAATAAGCTGAGTACAATATACTTATGCTATTGTGTTGTCTGTACAGTCTCTTTGTGAATATATGGATGAACATGTAAATATGAGTCTGTTTTTATATGTGTTTTTTCAACAGGATTAAGACACAATTTACATCTTCCTTGTGAACATTGGGGCTCCAAGTTCCTGGTAGATATAAGTATCACCAAAAATATTTCTGTTATTCTTTTTGTTACTATTTTGCACATTCACGTTTTCTATGTTGCAGTAGCTTATTATCTAGGTCCTGACGAAAGCCGGATAGACTTCGAATTTGGCTGAAACATGTTGACCGTCCTGCACAGCGCCATAGTGTAATTATATATTTAGGCTACCCGGCATGATTTTAACGTTCACACTTAGACAATTTTCATTGAAAATTTTTTTTGTCTGAGTCGTTAATTTTAATTTTTCCTTCACCACAGCACTGCACTACACACCCTTAGCACTACCCTCTGAGTAACATTCTGGCTAGAGTTTCTACTCCACATTCATATCCGCACCATCATTTGATGGCTTGGGCGGCTGGTTGGATGGATTAATAAATATCCCATATAATGAGACTCCGCCAGAAGGGTGGGCTGATGGGAATATCTCAGCCAGTTGTAACTCATTCACTGTTTGCATCAGTCCTGTTTTCTCAGTTACTAGTACAGCAACACATAGAGGACCGGTCATTTCTATATATTTATGTTTAAACTTAAACATCTCCACCTTCTTAAATAGGGGTTGGGGCTAAATTTTACAAGTGTAAATTACTACTGCCAAAAGAAAAAGTACTACCCCAAATTTGCAACCACTGATACTGCAACACACTTCCCAAAGAAAATAATACTGGTAGGGATGTGAACCCCATTGGTAGTAATGTTTCATTTAATTTAAAAAATATATACAACTGAAACATAATTATTAATTTATTGCAAAATATGAATTTAAAAATTTGTAAAACTTTAAATATGTAAAGAATATCATTGAATTTCGGTTAATTATATCTATATATCACTATTAATAATTAATAAGGCATTAGTGCATAATAAGAAATTTTTGTTTCACTTTAGATGACATTTTTTTTTATTTTAACTTCCCATAAATAATGTTAATTTATTCAAAATTAAGTAAATTGTGCTAAAGAACTTTTTTTGTTAATTAAAACTAATATATAAAATATATATTAACTGACTCTAAGAGTGCTCTGGACCCTTCCGTCATCTGCCACTATCAGTTGGACATATCTACACCGGCTTAGGGTCAGTTTGTCAAAGGCACCTTCTCGGGCCGCGACTGAGCTATTTCCATGACCAGAGATGCCATTGATGAGGTCCAAGACCAGAGTTGCGCCGATGCAAAATGGTGGCCTAGATCCTTCCTCCTTCATCTGGCCTGGCCAACTGTCGAAATGGCTCTGGGCGGCACTGGGGCCCCCCAGAGATGTCCAATGCAGGGATAGGCCATGCTCTGCGGAGGCTGAAAGAGGAACGAGTCTTCGGGGGAGGAGCAGAGCTGAGCGCTGATCTGTCAAATCCTGTGTGTGTGTGTGTGTGTGTGTGTGTAATCTGGAAAGGTCGCCCTTCGCCGGTACTGCACACTGTGAGCGGTGGCCTTCATGAGGGCTACAAGTGACCTGAGGATGACAGATCTGAACCTCTGGGCATCTGCTCAGTCACTCCCTGGAACTGACTTGCCAGTGCTGAAGGCCTGTATCTCTACTGGGGCTCTGCATCACCAGCGGGCACCTCTGCTGCATTCCTTGGCCCCCCAATGCCAGCAGCAAGACTCAACAGGTGAGCTGTGGGGGGGCTTCTTGGCAGCCTACGAGACCTGGAGTGCCTCACCAGCGGGACAGTGCTCTGGGGTTGTCGGCCTCTGTCAATGCACCCCCTGTGGGCAGGCACGCTAAATGGCCTTTTCCCAAGCTGGACCAGAGGGCTTGGAGCCCTACCTGGTGGTTTCTTCTCCCTGCTTTGAACTGCTTGTGAAACAGCCCTGGAGGGCCAAGCTCCCATCTGAACCACCTGCCAGGGTCCTGCCTCGTGCTTGGAGTCTGATAGGCTCTACCGTTAGTGCTGTGGCATGCCCCAGTACTGAGTGGATCGGGGTGGTTTGAAACTGCTACACCATTGATTGCAAGCCTGGTGCACTTGGTAGGATTGTGGACTCAGCCCTTCCACTGGGTTCTACTAATTAGGGGCCCAGGTCTTTTTGGACTATTTTGCCTACTATGTTGGCCCCTGGCTTTGTTAAGAAGGCATAGGTGGGTTGGTCCTCTTCCCCACAGATTGCTGTGGATCCTTTTCCCACTTCCAGTTGTATAGAAGGTGATTCCTGGATTTTTCTATTGGCCTCCAGTCCTGTGGACTGCAGTTTGACAGATTGGTTTGCTTATTGTGACACTGGGTGCTTTCCCGTGCCTTGTCTCTCACATCCAAGCTGGGGCAGAGTACCATCCTGTCTGCAATTTCTGTCTGGCCTGTTTTTCTCGTTGCTGCCTGCCCTCCACTGATATCTGGGGCCGGCCCTCTCTTTGGTCCCCTGTGCTAATGGGGCTCCAAGTAGCGGCCTAGACTCCTCAACAATTTTGCAACACAGGTACTGGTAAAAATGGTGAAAGACAGATCCTCAAAATCGTTTCCCTCCTAACCATGTATTGATCAATATACCACTCCCATGGCACCGGGCCCCTTACCCCACCATGAATTCCTCCAGGCAGTGGTTGAGACAAAGATTAAGGAGGTAAGAGTAGATCTGTCACTCCTATAGCAGCATCTCCAGAATGCTACAGGCTGCCTTACCGAAGCAGAGGGACGCATCTCCACTGTTGAGGACCACAGAGTCGGCTTGTGATTAGCTAACAGTGGAAAAACAGCTGTTTGGTCTGCCTTGCTCCTTGCCCTCTTCTTTCAGGTAGACATTGACCCGAGTCCTGCAGCTGACCTGGTGATGTCGGTACCCAATCTCGAGCTAACAGGCAAAAGAGCAGGACTGTGTCGTACTCCTTAACTTAGGAGTCGTCAGCCCTTCCACTGCCACATAGATCCGGTCACCCTCAATTAACAGAGAGGAATCCCAGGCACCAGCCCCGTGGTGTAGCGCATGAGTCAGACCCCCTCACCTATTTGAAAAAAAAGACATCTGGACTGGTGCAACCCACTAGAATTCAAATATTTCTTAACCTTATATGACTAACCATTGTTTGCCTGTGCAGACTCAGGCACTGCACTACAATGTTCCTACTTGTAGGAGGGTCCACCACTCCACACCTAATGAAGGCATTTGAATTTAATTTTGGGTATTTGTTCTGGGGTAGCAGATGCTGCTCGAGGGGAAGTATCGGGTGGTGGAAGTTGGAGGGTGGAAATGTACTGTTATGATGCATGCACAATGCTGTTGTTCTTGTTTTTTCTGTATTCATTCCTATTCTTCCTTAGGTTGTCACACTCATCTGACACAATGCAAAAGGCAACAGGCTCTACATATTCATATGCCCCTTGCCGGGACTTCTTCCCTGTTGGTGCCCATGGAATCTCGTGACTTCTTCCTTATGAGTCTATTGTCATCATACGCCCACCATGCATCATTATAGCATCAGGTTCCAGAATCTAAATGGTCTCCTAAATAAAATCAAACACTCCACAGTGCTGCCTAATCCCAGTGTTTGCCCTTTCTGCCTCTCTGTGCTAATGCTGCAGAAGACTCATCTCCTATGCATGAAATGTCAGTTCCTATGTTGGACAGGTAATGGCTGGGTACACCATGGGGGTTCACCAGGGGCTCTCGGGGTGGGTCGCAATCCTTCTATGTCAGACCCTTCACCCTAGTAGTGATCCAGACGTTGACTGATCCTCAAAGTCAGTATCTTGCTCTTGCAGGCCTGGTGGAATGTGGACCCTTGATCCTGGTGTGTATTTATGAACCGTAGCATTCAAGGCCTTTCTGAGTTTGCTTCTTGAGGTGGTGACGCTGATGCCTCCTGGGCTTACTCTTTTCATGAGGGACTTCAACGCAGTACCTGACCCTTCCATGGATTCTACTGGCCCACTTCCAATGTCTGTAATGCTAGAGCAGAATCTCTGCAAAAGTGGGTGGGTGCTCTGAGTCTATGTGATGTATCGAGGATCTGGAGTCCCTAGCAGCACCACTACACTCACTTATCTGCTGCTCACCGAACACCTGCTTTCATCGGCCTAAGCTTCATACCCGCCCCTGAGGCACTTTTGGTATCTGATGTTCAGATTCTTCCACAGGGGAACTTGGATCATGCCTGATCATACTCCATGTTAGTGATGCTGGCATGGTCCTCTGTTCCATGTGGCACCTCAATGCCTGGCACCCCAGGACAAAACTTCCCGAGATGCGGTGCAGCAAGAGGATTATGGGTCATTCCATTCATCATGCATCCTTTGAGCAGCATGTAAGGCAATCATTCGGGGGCACGCCAAGGGTCTCCTCTGACATAATGAGCATAGGATCATCCCTTTACACAATTTGAATCTTGGGCCCTTTATCTAGAATCGCAGCTTGCCACTGCACTGCACAGCAATGTTCCCAGACAACTGGGGCTGGTCCAGGAGGAAATTAGCCCTGAAAACAAATCTGGCACACATCCACGGTGCAAGTGTATGGGAGGGGTGATAAAAATAGGAAACGTTTGTACTATGCTAATGGCACGCAGATCATTGTCTCCATCTCTCATGATCTGCAGTCGGTCGCCGGGAAATGTAACCAGTGCATGGCCAGTATTATCTGATGGATGCAAAATAACTTCCTTAGGCTCAATGCAGAAAAAACGGAGGTCCTAGTTTTTGGTCCCCAGACCTCAATCTCGTCAAATGCTTGGTGGACGGGAGTTTGTGGCCCCCTTCCCATTCCCGCCAAGACAGTCAAAAACTTGGAGGTTATTTTTGACGTGAGCCTAACTTTTGAGGCTCAGGTCAGTCGCACGGTCAGTACTTGCTCTTACATTCTGAAGACTCTCAGAAATGTGCTCCCGTATATCCCATCAGCACTCCACCGGCCCACAGTTATCACACTGGTTACCTCCCGGCTGGACTACTGTAATGCCTTGCATTTGAATACTAGTATGGCCTCCTTGAACAGGCTTCAGGTCATACAAAACGTACCGCTAGGCTGATCCTTAATATCCTGAAAAGGCTTTCAGCAAAGGAGGGGCTTCGCACCCTGCACTGGGTCCTTATTAGAAAGCAAATATTTTTCAAAACCTTGTGTACGGTTTATAAGGCCCTGCATAATATAGGTACGCAACAGCTGAAAACCATGTTTAAATGGTACGCACCTGTGCGGACCTTGAGATCTTCATCACAGAGAAAACGGACCATCCCTAGAGTTAGTAAAGCCAGATGGGGCGGCCGCTCCTTCTCGGTGGTGACGGCCAAACTCTGGAACACTCTACCCTCCTCAATCCCCCAGGTGGAATCTCTTCCGGTTTTCATAAAACTACTGAAGACCTGGCTTTTCTCAGTTTAGTCATCAGCCTTTCATTTTTCTCTCCTTTTCCGTCCGCTCAGAGCTTTTGTACCCTTAGGTTTTAGTATGCCTTATAAATCCCTACCCTATCCTATTGGTTGACCTACAGGCCCTTGGCCAATAGGGTTGTTCCACAAATTATTGATGGGCTTGGCCAGACCCATTGCACCTCTTTGCCCATCAACTATGCTTTCACCAACTACTACATATCACTATGAACAGCATTCCCAGGTCTTGTGGAGGAGCTAGCAGCTCCCCTTCTGAATCAGGTGCTACTCCCTTGTGTGTCAAATGCTGAGCGTTGGGACCTGGAAGAGCCTATTACAGCAGAGGAGATGAAGGGGCATTGCATCGATGGCAGATGTCACTGGGGAAAACACCCGGCCCTTACGGCTACCCTATAGAATTTTATGCCAAGTTTTGTGACGTTATAGTCCCTCACCTTTTGAACCTCCATAACGAGGTGCTAAAAGTTGGCTCCTTCAACAGGATGATTGATCACGCCACCATCATGGTTCTACACAAAACACCTGGCCCATCAACTTTTTGTGCAGGTTACCACTCAATGTCACTCATAAACTGTGAAGTAAACATTTTTGCCACTGTTCTTGCTTCCCATTTGCAGGGTCCTGTGGTTCTGGTATATCGCCATCTCCTCCCCCCTCCTTTGACACTGTTATTGATTCATTTTAAAAAGGTTTTCGATACTGTAGACTGAGAATATCTTGTGACTGTGCTGCAGAGGCCAGGATCCAAACCCTGATTCTGCAGCCATGTGCAAGTCCTCTAATCCAACAGCCAGAGTCCAGGTCAATGGAGCGGTGTCGGATGAGATCCCTATACACCGTGGCACATACTAGTGCTGTCACCCCTCCTTTTCACACTAGACAGTGAACTCCTTGAACGACATATCCATTCTGATGCCCAAGTGCAGGGATGGGGATGGACAGTGGGGGCATGAGGGCCACATCATGCTTTACGCAGACAACATCCTCCTCTACCTGGTAAATCAACTGCCTGCAATGTCTCTGAGTTCTAAGTCTTTTCGTAGATGCATCCGGCTGTGTGTTAACCTTCTCGAAGTCTGCTCTGGTACCCTTGGCACCCACACGAGACTGGGTGGACTGGCAAACTTCCATCCCTATACGCTCTCTTAACGTCCAGTACTTGGGACTCCAGGTTACCTTGGAACCTATAATAACATGGTCCCTTAAAATAACGCCCCTCACCTGCAAAGTAAAATTGGCCCTTCAAAAGTGGCAAAACTCCTGCTAAATATCATGGGAACGATAGCTGTGTACAAGATGATGGCTTGCTGCATTTTCTTTATCTCCCCCAAAACTTTCCTCTTATAATTTCTCGTCACTGGTTCCGGGAGATGGATTCTGTGGCAAAGTCCTTCATTGGCATTAATCCAGACCTCGCTTGGCATTTGGGACTTGTCAGTGTGTGTCCTATGATGGTGGTTTGTGCATGTCCATCCTTTACCTGTTTCATCTGGGCTTCCCAAATTTTGATTATTAATGACTGGTTCACTGGTGGCTGGCCCGACCAAGCTTTTAAATCGGAATTTCACACTTTGGGTTTCCCCTGAGTCATGACAATGCTTTATGGCATCACCATTCACACCTTGATCCCTGAAGTGACCCACTTGATATTTTTGGGTTGGAGAGGAGCCCAGCCTCACAATAGGTGGTGGGACAAACTGACACAACAGACCCTCATGTGTCATGGCACATATTCAAAAGGGCTGGTGCCATTGGAAACGCATTGCTGGAAAGCGTTTGGTGAGGCACCCACATGTCTACCTTTCAGGAGCTCCAACAGATGTTCTCCTTGTCAGACACACAATTCCACAAATACCTGCAGCTGTGGAATGCACTGTGAGTACACACTCCTCTAGACACATCAATCCCAGAGTTTAACCTGGTGGAGGTGAAGGTTATGATGGGAGCCTTGGGTAGGGGAGGAGTCTCCCAAATATATTGAACATTGATCGTTAATGATCCTGACACAGCGATGGCACTCAGGCTGTGTTGGGAGGAATGGCTCAGTCTGCTGGATGACACGGACTGGTGAGATGCGTTGATGGCCCCAAGGGTACTCACTATATCCTCGCGGTTATGCTTGGTGCAAACATATTACCTACATAATGCCTATCTTTCCCCAGGCAGGCTGCACAGAGCAGGATTACTTAGCAGCCCATCATGTTTCCGATCTTCCCACAGTCCCACAGACTTTTTACCATGGTGAGGGCTTGTCCAGTAATCACTCGCTAGTATCTGATCTTGCTGATATTTTAAACCGTGACATAGACTTCTCCCAGCTGTTCTTGAGGATGGCACTACTGGTATCCAAATGTGACAGTGGAAAAACTCCGGCTCCCTACTACGGCATAGAAGAGGTGAGGTGGAATGGTGTGCTCACCAGGAGAAACCAACCTATGAGGCACAGGGATGCCCTCCTAAGCAAGCGAAGGTATACTGAAAGTGGTACGGAATGATCGAAATGGACATGCCGTAAAAGGGGATATACGATCACAATGTTACCCATATCTTTGAGATAAAGCCATTTGTTGCACTGTACTCCTCAATTGTCTGCCTCAAATTGAGGCTTTGTGTCAGTTCACTGTGACATATTGAACCAGTTATGAATAGAACACAATATTAATTTGTTTATAAAAAAATTATGTTTTGCAACCTTAATTCATACTTAAAACATTAATACATCCCATTGCGGATTGATATTTGGAAGGGACGACTTAACAAATAGAGATTTGATATGCCCTTGAAAACCCAAATTCTGGGTCGATAGCATGTTTTTTTACATGACAAAAGGTTATTTTTCTGTCTCAAATGCTCCAGGTTTGCGAATCGAATCCTTTGTGACAGCAAAATCCATGTATACATTTGGCCCAATGTTATTAGGATTAAGACATACTGCCTCATGTTTTTTTTAATTGATTCACACATCTATCTTCAATCTACATCCAAGACTCATGTTGTAGCATTCACCTTGAAGTAGTCAACGGTGGATGTTTTATCCAGCACTTATTCAAAGTGTTTGTAAAAGAGGTTAACAATAATAACAGCATTGTGTTTCCTTTCTGGGTGCTAACAGTTGCGTAATATATAATATGTCTTATCGTGGTGGAAAATAACTAATAAAACAGAAATCTTTCTAGATAAGTAGTTGAAAAAAATTCCTTCCTTAACTTTCGAAAATGTTTAATGCAGGAGATGAAGGTAACGTGGGAATCAAAAAAAAAACAATGGACTTGCACCATATCTGGTTTGTAAAGATTAATGATGAGATCTGGAAGCCAAAATTCAACATGAGATAACACTTCACAAACTGCGCTGGAATGTGTGAAATAAAGAAAAAGTATGTACTTTCTCGTGAAAAATAAGTTTACAATATGACACATTAATATTGTTTGGAAGGCGAGAACAGAGTGCAATCTGGATATCAGACTAAGGATGTAGTATAACATTTGTATTCCAGCACAGGCAGTTTCTTGGCCTAGTTTTCTGTACCACTTGACGGAAATGTCTAATCATATTATTAATCTCTTTTCTTCCAAGTTCACAGAAACTTTTCCCTTTTGTATAAACTACTTCGTCCATTAATTTCCATTACACTTTGGCAGAGGCAGGAAAGCTGTTCATTTTCACAGAAATATTTATGAGGCCCTTCAGCGATGGAGTGTCACAGTATAACAACATTTAAAGACTCTTCTAGACATAGCAAGTATGCAGTGCACACTGCGTTAGTCATTCGGATTTCCATTATGTATTGTATGTCTTTTGCATTCTGACAACTTTAATGCGATGAAGTGGCATTCGTTACTGCTGTTTTGTCTTTTGGCTCAAGATGAATGTGTTGTGGTTTCATTTATGAAGGGGTAGAGAACTGCAGTTCAAAGCATTACAGCCACATATTAAAGAGACATATTAGGAATTCATAAAGAATTCGAGACATCAGAATTCGAAGTAAAAGCAAAAAGTTCTGATGATATTGTACAGAAGTCAGAGCATTACATGAAAACTGAACAATCCAAAAATAAAAGTGCATGTTGCACTGAATTGTACTGTAGCATTTATAGGGTGTTTCATACCCCTGACGAGGATAGGAAGTACGCCAATTCTCACTGAGCTCCTTTCAGAGTGCTGGGTTGATTGTGTGCCCTTTATAAACTCGCCTACATGGAAGGTGTTGCTTGAAGTGTGTGAGGTTCAAAGATGTGCTTCAAACAGTGTGAGGTTAATGTCTTTACACAAAGGCTGGAGTTGGCAGATTTACTTATATTTTATGCTCTGCGGCAAGTGAACTACTAAGATATGGTACACTTCCGCCCTCTCCTCACACTGACAAACTGTGTGCTGGTCAGCGCCATAACAGGCACCCTTGTGGCAAGCTGCAAGGAAGACTTCATTACAGGCAGGAAAACAATCCTAAGAGGCAGATTCCCTTTTCTGTGGGAAGCAAAATCAATCACACATAGAAAGAATAATATAGGGACATATTATCAAGGGGGTTTATCTCCGCTTTTTTGGCTTTAAAAGACAAGAAAGCGGAGATAAAATTATCTCCCTATTACCTAGCTGTCGCTAACACCAGTTAGCGACAGCTAGTAGGAGATAGCGACCATCTTGGGCCCCGCTTTGCATGTCAGTGATATTTATCACTAATGACATGCAAAGCGAGCGTGCCAAGATGTTAGCAACTGGAAACAGTTGCTAACATCGCTATCTCCTATTACCAACTTTTGGAGATATTCGCGCTAAACGCGAATATCTCCAAAAGCTAACACCTGCCCCAGAGCAGTTCTTAGCCATCTTATCCAATGGTAGGTGGATAACATGGCTAAGAGCATTAGCTCGGTAATGCATGAATATCGCTGACTTTTCAGCGATATTCATGCATTTTGGACGATTTTTATCGCTTAGGAGATATACCTTGATAATAGCAAGGTTCCTAAGCGATAAAAATCGCCGCAGCTCAGCGATAAAAATTTCGCCGCTAAACCAACATAGCGATAATTATCGCTAGTTGTTGGTAATATGCCCCATAGTTCTTCTCGTTATACTTCTCTGTGGTAGGGGCAACATTTTGCACAATCCCAAGTCAACTGCCTGTAGTTAATTTGGGAGTGCGTCAAATTCCATGGGTGGGTGCACCAAAATGCCCTTGCTCCACCAATGGAACATCTACCACAGCACAATGTATCACTATGCCGCACTAGGCACTGTGTTGCATTACATTTCTTTAAAGGTTCTTGTAAAGCAGTGCAAATAGACCCTTGTATAGCACACAAGGGGCTATTTACATTGCCTTGTTACAACTTGTGGCATGAAAGCACATTGCAAGTCTTTAGTAAATCTGCCCTGCAGTGATGTACAGGCAGTGGGAATAGAAAAAGGTGCACATGTGTACCACTTTAGAAGTGGTCAGTTTTCTAAGGTTCAGCCTCACATAGCATGCATAACATGTGAATAGGTAAGGTCCACTAGGAAATACGTTATGTGAAGTGCAACTCAAATCAGAAGAAAGGTCAATCTCACTGAGGCATGATTAAACATTGGGGGTGAATACCATGTGGTGTCCTCCACAAAGCAAATAGGCATTCTCTAAGGAACCATTGTTAAGCAACTGCGATATATATTATCCTGTTTATTGGAGGGGGGGTGCAAAAAAAGTGTATAAACACCAACCTAACTAGATAGGCAGTTGGGTGAATGAGTGAATTCACACCAGAGAAGGCCCTTTTCTTGAGATGGTAACGTGTGAAGCAGAGATACTTTAATATGAGTAAATCATTGCTAAATATGTAAACTTCCAACTTGAGAAGCAAGGAAAGCTAGTTAAATGAGCAGGGGTTCCTATATAATAAAGGCAAGTCTAGTGCTTATTGAATTATATATTCATGACATGAGCGAGATAAAAAAGATAAGTCCAACCAAAGTTAGAAAAACTGAGAAAAACTACACAAACCCTAAAGGGCCACATTTCAACTAATCTTGCTTGGCATAAGGAGGCCAAATCTGGAGCTTGGGTGAATTCCTCTAGTTCCTCTCATGCTGTCAGTCTGCTAAAGATGGACAAGCTCCAATTGGGTAAGTTGTTTTAAGGACAGGGGTTCAATTCTAGCCAGACTGGTACCTTTGCCAGGCTGCAGAGGCATTAAGTGATTGGTAGGTTGCTGCATTGACATAATAAGACTGAATTGGCCTTCCCTGTTACCCTTCTGTCCTCACCCCTCCGCGCAAAAACTATACTTTCTTAGAGATGCCAATCACATTTACTGTTTCTACTTTACGTAAGGCAGGATCTTCTGGCCCTTCTAATTTTTTTCCAGTAATTTTCACTTCCACTATGAGGGGAGAATGACATTTCAGGTTAGGAAGCAATGTAGTGAAAATAGAATTAACCCTCCTTCATTTGTTTCAGTTAGGACACCAGCATGGAATGAATTTCATACAATGTATTTTTTGTTTCACTTGTAGCCCAGTTCTTCTTTGAAAAGCATGTTAGTGATGCTAAACCATCAAATTAAATATATAGAAAATGACGTGGCTTTAAGGGTGTATCTAGTTTACTTTTCTAATTTCTTCATAACATTATAACCTTATATGCTTAGGGATAGATCTTATGACTAAAGATTGCCATTTTGCAATCAGGGGCTGCATTATAGAAAGTGCCCCGTGGGTGCAGCGGGCATGTGCACTTGCTTTGCGGGCCTCCGGTGCACTTTGATTTTAAAGAAGGGGCCACAGATTCTTGCTCAAGTTTGCGTTCCCTCATTTTCAGGGATGTATGGCCCCATTCAAATGGGGGAATCTTCTTACCTCTGCACTTGGGCCATAATATAAACAAAGGTGCTAAGGCAAAGAAGCTGTCAGGAAGAGCACTGACAGTGCGCCACAACAAGGTGGTGCACTGTCAGTGCGCCCCCTGATGGCAGCCCTCTTAAAGGTGTCAAGGGGATGCTATGGACCCCTCAGATATCTCCTTGTAGGCAGAATAGTCACATACTGTAACAGCCTACAAGGGGATCTCTCTACCCTCTTAAAAGCGCATGTGGGCTGCCACCTGTACAGTGAAATTTGGAGTGGCTGCTTCAAATCCACCCCATATTTCACATGAATGCACTGCCTTCGGGGCAGCACCAGTTTGCGGCTGCCCTGAGGGTAGTGCATTCAACATAATAGGATGTACTATCCCTGTATGCACATGGCACACCTGTTTGAAGTGAAAGGGCCATGCATTAAATCCCAAATGTATACACCTAGGTAGATGGAAATACATTGGTGACACGCTCTTTAATATTACACCACTAGCGGATCCTAAACCCCATTATCACAGTATCCCCTTCCTTTACCAATGCAACATCGCACTATAAGGGGGTATCATTTTGAATGAGACAGGCCTAGTGGCTTTGCCAAAGGGTGACTGCATTAATAATAATACCCATATGTTATGAGTGGGACTTTAACATCATTTAAAGAAATGGAAACAATAATTATATTACAATGTTTGCCAAGATAACTGTCAATAAAGTAGTTTCATTCAAAACAACCATATATATGTGAGTCATAGTTTTTTTTAATTTGCTACATGCCATTTAATGCAGCCACACGAACAACCACTAGAAACCCCCCACACTCCTGAACAAAAGCTTCACATCTGAGAGTGCTTATTTTTACTGAAAACCTCTTCTGGGATCATGAATTGCACAGCCCAGAAGACTTAGGCAAATTTAACATAACATTCTAGGGGCCTGCAACACCACCCGCAGTGCCCCACAACCTGCTAGTTAAATTTTGGTGGGGCTCCTGCCGAGTTTGTGGGCACCAAAGAAGACAACAGATTATTCAAATTCGCCTTTGTTGTTGCATTGTCAGCATTCCGTCGATCATTTGTTTGCTGTAACACTTTTCGCCCTAAGTGGGATGGGTATGCCCAGGCATGGGTCCCTCGCTCACTGTGCCACTGGAATCAAGCTAGCCTGGATGAAGACGTTGGACATACCCTGAAACCGGTCCCAGGATACTTGTGTCTGGTCCAGGGAGGACCTGGCCTGGCAGTTCGGTCTGACCTGTTCCCATAGGGCACAGGGTCAAGACTGATTTGCATATGGCTGGGTCTGAACTGGGGTGGCATAGTGGGCAAAAGAACAGTGGATTTAACCAAGATATTTAAACTGGGGGAGAATGTTTGCATTATCAGCATTACGTCCATCATTTGTTTGCTGTATCACTTTTCGCCCTAAGTGGTATGGGTATGCCCAGGCGTGGGTCCCTTGCTCACTGTGCCACTGGATTCAAGCTAGCCTGGCTGAACAAGGGTGACATACCCTGAAACCAGTCCCAAGAGTGCTTGTTTCCGGTCTTAGGAGGAACTGGCCTGGCAGTTGGGTCTGGACTGTTCCCGTGGGGCACAGGGTCAAGGCAGATTTGCATATGGCTGGGTCCAAACTGGGGTTGGGTAGTGGGCAAAATAACAATGGATTTAACTCAGATCTTTTGACTGGAGGAGAATGTTTGCATTGCCAGAATTCTGTTCATCATTTGTTTGCTGTAACACGTTTTGTCCTAAGTAGGATGGGTATGTCCAGACGTGGGTCCCTTGCTCACTGTGCCACTGAATTCAAGCTAGCCTGGCTGAAGAAGGGTGACATACCCTGAAACATGTCCCAGGACATTTGTTTATGGTCCAGGGAGGACCTGGCCTGGCAGTCCTGTTTGATCTGTTCCCATAGGGCACAGGATCAAGTCTGATTTAAATATGGATGGATCCAACCTTGGGTGGCGTAGTGGGCAAAAGAACGATGGATTTAACCCAGACCTTTTGACTGGGGAGAATGTTTGCATTGGCAGCATTCCATCCATCGTTTGTTTGCTTTAACACTTTTAGAAAGTAGGCATGTTCTTACTTTACCATCCTGAGTGCCTCTAAGTGTTTGTGCATTCATCATCTAATTTTGTAAAGAAAGAAGCTGGGGTTGTGCATTCACACTAGACACAAAGGGGGTTGGGGTATGTCTTGCCATTCCTAGGTGACTCATAGACAGGCTTAATAGACCTTTCTGCATTTGAAGTAGTGGGAGGAGTTCTAAATAGCACCTGAATTGGCTGTGTCTGCTCTGCACAATGCTGTCTCCACCTGTAGTGAAGCCGAACTAGAGAGGATAGAACTGGTTTTCACTGAACTCAGAGATGTTCTGCCTAAAACTTCAAAGGGAAAAGTAGTATAAATATTGGGGCCCGGAGCCCAGAACTTTAGATCTCATTTAGAACCAGCTAAGAAGAAGAGCTGGAGAAGCTGTGTGGAGGAACTACCACTTTGCTGTGTTGTCCTGCAGTGGCTGCTTCCGTCTTAGGACTGAACTTTCTGCAACTTAGTTTGCAAAGTTTCTCAAAGGCCTGAAGTAGAGCTAGCCTCCTGTTGGAAGTCTCAGGCACACCAAAGACTTCACCATCCTAAGGGTACTTGTTTCTGCAACTGCTTGTTTCAGCTGCCACAGAGGAAAAAGCAACTTGACGCTGTCATCGGTACGTCTGCTGGTTCCGTGACCTGTTGGCACCAAAAAGAGCATGGCCCACTGCACACCACAGCCCTGATCTCAATGATGACAATGATCAATGCCACCACTGAGCCGTTGCCTGTACCATGACATGAGGGCACCACACTTCACATCGCCACCCTGGATACATAACTTCACACCAGTTTATTAAATAAACAAGAGTGGCATGCATAGATCTCAAACTTCTGTTTCAGGGAGAATTATATTTGTCTAAATAGTAATTGTGTTGTGAATTCATTCTCCATCAACTGGAGAGGGGGGTGGGCTGCTACTAGGTCCTTCAGAACAGAACATGATGAGTCAACCGGCATTTGTCAGACTTTATCATTGAAGGGTAGCAGGACTGCAACAAATAGAGTGCTGATCATGTGCGCTAAGCAAACTGGAAGTTAGTGCAGAGGACAGAGAGAGGTGGAGCTTTATTTGTAGCTTCTTATGCAGTAGCTGCCGTATTTCAGTGTGTAGCAGGGTCTCAAAGCTACATTCTGGCAACCCCACACTACAGTTGAGAGCTGACATGGGTCTTAAGAAACATGCAAATAATCAATACAACTGTTTTCTTTATTGGAATAACAGAATAATACATGTTTCCCTCCTTCCAGTAGCCATGTCTTGATATAATTGATGTTGTGCTACATTAAAGGGATATGGTAGGAATGTGCCATATCTATGGCACATTCCTGATCTCTCCTTGTGCTGGTGCACTTTTGCCTGCCTAGCACCAATGCAGGCACCATTGCAGGCAGGATTGATTTTGTGCAGAAAGGTACACTTTCCTGTACAAAACAATCCTGCAGCACACATAGGAAGAGGAAACAACTAGGAGAAACAAAGCCATTTCTCCTCTCTATGCCTCCCCTGGGAAGGCATTGCATTTTGATGCATTGCCAGCTCTACCACTCATTGTAAATCCGTGAATGCTCCAAAATACTTCGGTGGAACCGTGGGAACAACCACGCGCCACCAATGGAATGCCTCACTGGGGCAGAGTAATGCATGGTAGAGACTTGCCCTGCCATGTTCGTTTTTGCCGGTAGCTAGAACGGTTGGAGGAACTGCAGCTCCTCTGCACAAAAGGAGGATACATAGACCCATCATTGACCAGATGAAATATCCTGAAAAACAACACAACCACAGTACCCCGAGAACTAATCAGCAATTTTTTTGAAGATCTATAAAAGAAAAAAAGAGCGCCATTGGATTAAATGGCCATTTACAAATATAGAACATCAGTCAGCAAATTATCAAGATAAGAGTAATTACCTTACAAAGGAGGATACATAGACCCATCATTGACCAGATGAAATGTCCTGAAAAACAACACAACCACAGTACCCCGAGAACTAATCAGCTAGTTTTTTGAAGATATATAAAAGAAGAAAAGAGCGCCATTGGATTAAATGGCCATTTACAAATATAGAACATCAGTCAGCAAATTATCAAGATAAAGAGTAATCACCTTACAAAGAGAGGAGGACCTTACTCACAAGACAATGTAAATCTTGTTTCTGACTCCACTTAAGACTTCAGAATATGATGATAACATTTTTCAGAACTTTGCACTTTATAAGGTCTCTATAGCAGATCAAAATTTCTAGCACCAGCATTTGGCAACAGAATAACTAGTTTATTGAAGTCTTTTCAGATCCAGAGAAACAGAGCAGTCTAGTTGACTGGATATCTTCATACATCGAGTTGCAGCCACAATTTACTCCAGCAAAGATCACATATACTTATATTAAACGTTTTTGTGTAAGAATACAGACTTCCTGTAGAAGGCTCACGTCGAAACGCGTTGAAAGGGGAATGTACTTCTGTATTTTATGAATTATTTTGATTGTTTGCTATCACCTTTGTATTTTTTATTCACGACATTTATGTCACATGTATTAGAACTTTATCTATACAAACTTTATATTAACAAAAAAAATGTTCTACAAAAAAGATGAAATAACAATTAATAAAATATTAGAATATATCAGGAACACACCTAGTGTCAGTTGATTCATTAGCACAACGTTCTTCCTCACTGTTGTATATCAGGCACAAAATCCGGTGCAAATGTGCTCCTCTTTTTCTAAAGTCCTGCCATGTTTTACTCCAGACTTACCAAGCAACAGAGGGCCAAGCAAGGCGGGGCTGAGTGGCTTGGTAAATCTCATCTAGGTTTTGAGCTGCCCTTGCGTTATCTTGTGTGGCACAAGGGCGATGGAGAAAATTGATTAATATGCACCATGTGTTTAGGGCATTGGCTGGACAGCTAGATTTTATATGTACTTGGTTGTTGTTTGATAGTTAATATATCAATATAGAGCTCTGCCAAAGCACCTCAGAACTGAGCTGCTGATGCACCTCAGTTCTTCCCTGTGTGAAAGGCCATGGTCTATGCTCAACTCTCCAAAGAACCACCTCCTTTTCATGCATACTCTGTTGCTTCTGTGATTCTTCATCAATAGCTCCATCAATGCGCCTCTATCTTGACACGAGCACTTAAGGTTCTATAGCACAGGAGTCCTACACAGCTTTGGAATACCACCCCTATGCTAACCTAATTACTCTCCTCTATAAAGAAATGGTATGAATGGAGATCTTTCAGACCAACAATTTAGCCTCATACAAGCACTTCTAATGTTTCAATGTAGTGTATCCCAATTCACAGTATCCCCTATTGTTACAATAATGGCGCCCAAAGACATCTCATCCCATGCATCACAACTGCATTGCGAGCACCTTGCCATTTTAGCAAATTGCACAGCATCAGACCACCAATTTGCCATAGTCCAGAACTCCAGAATCCCCTGTTATTATTACACAAGTGAAACTTCAAATAAGTCTGTAAATGAACCTCAATACTAAACTGCCATTTTATGCTTCAAAACGTCCTGATCACTATAACAGTGGACCTCAACTATGACTTGGTGATATTTTTATTTTTAAATGAAAGATTCCACACACAGCTCCATCATTGCACGGTAGTTTTCAAGATAGCATTCATGTGGACCTCAATGTACAGCTCCATTGATGTGCTGTTAGCTTTCCTGAGCTGAATCCTCGTATCTACCTACCACAATCCATGATTGCCAATACTGATACCATGCAGGTCAAGTCCTTCAAAATGTCTCTGAATAGAATGACAAAGAGCCTGTCTGTTTGACAAATGTCTGCAGAACATCTTATGATCTTGTTAATAATATTAGCATCTTTTATTTAAGAAGACTCAAATTATTTAGGTTATGATTTGTGCTTTGTGATTGATTAATAGCTTATTGTTACAGAGTAATAGGTTTAATGCAAATTTTCACTAAAACTATTCTCCAGTCACCCAATTCTTCCAGAGCTGAGGCAAGTCCTGAAGCTGAATTTCAGGCTGTGTTACCAGAAACTCGGACTGAAATCCCAAGTTACACATCAGGTCGTGTGATCCTGTGCAAGCAGCTATTAATTATTTTATTGAATATTTTTGTCCTTAACTTCAACATTAATGAAAACCTACAAATAAATTAGGCCAAAATTAGCTACACACAAAAAAGATTCATACATATATTTCATAGAGTGAAATAAAGGTTACCCAACATTTTGCAATAAACATAATAACATATTTAGTGCCTCATTACGGTGAGACTAGGAAAGCCTCTGACCACAGGTCAGAGGTGTTCTGAGTCACATCACTGCTTTCACTTTACAATGTGAAAGTGAAACCGGATGGTCATTCCGGCTGGATTCCAACAGGCTAAAGGAGCCTGTCGGTCAGTCGGGGGCCTCACTGTTGTCCCTATGGACGGCGTTTCCGCCATAGGGATAGGTGTCAGTTTCCAACAGGGTTTCCATGTCGGGCTTTTCGACATAGAAAGCCTGACATGGAGCTAGCAGGGCCCCTTTTATTATTATTTATTATTAATTGTGTTTTGTTAAGCGCAAACAACCTGGGGGCCTCGTAGCGCTGTATTGTCTGACTGGTGTGGGCTGAGAAGACCAGGTTTAAATAAAGAGAAGAGTTTTCAGTTCCTTCCGGAATTTCAGAAGGTTAGATTCACTACGAAGGGTAGTAGGCAAGGAATTCCAAGCCTTGGCAGCGTTCCAAGAGAAGGAGCGCCCTCCCCATCTGGTCCGTTTGATTTTGTTCATCGTAGCCAGGAAAGCTGTGCTAGATCGCAGTGATCTATGTGGGAGGTAGGGGGTCGCCAAGGAACAGATCATCGGTGGAGCGGTCTTCCACATAGCCTTGTGCATAATGCACATAGATTTGAACAATACTCTGGCCTTAATGGGAAGCCAGTGAAGTTTCTTCAAAGCCGCTGTGCCTGATTCTCGCCGGTTAAGGCCCAGCAGAAGACGGGCTGCCGCATTTTGAGTAATCTGGAGCTTCCTTATTGTAGAGACAGGAGCCCCAAGGTATAAGGAATTCCCATAGTCTAGGCGAGACAAGATAATGGCTTGCACCATTATTCTGCGAGCTTGAGAGGGAAGGAGTGGCAGCACTTTCCTAAGCATGCGCATAAGGCCGAAGCAGGTGGCGGACAGAATGGTTGCTTGCTGTGTAAAATTTAGATTTGAGTCCAGCCACATGCCCAAACTCTTTATTTGGGTTCTAGGTTGCGGCGGGTTTCCCATGCATGGGGGCCAGTCCGACAAAGGGCTAGAAATAGTTGAATTGCCCAGAATCATAAGCTCCGTTTTCTCACCGTTGAGCTTCAGGTGCGAAGTGGTCATCCACTGATTGATCGCTACCAAACATTTACTAAGGTTGGGGAGGGAGGTATTGGACTGGTTCATAGATACAACCAATTGTGTATCGTCGGCATAGGTCACTATGTCTAGACCGAACGAATGCACTATGTCAGAAAGAGGTTGCATTTAAATATTAAAAAGGGTGGGGCTCAGAGCGGAGCCCTGAGGCACACCTCGGTCAAGGGGCCAGATTTTTGAATGAGTGGTGCCCTCTACTACCTCTAAGGAACGATTCTCCAGAAAGGACTGAAGCCAGTGTATGGCTTTCCCTGAGATTCCTATTTGGCGTAGGCGGTGAAGAAGAATGCTGGTGTTAACAGTGTCAAAAGCCGCACTGAGCTCAAGCAACATAATTGCTGTAGTGCCGCCTTGGTCCATCTGTTTCCTTGCCAACTCAGTCACCGTCAGAAGAGCGGCCTCAGTTCCTAACTTGGGACGAAAACCTGCTTGGGAGTCGTGAAGCAGATGATTGTTTTCCAGAAATTGTGTGATGGAGGCATTGATATGTTTCTCTAATAGTTTGCTAACCCAGGGAAGTAATGAAATTGGTCAATAGTTGGCCATGTTGCCTTCTCCCTGTGGCCTCTGGTTGGGGGCTGAGGGGGCACCTATGATGCCCCCTTGTTAATCCCTGCACCATGTGGCAGGCACCCTGAGGTGCCTGCCACGTGGTGAAGAGATGAACAGATTCCCCCATTTCTCTATGGGAGCTTGTGCTACGACCGGTACACAGCCTCAGCAGAAGCTCCCATAGAGAAATGGAAGTATGCACGCACACCATGTGTGGTCGCATTGTGATGCTGCGGTCGGGACCGCCGATTGGAGGTTGGTCCCTATCCCGCAACGGTGTCATCGTAATAAGGCCCTTAGTTGTTTGTGAGCTATTGTATGGTGATTTAAACCGGTAAAGCAAGTGCAACGATTACTCAAACTGTCTTGCCACTAATATACCCTAAAACTTGCTGGATACACATAGATTTCTACAGCTGTGTATCTTAAAATGCCAGAGAGTCTTTCCTATCTTATTTTCTCATGCCATGTGAAATCATGCGGCATGTCGTTGCAGCCCATAGATTGAGCGAACCCTTAAAAAAGCTGGTAAACATGTTACTTTTTAGTTACATTGTTTTGGAATATTGGGCTGCTAAATACACTATTCAGTCTCCTATTAAAAGAAAATCTCATTGGTAGAATCCTGCTCCCCGAGACTACAGAGACATTTTAAGTGGCACTCGCTCACTTCCATGAGTGTTAGTTTCTCCTGGCTGTTCTTCAGCTCACAAGTTCCAATAGAAGTAACAGTGGTCTGTTTTGATTTAGAGCTGTAAGAAAAAATGACAAGTTCTTCTACATAACCTTGAAAAAGCCAAAACAAAACGGTAATGTGTTTATAATATGAAATAAAGCAAGGAACCAAATTAAATTAAAGACTATTAAAGATTGTTATTTCGTTTTCTTTTAGCGAGGAGACAGTGTCTTGGCGCATAGTTTTGAGCAACTTGCTACAAATGTCTAGTCTTGTTATTTATATACGTGCTTGTTGGTCTCGAGCAACTTTGTCCTTTTTTATTAACCACGCCATACATTAATATTATCTACGCTATTGGCACAGTTAAACAAGTAATTTTTAACGGAGAAAAGTTCTAAATGTTGCCAACAACGCACTGGCTTAATGAGAAAAAAACACAATTTTCATACTCTCCTAAGAAGTGGAGGGCATAAAAGGTAACTCACTCTAGATAATTGCACTTCTTATTATATTTATATTGTTCGGGAAGTGGATGCATGAACAAATTGTTATTGCCTTCATTATTGCCACAGTATTTTTATGATAGGCATGTAGCACTTTGGGACTGTAGACAAACATATTTTTGCAATTGATGCTGCTGAAGGTGTTTGATATATGAGAGAACATGAATCTGCCACAAACAAAACAATTACCCGTAATTCTACCTAACTGTGACGAATAACTTTTATTTATCATTGGTAAATAGTTCCATGTTTACATCTCCACACACGTTTGCTAGTACTAAACATGATATAACAGTTCTCCCAAGCCTCACCGGGTCTTGAATGGCCTGTTTGGATTATTACCTTCACAATTGCTCACTGATCAACTATTGCAACAGATCAGAGGTAGGTCCTACTGTACCAGTCACAAACATTTAAGGATACCACCATGCTGTTTTTTTACTGTCATGACCTGTAGTTTATAGTCCTGGTTGGCACAAAAATTGCGAGAAGCACCGAAAGCCGATATTTTCCCCTCGTCAGGGCAGTATTTGAACAGAAAAAATAAGAAGAACGCTTTGCAATGTTCTGGAGTTGCGAAGTTAATGATAACTGTCTCATAATTAAAGTAAATAACGACAGAAAGACCTTCGTAAAATATATAAACTTTACAAAGACATTTTTTTATAACGTTGTATCATGCTGGAGCTTTAAATCGAAATGGACAAATGGCTAGCATTTAGCAACTTTTCTTACTAGTGAGTAGGAAGTGCTGAAGGTGCCAGGATGCGGTTGCAAAAGTGTATTCAAACCTTTTGCGACTGCAAAAAACGGTGTTGTTATGTACCAACACTATTTTGCGAGTCACAGACTCACTAAATAGCGTTTGTGACTCGCTATTAGGAAGTGGTGTGCCAAGAGCGTCCCTTCATAATACCGCGTCGAAATGTACCATTGTTTTGTGACTGCATTTTCTGTCGCAAAACACTCGCAGTTTACCACCTACTTCAGGTAGGTGGTAAACCATTCGCAAACGTAAAGTGGTCCCTAGGGGACCACGTCCCCTTTGTGAATGTGTGCAAAATTATTTTTTTTAAGCAGGCAGTGGTCTCAGGGACCACTGCGTCCCCTTAAAAAATGAAACTGAAAAGTTTCATTTTTCTTTTTTAAATGCATACTGCTTTCCTTTAACCCCTTGGCCGCGGCGGCAATTCCACCGCAGCGCTGAGGGGAGGAGGGGGCCGTGCAGCGCCTCCATGCTTGTGACGGAACCACTCCATCACGAGCCTCGGGCGCGCTGTGCTTGTGACAGAGTGGTTCCGTCATGGCCCCGCCCGCTCAATAAAACGGCAGCGCAGGCGTGAAATTGACGCCGTGTAGGCGGGGCGGCCGCGCCGTGACGGAACCACTCCATCACCAGCACAGCGCGTCCGTGGCTCATGACGGAGTGGTTCCGTCACAAGCACAGAAGGGGTTAAGGAAAACGGACTGCATTTTAAAAAAACCTGCTTTTTGTAAAAAGCAGTCCCAGACATGGTGGTCCCCAGCAGGCCACCATCCCTGGGAGTGCTAGCCATTCCCAATGGGGTCGCAAATTGCGCTTGCCTCATGAATGTTGATGAGGCATGTAATTTGCGCCCCCCATTGGGAATTGCAAGGAGTCTCTACGACACTTGTACATTTCATTTTGAGACTGACAAATTGCGAGTCGCAAAGCGATGCAATTTGCGAGTCACAAAATGCAAGTGTTGTACATCTGGCCCTTTCTGTTGTCTCCATTCAATGCTGCAAGTGTCTATAGCAACGTAGGCAAGGGCACTGGAAGGGGCTCTCTCTCAGGGCACATGGCAGTTTCAAGTCAACCATCCGCAAGGCAGGGATCAGTCAGTTTTTTCACAAGTTAGTGGTCTCAATGTTTCTAGATAGTGCTTCAGGGAGAGGTTCTCTTGACTCCAGGGCAGAGGAGTCAGAGTACACAGCAGAGACTGCTGGCAGCCTGTAACGCTGGTCTCTGGTGCAGAGCTGAGTCCAGTCAGGGCAATGCTGAATTTTAAAGACAGTACTCGGGCTCCTAGTCACAGCATGAATAGACACGTGTGCCCCAGCACCGGGCGGGCCGACAGAAATACAATTAACATATCCTGCCTTAGCCAGCCTTTTCCCACTGGGCCCCACTGGCTTCTCTCTGGCAATCAGTTGGATGCCGAGCAAGTGTGGACTGCAGGCCACTCTGTCCCAAGTGGGACCTTCCCCAAATAGGATGTGAGGCCCCAACAACATGGATCTTCACAGTCAGCTGACTAAGTAATTAAAGTTAAAGAGTCATCAGTCAGCTGACTTGTGGACTTGACAGCCGGGCATTTAAGGTTCAGGTTGTGGCACAAAACATAGGTCACAGCCAGGGTGCCTTTTATGGTAATCTTTATTTCAAAAGCGATTCAACTCTGAAAATCAATTACCCCAAGTGCTGCGGTCTGACCTGGTCTGCACGCAACTACCTACCCAGCCCCACAGCCAACTGTGTGGCACAGATTTGCTGTCTAATTAAGAGTCAACACGCAGGCAGCTCAGACTCGACAGCCACCCAGACAGCACCGGGCATCGATATGGCAAACCATGGGCTGAGGTACACCTAGGGCACAGTTAGGGCACTATACTTAAAAAATGAACTACTTCCAACTCAAGTCAACGCTATAAAAATCATTATCCTGTGCGGTCGGCCCTGGTCAGCACGCTGCTACCTGCCCAGCCCCGCAGCCAGCGCACAGATCATCACACCAGCAGGGCTGTCACAGAGCTACACCAGGCTCTGATACTGCAGCGCTGAATGTAAATGGACCAGGACCAGGACCGCAGACTGTTACAGTGGTTCACTCTTACTGGCCCATTTTGAGTTTTATTCAGCTGTATGTTGCAGCTGAAAATGCAGTGATCACCAGATAGACTAAGCTGTAACACAGGCAGGGCACACAGGTAGAGATAACCCGTGCCCTATTATTATTTTTAGGTCTTGACCTACGCAGCATGCATGCACTGCTTAGGAAAGAGACCTAAAGCCGTTGAGTCCCTTTTTGAGGCAAACTCATGCACGCGTTCCATTGCCTTCAATGGAACAAGTGCACGAGGGGCGATTGCCTCGCGGGAACGAGCGGCGATAATTAATGCCATATGGTGCTGCGAGCGGCAGCGCCATATGGTATTAATTATTGCTGCTGGCTCCCGCGAGGGAATCGGCAGACCCCCTCCCCCTGCTGCCCGCGAGGTGCACGCGTGGGCGCTTGTTTAATTAACAGCCAGCAGCAGTAGCATACACGCAAATGAAACAGTGCACTACCTCGGGCAAAAATCTTTCCTGCCACATAATTTGTCCGGGCAATTGATCTGGTTCTGCTATGTCCTCCCCACAACACCCATTAACAGCTCGATAAGAACAGCTGCCAGCAAATAATCTGACTGAAGTTCCTTGTTCCGTATATATTCCGCCATCTCAGGCCGCTGGATCTGTGTCCCGAGTGAGAACAACTTTGCCCAGGACCTTGGCGAGAGCAGCAGCGAACGTTTCACTTTCTGTTTTTGCACCAGTCCTGCGTGAGATAACCAGAGAGCCCTGTAAGGTGACATTGTGACCGCGTCTGCCCGCAACGCCTAGAACAGGTTAAGTGGCATTTTGACAGATATATAACAAGTAACATCATACCTACAAGTCAGAACTATTGGCTTTGTCAATGGTTGTTAGTTGTATAAAATAAAAAAGCTGCAACTATGCCGTGTATGTAATATTGGAAAAGCTTCTACTTAAAGCCCTGGTGACACCTGACAATGTTGCTCCTCCTGTGTTTCAAAAAGAGAAGGGAAACGCAGAGAGAGAAAGAATCTCTTTAAGGGATTTCCCTTCCCCTACAATGCTCACCTGGCATGACGTCATGCCGTTACTGCTAAATCCAAATGGTTTTGCGCAGTTGTTTTTCTGCTGTAGGACAGCTGTCTCCCTATAGGATGCTGCAATAGGAGGGGGTTCATATCTATATGGAATGGAGTCGGAGTCTGACATCTTACTGCAGAGTAGGAATCAAGCGCTACCCTTGCAGGACTGCAGGCACTTTACGAGGCCTAATAAAAACGGAATTCTTTTTTTTTAATTTCTGTAATTTTTTATTGTATATAAAAAAAATATATATTTACAAGGAGCATACATGAGAAGAAAGGAAGGAAAAAAAGAAAAAGAAAGCGCCGGGGGGGGGGGGATTTGGGATAGCAATATTGTCCTGCAATAGTTCAATCTTTGCAATGGTGCGAGAGGTCGGATAGTTCGAGTAGTCCAGAAAAAGAAGAAGTCCGTTTTCCGAGTCTTGCTTTGCGTTGTCTTCTGTCCCCCCTTCTGCATTGCCTGGTGAGTATCATGCCCCGGACGATAGAGAGGATAGAGAGGGATAGAGGTAGGAAAGGAGATAGGAGAGTGTTCTTGCTCGCAGGTGTCTTTTGTTAGAGTGTAGGTCCCTATAGTGTGTCCCTTGATGGATGTCTAGTGTCCGCGCCTAGGGGGGTTTGTGTGATGAAAGGTAGAGGTCTAGGGGTCCCCATATGTTTGATTGCCTGTGTGTTTTCGGTGAGTGTTTCGCTGTAATGTTATCTGCCCCTCTTAGGAATGTGACCCAGTTGAGCCACGCCTGCGGTGCAGCTTTTGTGGTGTCTTTCCAGTTGCTTAGGATTATTTTGACTGCCGCCGTCAACAGTAGGTCAATGAGGTCACGGTCTTCTGTTGTTGTGATGGACGGGGACGCAAAGCCCAGGACTAGGCTTGGGAAATCTATGTGTATGGCTACTCCAGTGATTTCATTGATAAGCTTCCCGGTTCTTCCCCAGAAGTCCTTGATCTGAGGACAACTGAGCAGGAGATGTTCTAAGTCACCCCTACTACCGTTGCAGTTCCAGCATGTATCGCTCTCTCGGATCCCCAGGGTGGCTAGGCGGGCCGGCGTCCAGTATGCCTTATGCACTAACCAGTATTTGGTCTGATTTAGTGAAGCAGTTATCTTTTTTCTAGTGGTCGATCTCCGTAATTCTGCCTTTTCGGTCTCGCTTAGTTCCTTCCCTGCTAAGGTCCCCCAGAAGTTTGTGACCTTATCATTGAGTTTGGTGTTTTTGGGGCGTAGGGCTTTGTATAGGTGTGCTATTTGGTGTCCTAGTATGTTAAGACTGGCTGCAAGCTGTAAGAGCGAGGGAGTCTGGCTATTAAGGTTTGCCTTCCTAATCGCTACTTTTATTTTCAGGAAGTTGTAGAGTTCTATGTTTTGCAGGTTGTGCGATTCCTTGAGTGTATCGAAAGTTGTGTTCTCGCCCTGTCTTTGAAGGTCTTGGGCCGTGGATATGCCATGCCTGTACCATTCAGGCATGTCTAGAACCTTGTCTCTGTATTTTAAAATGGGGTTGTGCCAGAGGGATTCTAATTGGCCTCCTCTGATGCTTGTTGTCAGTAGTTTGTCGACGCTCAGAAGAGCTGTTTTTGTGTTCTTGAGGACGGGGTTGTCCTTCACTGCTGGGTGTCGTGTGGCTGTCAGGAGGGTTATAGGATTCATGCCTTTTAGTAGTCCACGCTCAAATGTTAGCCATGCTGGGGTGTAATCCTGTCTTGGGTCTAGCCAGTGTAGCCCCTGTCTAGCTATGCAAGCCGTCTGGAATCGTTTGAAATTCGTTATGTTCAGGCCGCCCTGATCTTTTGATAGCCTTAGCTTGTGTAAGCTTATTCTGGGTTTTTTTCCCCTCCATAGGAAGCTGTTTAGTATCTTGTCAAGATTCTTATGGAAGCCCTCTGTGTTAGTCAGGGGGAGCATGGTTAGCATGTAGTTAACCATCGGTGTCAGCATCATTTTTATTGCTTCTATCCTTCCCCACCATGTTGTGAACTTGGGGGACCACCCTTCTACTTTGTCCTTAATTTTCTGTATTGTTGCGTGTTCGTTGTGTTCCAGTGTCATTCTTAGGTCTCTCTCAAAGAGGATACCCAGATATTTTATGGGTTTCGGTTGCCATGTTAGTCCTGACGTCCCTAATACTGTTCTTGTTGTGTGGATGTTTAAGGGTTTGCACTCGGATTTGTCTCTGTTAAGTTTGTACCCCGAGACCTGGGCGTAGTTATCAATGGTGCCAGTCAATGCTTTTATGGATCTCTCTGGGTCTTCTGTGACTATTAGTACGTCATCCGCGTATGCCGCTAGTTTGAAAGTTTCTCCCCCTATTGGTATCCCTACAATATCCACATTCGTTCTGATCATCGTGAGGAGTGGTTCTATGGCTAGTAGGAATAGGGCTGGTGACAGCGGGCATCCTTGTCTAGTTCCCCTCCCCAAGTTGAGTATGTTTGATGTGCCCCCGTTGACCACCACCCTTGCTTTGGGGTCCTCGTATAGGGCCATCACCATCTTCCTGTAGTTTGGACCTAGCCCGAATTTCCCCATACACTGATCTAAGAAGGGCCATGAAACTCTATCGAAGGCCTTCTCAGCGTCCAGGGCTATCATGACTGCTGCGTTGTCGCTTTGGGAGGAGTGGTTAATTATGTGGCATAGAAGTCTCGTGTTGTCGTGTGACATACGGTTTTTAAGGTAGCCCACTTGTGAGTTGTGTATGAGTTTCGGAAGGTATGCGTTGAGTCTGTTGGCCAGTATTTTTGCGTAGATCTTGCAATCCACATTTATGAGGGAGATCGGTCTGAAGTTTTTCGCCTCTGTTGTGTCTTTACCTTCCTTGGGTATAACTATTATGTTTGCCTCAGCCATTGAGGGTGTCATGTGTCCGCTCTGGGCGCATGCAGTGAATACCTCCTTCATTGTGGGTTTGAGTGTGTTTAGGTACTGCTTATAGAAGCCGGCTGTGAAGCCATCTGGCCCCGGTGCCTTGTTATCTTTGAGGCTTTGCGTGGCTTTCTCTATCTCGTCCTCCGTTATGGTCATTTCCAGGATGTCTCGTTCTTGGTCCGACAGTGTGGGTGTGGTTATGTTCTCTAGTAACTCTTTTCCCCCGTCCTCATGCAATGTCTCATCTTTGGTGTACAGTCCCTCATAGAAGTCCCTGAAGACTTCTAGGATGTCTTTGTTCGAGGTCTGGGATGTACCGTGTTTGTCTTTGATGGCTCCTATCGTGTGGCGTTTCTGCTTCCCTCTCAGGTAGGATGCTAGGTTTTTGCCCGCTTTGTTTGCGGTGCATAGGTTAATAGACTTATTTTTATTGATCCACGTGCCTGCTCTCTCGCTTAGTATTCTGTTGAGTTCGTACTTTAATTTAGTCAGGTTTGTGAGTGTGTTCTTATCTTCTATTCTGGCTATGTGGCTGTTCTCAAGTTTTTTAATTTCTTTCTCTAGGTCTGCAATCTCTTATTCCTGTCTTTGTTCATCCTGCCCTTGACTGTCATGACAGTACCCCGGATGGTGGCCTTCAGGGCGTCCCATAGGACTTCCCTGTTTGTGTTTGGTTTGTCGTTCATTAGTAGGTATTCTTTTATCGCCTCCTCTATCTCGGCTTTCGCTGGGGCGTGTTGGAGCAGGCTGTCATCGAATCGCCATCTGCGGGTTGGCTTATCGTTGTGCTTGCCCGATAGTGTTAGGCTTATGTGTGAGTGGTCCGATACTGTTCTGGGTCCTATTTCTGTGTGGTCTATGAGGTGGGTATGTGTTTCTGACATTAGGATGTAATCTATTCGGCTATATGAGTTGTGAGGGTTGGAGTAGAATGTGTACTCCCTGGCATCTGGGTTACTCATGCGCCATGGGTCTCTTAGTCTTAGTTTGGAGCAGAGATTCTTAAGGATGTGAGGATTGCTTGTTGATTGGCTTGGTCTGTATGGGTGTTTATCAATTGCTGGGTCCAGGACTTGGTTCATGTCTCCTGCGACGATCAGCAGATTTCCTAGCGGTAGTGAATACAATTGTGCGCCCACCCCCTCCCAGAATGATCTGTCATCACTGTTGGGTCCATATATGTTAGCTACATGGAATGTCTCCCCCGCTCTTCTGAGTGTCGTTATTAGCAATCTCCCTTGCGTGTCTGCTTGAGAGTCTACAACTTCTATTTTGGAGTTTTTGCTTACGATTGTTACTACCCCATTCTTCTTATTCTGTGCTGGTGAGCCCTGCACCTCACTTATCCAATTGGCCCCTATGCGGCTGATGTCTTCTGCTTGTAACCTTGTTTCTTGGAGCACATATATGTCACTCTTAAGTTTCCTAAGGTGTTCGAGCACTTTCCTCCTTTTCACCGGGCTATTCAGACCCTTGACGTTTAGGGACACTATTTTAATGTCAGACGCTATGCTGCTCTGATTGATGTTCGTCATATAGACTGCTCTTTTTTGCGCATTTGCTGTGGCCTTCGTCTGCGTCTTATTGGTCTCAGAGTTGTGTGCGGGGCCATCCCCCTACGCCTGCGTGTACTGCTCCCCCATGTGAGTGTATAGAGAAAGATAAGGTCTAGAGAAGATAGATGATAGATAGTAGGCCCATGTATGTGCTCCCCGCTCCCCCGCTGCTTCTTCACTCCCTCACCCGTCCCTCCCGCCCCTCCCCCTCCCTTACTTGCTGAGTGGGTGTGCGACGACAAAGTTCCTACGCTCCGCGTCTTTCCCTGAGGTAGAGTAGTTTTCTTCCTTGGTTTAGCTTGATTTGAGGAGAAAACGAGACCAAGGGCATAGCAAGTCGCCGTCCTCTGCCACAGATTGATTGACTCGTTCAGAATGTGCCTTGGTTGACCTTGGGCTTGTTGTTCTCGCTGCCGACTGCAAGCTGCTGGGAGACCTTGGTCCGTAGTCCTGGATCTGCAGTCGGGTTCTTCATTCTAGTTATAGTTCCTTTTATTTCCCGTCTTGTGTTTAGTGAGGTAGATATGTTTCCTTGTGCAATTTGGTGTTTTTTTTACTCCTTTTCTTATTTTTCCCTTTGGCGTATATAGTGTTCCCTTATTCGGAGTGTGCGCTCTCGTCCGGTGAGGCGCTTCTTTTCGCCGCTCCTGGGCTCCTGTTATCCTCCATCTCTTCCACGGGTGGGCCTTGCAGGTATCTCCTTAGTTCCTCCGGGCATTCAAAAATCATTGTTTTCCACTTATCTGTTACTTTGAATCCGGCAGGGCCGACGAAGCTGAAGGTGGCACCTCTTCTGCGCAGTGTCTCTCTGAGGGCCAGGAATCCTTTTCTTGACTCTACTGTTGGTTTGGAGTAGTCTTGGGTTAATATGATCTTGCTTCCTTCCCAGTTCAGGTTCTGGTTTTTCCTAGCAAAGGCAAAGATGGCGTCTGTTTGGCTTAGCCTAAGCGGGTTGCATATTATTGCCCTCGGCCCCTTGCCTGTTGTTGGTTTTCCTGCTGGTATTCTGTATGCCTTTTGCACCTCGAACCTTCTGTCAAATGTGATGCCGGTGAGTTTGGGGATCATCTCCTCTAGCATTGCCGCGCATGATCCCGCCTTGTCTTCTGTCCCCTCCGGCACCCCCAGGATCCTTACGTTGCCTCTTCTTGCCCTGTCATCCTTCTCCGCTAGCTGTTTTTGCATGGCTTTCGTGACTTTCTGCAGATCCGCTATAGCTTTGGTGTTTTCCCTTGTTTCGTCTTCCACTGCGCTTATTCTGCCTTCTGTCACCTCAATTCTTGTATTTGTTTTGTGAAGGTCCGCTCTTATAGCCGCCATCTCAAGCTGCATGTTCTCCACTTTGAGTTTTGTATCTTTCCCCACTTCGATCCCTTCATTAACTCTCCGCAGGATCGTTTCTAGGGTGACTGTCTCGCTCTTATTATTTTTCAGAGGCGATCCTTGGTTGTCTATCTTGGGCTTTTTTTGCTCTCCAACTTCCTTCCCCTCGTTGCCTGCCATTGTTGCAATGCCCCTCCTTGATAGGATGTTGCCTAGCCGCCCTTCTGCTAGGGACGTCTTGGGTAGGTCTGTTGCCTTTGACGTTGGTGTCGAGATGCCTTGCAGTCTATATCTGCTAGGCTCTCGGATGTGCCTCGTTCTGGTCTTTGCCTTAAGACCTGCCAGTGTGTGCCTTGTCTCGTTCGCGTACTGTCCAGTTTTTTGCTTCCCAATGCTTGGGTCCACTACCTAGTGTCTTGCGCTCTGGGTAGTTGGCTGGTGTTTGTTATCTGGTCCTGCCTGCTACTTCACCCGTCTCTTGCGCACTTGCGCACTTGCTGTGTGTGCCTTTAGGGTTCTTGATCTTGACCTTGCCCTTTGTTGTGGCGTTATCTTCGGCCTCTCTCTGACCCCTCTGACCTCTTCTCGGCTTAGGCTTGCTGCCTTCCTGCCTTGTAGTGGCCTTGCTGCTGGTCTTTGCACTTTCGTAGCGTGTACCCTTTTGGGGGTCTTGCCCTTTGCTAGTTTGCTCTTTGGCGTGCTCTTGGCGTATTCCCGGGATACCCCTAAGTCCCCCGCTCGGCTCTGCTTGTTGCCTTGCTGACCTGACCTGCTGCCCGTTGCAGGGCAGGCTGTTGCTGAGCTGTGCTTGTTTTGTGGCTGCGTGCCCTTCGGTATTTATTCCGGCGTTTCTGTGAACACCCCACCTCACTTGGTGCCGTACTTGCGCTTTACTCGCGCTGTCTCCTCTATATTTTATTTGCGTCTCTCTCCCCCTCTCCGTTATTGCTCTCCTCTGCTCTGCTCTGCGCCGCCTCGCTTGCCCTGCGGCAGTTATTTCCTCCACCACCTGCGCCACTTGGTCAGACGCCGTTCGTGCTCTTCTCCGCTGCTCTTCACTGTGGGAGGGCTGGCGCGCGACCTACCGATCTGCTCCCCCTGCAGTTTCTTTTCTCGTGCAGGACCTTCCGGCGCTTGATTGCTGACGCGCATCCGCTTCCGGTCCGGGGCTTCCGCCTGAAGTTGGAGGAGACTTCCGGTAATGGCGCCTTCCCTCCTGTCGCTTCCGGTGCCGATCTTCCTGACCCCACTTCGATTCACTTCGATTCGCTCAAGGGGTCGCTGGTCTGGCGGGCTTACCTTGCTTCACCTGCCTTGTGTGTTCGCCTTATTTTACGGAGGCGGGGGTTTCCGCCGTGGCGCTTCTCTGGTGAGTACTCACGGCCACCAAATGCTTGCTGTACCTCCCTGTTTCTGCTTCCCGTGGTTGTGGTGTTCTTTCTTCTTTGCGCTCCTCTCCGCTTGCTTGAAAGTTGCTCTGTTGTGCAATCGCTGCTCAAATGTCGTCTCAGCAAGCACGGGGCGCCATTTTGAGTTCTTGTTGTTGCGGCTCTCGGCAAAGTTTTTAGAGCTGCTCTCTCGGTGCCGTTGCCGTTTTCCTTGCTTCTGGTCGGCTTCCTTGCTTCCTGGATGTTTCCCCTGCTTGATTCTCTGCTTTATTGTTGGGTTTGGCTGGTTTGGCGTGTTAGTTTCCCCTCAGGGATGCGGAGCTGACGGACCTAGACGACCGTCCCTCTTTATCCGGCCCCTCTTGTTAACAGCTCCCGGACTGTATACTCCATACTTGGCCCTGTGTGTGGTATGTACAGTCGAGCTGTTAATGTTCAGCAGGAATTTTCCATTAACTACGAGAGAGTACCGGCTCCAAGTGCCTGCTTTTCAGAGCTTGTGTTTGTTATGACCTGGTTGAGTCATTAAGACAGTTACCCACAATGTAAAACGCTGCAGAGGCAGAAGTGGGGGGCTACAGTCTGCTCTGAGGGGCTCAGTTTATAGCCATTAAAAATGATTGTTTTTTTGTTTGTGTACATTAGCTTTTTGTGATTGCACATACAAATCACTGTTTGTCGTAAAAATCTTGCTGCGATTTCCACACAATTCTGGAAAACATCTTCTGAAATCCTCAGCAAAGCACGTCAAGAGAAATTGCATGATACGTTGAGTCGTGTTTTCGCTTATTTGTAATGGAACACATTTTCACATGGACTTCTCAGAAAATGTAACAAGAATAGCCATAGCCAATAGGTCTCGCCTTTGGGACCTTATAAGTGTTTAGTTATCAAGCAAAATATCCTTGGTACAACATCATCAGCTGTTGCACGGCTAAAAACAAGTGCTTAACACTTTTTATTATAACTTTTAAACATGATGCACAGCAGCCACAATGCTCTACAACATAGCCAAAAGTTCTGTCTAAACACATAAGGTCTCAAAGGCGAGACCTATTGGCTATGCCAATGCTTGTAATTATAGGAGTGAGAGCCACCTCACTCTACTGACTTACTTTGAGAAACCTAGTGACTGCAATTTGGTACAGGCCCTGCTGCCTCGTGGCCACACCAACTCGAAGGCAAACAAATGCCACTTGGGCATGAAAATTCAGCAGCAGAGCCGCACAGTGGTGTGCTCTGAGATCTAAAGGCATCCGCAGTCCTTTCCGTGGTGTTGGGCGGGCCCGCCATCGAACATGTGGATGATCAAATTCTTATAAATATGAATACTGTGGTGCGAGCAGCGCACATTGCCACTGCAGCACCCACAACTACTTTAACTCAGGAACTGCAGCCAACCACCTGCACAACTGCAGACAGCAGCAGAACATCCCACAGATCAGAGGTCTGATAAAATCTGTGGCACAAAAGTAAACTCCAGACGTGACCAGTCACCTGACTGATGAGTCAGTAGTAGACAGTGGCCACTGCCTCTCCTGACATCAGTCATGTGTAAATCAGTATGCCGCATGGTCAGAATCGAATTATTGTTACATTGTAGCAGCTGAGCTAGAAAGCTGATAGAGACCTCAAAGCATGCTGGGTACAGCGCACATGGTATGCTGCCACTCCAAATTTAGTTTAAGCATTCTAAAGGTGCATTATTAGCAGTGCTTGTATGACTTGACAGCTGAGGAGTGCTATGTTATGCCTATTATGCGTGACTTTGAATTTCAGTGCAGTGATGCGGACCACCACACTGAAGTGTGTTAGTCTAACGCCTGATGCGTGGTACTCAGCAGGGCTGACCAGGAGAACTTTGTTCACTGGACCCTGCCAACATTTGCAGATATTGTAACCACATGTTTCAAGCGATGATGGGTTTCATCTGCAACAAAACGAATCCCCCTCTTAGTGAAGTAACTGATTTCTTTTGGCATAAAGAGTACCAAGCTAGAGATGTTTCACATATTCACATGCTGCTCTGGGTAAAAGATGCTCCAAAGTTTGACTGATTAGTCTGTCTTGTCTTTCATACAACAGTGTGTGATGTGCGTCATCCAAGAAGACGGTGCTGACAAGGGTTTAAGACAACAAGTTTAACCATTTCAAAACCATAGGTGTGGGAATTACTGTTATAAAAAATACAAATCAAAATGAAAATGTTGCGCAAGATGTCATTTTGGATTCCCACGCCCTTTGATCATCTCACTGAAAAATACATACATCCTGAGAAGAAAAGAGACTTCAAAAAATAATAGTGAATGAAATCCTGTCATTCTGAAGATGTGGAATGCATCTGGATCTATATTTTGTTGCAGACAACTACATAGCTGTTGGTCGCTACCTGATTTCATAGATAACAAAGTCAAAGAAGACAGAGATGAAAGAGATGTGGAAGGAGATTTCTGCAGAAAATAGTCTGACCAAGAATTTGTACAGTTTCAGCTTGAAAATACTTTCCCAAACAGAAATTAGTTTGTATGAATGTTCAGAAAGGTTAAGGTCTGCTAGCTAATACTCCAAGTCAAGAGGAATTTGGGGGGTGAGCCTGGGCTTACAAGTAGTGGTAATAGAGTAGTAAAGTCTTTTCCAGAAATACAATGCCTTGCATAATTTGAATCTAAGAGTACAGACATTCTGACAACTAACATACTGGATACATATACCCAGATGTTGTTCTTATCTTGAAAACATGTCTCTATGAAGTACTTCAGCACTATACATATTGAAGTAATGCAACTGAAAATATAGAACAGGGAAGATAAGCAGTGCTTGGAAATGATGGTTGTTTAGTGAGACATAACAAAGGAAACATAGTTAACCACAGAAAACTTAGTAGCCAAACTCCAAAATGCAGAGGGTTTTTCTACTTGGCACTTTTGCAGATGCTCAAGCCATGGCAGGCAGAATCACAATTACCTGCACACTAAGGGCCCGATTATGATGTTGGACGGACCAGAGTCTGTCCGACATCATTTGGGAATTTGAACTGAATGGCCTGCTGTCGTTGTTTCCAGCCTTGCAAGTAGGATGCGCCCGAACCCTGTTCGGTTGCAATCCTATTCTTAACAATGGGAGAATGCATTCAGAATGGAATGCATTCTCTCATTGTTAAGAGCAGGCACCTCAAGGTGCTTGCCACCGGGTTCAGGGATCACCAGGGGGCAACATAGGTGCCTCCTAGGCTGCTATTCGGCAGCCTTACACCTATGGGGGTCCTGCTGGGGCTCCCAAAGACAGACCCCTACAGCCTTTCTGTTTTGGAAAGGCCGGCACAGAAAGGCTGTGAAAATCTGCCATTGTAATCCCGCGCCCGTAAAGAGACAGTTGAGGGATTATTGAAGGCTTTAAAAATGGGGGACGGGCTCTCCGAGCCTGTCGGAGGCCACTTGGAAATCTGATTTGGACTCCCTTCCAGCCGACCCCCATTAAAATGGGTTGGTTGGAAAGTAACCTAAACAGCCAATTATGATGTGGTCTGAACGGCTCCAACCGATGGTCAGAGCCCTTTCCGACCGCATCGTAATTGGCCCCTATGACTGTTTAGAAGATTCTTTCATTTATGTGAAAGACACCATTGAATGTACAGTGTTTTTTCCAGCCTATTTGAAAATGTTGAGAGATGAGATTGAACGGTAAGAAACCATTGCTGCTGAAATAACAAAGGAGAGTTATCAGAGCAGCCAAAGCTCTGCACCACCAAGTTAAGATCCTCTTGGAGAACCAATAACTCAAAATGAAGCAGCAATAGTTATGAATGAGTGGGAGAATGGAATGCAGCAAGCAAGGCAAGAAACTCTATACATTTGAAAAGTTAGTATAACAACTGAATAATGAGCATAAAGAAATGTTTAGCAAAGTTAAAGATACAATAGAGAATTGATTCCTGCATGAGAAGAGACAGTGTGAATGTTCTTCAGTTCTACTATACAGAAGTGGTGAAGCCGGCATTGGAAAAAGCTTCTTAATTAATGTACTGACCAGGTATCTATGGAAGACTACAGATTCAAATTTGTCATGTGTAGTTACTGCACCAACAGTAAACATAACATTAAAGGGAATACTCTTCATCAAGTATAAATACTACCTCTGAAACATGACAACAAACTAGAATAATTGAAAATATCTGGGGATGCTTTTCATAGCAAGAGTATTGAAAAAACTGAAGCTTCTAATTATTGATGAGGGTTACTGTGCTTTCCAACCTAATGCTTACTTTCATACAATTAAAAGATATTGAGAACAAACTATGATGCACTGTTTGGTGGGAAACATGCAATTGTATTTGGTGACCTACTACAACTAACACCTGTAAAAGGACAACCTGTTTTAAAAACACTTCTACATAATGACACAAGAAATTCTTAAGGAAGTATTGGAAATGTGAACATTTTACAAAACTTTGAATATAAAGAATTAGTGAGTTATAGCCATCAAGCATCAGATGTGTAATTTGGAGATATATTGAAGTTCATTAGAGCATGAATTCTCAAAAAAGATTGGAAACTCGCTTTGGAAACTCGCCTTATCAAGAAACTATTTCCATATTGTTAGAACCGGGGTCTCTAGTTGGCCGGGGTATGCACCCTAGTCCAAGTAGGGACCATGCTCTCGACAGGGTAGCCTGGTGCAGAGTGGGAAGGCTTAACTTCAGAGGCAATTTGTAAAGTATTTGTGCAACACACACCTACATGAACACAGAAAAAACACGCGTAAAAGGACACTACACCCGGTTGTATATGAAAACATAAATATCTTTATCTAAGAATTATGCAAGATCCCAAAAATAGTGAGGATTCGCCATATACAATCAATAGGCGTCAGTCAAATGACTTTTGGTATGGTTGATACACCGGTCTGAATTAGGACTGACTTTTAATGAGCAAACAGTAGGGCAAAGCAGTTCCTCAGTCACTTATGGCAGAATTAGCCAATCTCTGTTCCTTTAGGGTAAACAGTTCCTCAGGCGGTAGTAGATTAGGCACTGTTTGCAATATGGCTCAATATAGGGCACCCTGGGGGACTTTTTCCCTGTATTCAGGGCGGGAAACTGCCTGGACTCCCCCTAGGGACAATATGGTAATGTCTGCGAATGGGGGCCAGTGGTCGGCTGAATCTCACCAGCTCCTGGTGGTTTGCCCCTAGTTAGAGGCTGTCCTTGATGGCTCGTTAGTATTTGCAGTCTGTCCCCCATGGTCAACAATGCACCCAAACAAAAGCAGGTCCCAAGAGCCAGTCCGTAATTAATGGAGTCCCTCTTCCACTTAATTCCGCCCCTTAATTCCACGCGGCCTCCGGCCCGCAATCCTCAATCCTATGGGCACAGACAATCATCCCCAGATCATAGGCGGTATGCAGACAGTCTTAGTGACCTGCTCCCAGCCATACGCAGACGCGTGCCCAGCCGCGGACATTACCTGGGAGAATCCACGGTGTTTAACTGCAGCTGATACGGCACCAGGCGTCTCTGTTCCCAAGGACACTTAGCTCTCTCATTCGCGCTGCAGGGGTGAGGAGCGAGGCAATCCTTCCTGATTTGCAACTCAGCCTTGCTCCAGGATGAGCCCATTGTTGCTGGGCAACGATCGCCACCGGGCCCAATCCCAGCACAACTCCTCTCTGACGTCAGAGGAGCTACGCTCTGGATTCCTGAGGCTCCCGGGACTGCAGTGGGGATTCTGGATGAAAAATAGTGATTTTCTCCACAGCGCTTCCAGGACACAGGGCGGCTGGGTGCTCGGGCCGGGAGGGATGATTATAGTGGAGACAGCGCTCTTCTTCACAGTGCTTCAGTTACCGCACAGCGCTTCTCAGCGCATTCCTGTCCCGGGCGGCGGCAGTGATTTCATTCCCACACAGCACTCCCTTTCCACAGCCCTTCTCAGGTCAGATGCAGTCCTAACAGAGCGATCGTGTCCCAGGGCAGCAGCAGTGATTGCAGGAGCACAGCGCTATGGGGGTGATTTAAATACCGCGCTCAGTTCGGGCTGGCGGCGGTGACATCCGAGGGAGGAATAAAGTGCTTTCACACACCCAGTGCTGCAGAGGCAGTAGTTGAAGATCCCGGAGCCAGTGATGTAGATTTCAGGCACAGAGGTGCAGATCCAAGTCCTCTGAAGAGTTGCTGTCCCCCAAAAGGCAGTCCTTAAGACGATGTGGTTCAAAGAAAGGTAGTTTCTTAAGGATTTTGTGGAGACAATCTGGTGGTGGTATTTCTAGTCTCCCTGGCAGGGCAGGATCAGCAGGCAGTAGGGCAGCTCAGTAGGTAGGGGCAGCAGTTCCTTGGAGTAGTCAGCCTCCTTCAGACTGACAATCCTTCCTGGCGCAGCAGTCCTCACTCCAGCAGGGAGTCTTCCAGGTCCAGCAGTGTAACAAAGAAGTGTTGCCAGGACCCTCCCTTATATATCTTTCCGTCTAGGGGCTAGAAAGTGGTAGAAGTCTCTGGAAGGGTCTAGGGGCAGGGGCTTCTGGAAGAGTCCAGGGAGTTCTGGTATGTTCCCTGCCTTCCCTGACCTGGCTGTCACAGTGACGAGAGACAGGCCGTTAAGGCTATAGTGGGAAGCCCATCACAGCCCATCCCAGGGGAGAAGGTGTGAATCACCACTCCCACCTGCCAACCCAGGCAGCTATCAGTATGCAGAGGGGAGGGGGGAGTCTGCAGTGCCCAATCTAAGTGTAGGCAGAAAAAGGTCCACTTTCTAAAAGTGGGATCCCTAGCATAGTAGTGCCCAAACCCCATATATCATTGGAAAGGGTTCCCCGCACCGAGTCCAACAAGACCAAACATGACGGGCGTATTAGGTCCCTGTCAGAAATTATCCCATAAGGGGGGGTTCCCAATGCTAGCCTATGGAGAGTTAAGCCTTACTGCAGTAGCAGGGACTTGTGGCAGATATGCCAGCGTCACAAGATTTTAGGGGAGAGCACCTGCACCTCAGCACTGTTTAGCAGTGGTGAGTTCGCCCAGAGTCCTAGGTCCAACAAAAAGGCACAGTGAAAATTGGAGGCGCGAGTGCAAAAAGGTAGGGGAAGACTACCCTAAGGCTGACAGGTCGAACACATATAATATTACAGCATTAGAACTAATGTATAATTTCATTAAAGAAAATAAGTCTATAGTGTTTTTATTGCCAACCCTTCATGAGTGCTCCAAATTCGTTGCATAATTACTTCAACTGGAGAAAGAAGATATTTTGGAAATTACAGCTACTCATAAAATGGAACATCAGGGAGTCACAATACTACTCACAGATAAACTACAAGCAAAATTGGATTCTTTGAAGAAGTCTGTATTGAAAAATGCAGGGTTAGAGAAGTGGTTACTCATCTGCAAAACAGTCATATAATTTAAATGTTGAAGAAGGGATAGCAAATGGTACAATGGGGAAACTTATATATTTTCATTAATTACCCAAACAGAGATGAGGTGGAATACTTAATCATAACTTTTGATGTGGCTGATGGTGTCATGCAGATTGATTGATGCATTGTATGTTTTTTGCTAGTGAAAGACTTATACGTACAGCAAAAGCAGTTCCCACTGTATCTAGATTATGGTATTCACAAATCACAAGGTCCAAAGGGCACATGTACGAAAGAACAGGTTTTGGAGTCCATGATAGCAATTTTGTGCGAATCACTATTAAGGACTCACAAACTGCTATGTAGGTAGGTTTCACATTTAAAATAGCGATTCCTACACATTCCTTATTTGCAACTCGTAAATTGCAAGTCGCTAATAAGGAATGGCTTACCATTCATTTCTATGGGCCAAGAGGCCCTTAGGAATGCGTTGTGGAGGGCTTTGTGTGCGTGGATGAGGAGCTTGAAGGTTATCCTCTTGTTGGCGGTTGACGGTGAGCCAGTTTAGTTCTCTCATGTGGGGTGTGATGTGGCTGCGGCAGGGGATGTCGAGGATCAGTGGTGCCGAGGCGTTCTGGAAGCGTTGCAACCTTCACAGGAACTTGGTTGATGTTCCTGCGAAGAGGGCGTTTCTGTAGTCCAGCCTGCTGGAGACCAGGGCCTGGGTGACTGTTCTTCTAGTTTTGGTGGGGATCCACTTGAAGATCCTGCGGAGCATTCGTAGGGTGTTGAAGCAGGATGAGGAGATGGCATTGACCTGTTTAGTCATGGAGAAGGTGGAGTCAAGGATGACCCCCAGGTTGCGTGCGTAGAGCCCTGGGGTCCGCTGCAGACAATCTCGGTGGTGGTAGAGTGGAAGGGTGGGATTTCTGCCAGAGAGGAAGGATGTGGTCCAGTCCAGGGCCTTCTCTTGGATCCCGGCGTCGTGTAGGTGTGTTCATAGTGTGCGGTGGCAGACCGTGTCGAAGGCAGCCAACAGGTCCAGGAGGATGAGGGCCGCTGTTTCTTCGTTGTCGAGCAGGGTACTGATGTCGTTGGTGGCAGCAATGAGGGCGGCTTCGGTGCTGTGGTTGCTGCGGAAACCGGACTGGGAAGGGTCCAGGATGTTGTTGTCCATGAGGTAGCAGGTCAGTTGTTTATTGATGATTTTTTCGGTGACCTTCACCAGGAACGGAAGCAGGGAGATGGGCCGGATGTTCTTGAGGTCCTTGGGGTTCGCCTTGAGCTTCTTGAGTAGGGCGTTGATCTCAGCGTGCTTCCAGCTCTCCGGGAAGGTTGCTGTCTCGAAAGAGATGTTGATAGTTTTCTGGAGATGGGGGGCGATGATTGTGCTGGCTGTGTTGAAGATGTGGTGTGGACATGGGTCAGTCGGGGATCCAGAGTGGGCGGAGTTCATGATTTTGATGGTGTCTTCGTCGTTGACATTGGACCATGCGATCAGGTGGCTGGTGAACGTGGGGGTGGAGGTCTCAGTGTTTTGTGGGGCGGTTGTGGCATTGAAGCTGTCGTGGATGTTTGCGATCTTGCAGTGGAAGTAGGCGGCCAGTGAGTCGCATAGGTCCTGCAAAGGGGGATGCCATTGGTGTTGGAGCTGGGGTTGGAGAGTTCCTTCACGATGCTGAAGAGCTCTTTGCTGCTGTGTGCGTTGTTATCCAGGCGGTCCTTGAATGCGGTCCTCTTGGCGGTTCTGATGAGTTGATGGTGTCTGCTTGAGGCATTCTTGAGGGCCGTGTAGTTGTCTTGTGATAGGTCGCAGAACCAGTTCTTCTCCGGTTTCCGACATGCATGCTTGGAGGCCTGGAGGTCTTCAGTGAACCAAGTGGCTTTCTTGCTGGTTTGCTGGTGTGGCTGTTGGAGGGTGTCTTGAGTGGGGCGAGAGTGTTGGCGCAGTCATAGATCCACTGAGGTTGAGGGTGGCGGTGTTGGGTTTGGTGGGGTCGGCTGGTGGGCTGTCGGCGAGGGTGGCAGCTAGCTGTTCTCAGTGACTTTGCCCCAGCAGCGACGAGGCATACGTTGGGTGCGGTGGTGTGTGGTGGGCTTCCTGAAGGTGAAATGGTTGCAGCGGTGGTCGGTCCAGTGGGGTTTGGTGGTGTGGTTGAAGAAGACGTGGGGCCTTGCGGAGAAGATGGGGTCTAGCTTGTGACCTGTGGAGTGGGTGGGTGTTGTCACAAGCTGTCTGAGTCCGAGGTTGGCGAGGTTGTGGAGTTGACGTTGTTGTTGTTCTCGAGGTGGAAGTTCAGGTCCCGAGGAGGATGTAGTCTGTGGAAGCGAGGGCGTGGATGCTGATAAGGTCGGCGATGAGTCACTGAACTGTGGTCTCGGTTCGGGGGTCTGTTGATTAGCGTTCCTCTGAGGGTGGTGTTGGGGTCGGTGTGAATCTGGAAGTGCAGCTGTTCGGCGGTGCTGAGAGTGTTATCGGTGCTGGTCGAGACGCTGAGTGTGTTGTTGTGGATAATGGCAATTCCACCTCCTGTTCCGTTGGTGCGGTCTCTGCGGGCGATCTTATAGCCTTCCGGGATGGCTATGGCGATGTCGGGTGCTGAGGCAGGGTTCAGCCATGTTTCCGTCAGGAAGGTGACGTCTGGGGCTGTTGAGTCGAGGAGGTCCCAGATTTCGATGGCGTGTTTGCGGGCAGAGCGAGTGTTGAAGAGGATGCACCTCAGGTGGTTGGCTTTGTTGGTTAGTGGTTTTGCGGTTTTGCGGGTTGGATGCTGGAGAAGCTGCAGGTCCGGCAGGTGGAGGGCCCTTGGGTGCGCTTTGGGGTGGCCCGGTAGCAAGTGTGTTCTCGTCCGGGTTGGCGTGCGTGGAGGGTGCTGGCGTCGTAGTGCAATCAGTGTCGTGGTGTCTTCAGGGTCCAGGGGTTCTGGCGCTGGGCCCGAGCTTGCTTGTAACGACCGCCATAAGAGGGGGAGGTGGGAGCGAGGAGCAGCTGGGTGGGGGGAGCAGACCAATGGGAGCGGGGGGCAGGGCGGCAGGGGATGCAGCGGCGGGAAACACAGGGGGAGGACGGCGAGGGTACAGAGGTGGAAAAAGGACACAGAGATGTGAATACAATACAATACCAAGAGGGCACAGAGATGCAATCACAATACAGTACAGAAGGCACAGAGATGTGATTCACAATATTATACAAAACAGCAAGGTACACTAGATATGGGGGCGGGCCGCAGGGGACGCATCGGCGGGATCGGCGAGGGAGGGGAACAAGCACAGGCAAAGGCAACAGAGCAACATGGCAGCAAGCAACAAGTCAACACACAGGGGAAAAATAGCAGTCACAGAACCAGTAATGCGGAAAACAAACATAAGGGCCTACCACCACTGGCCACCAGGGATGAGGCGCAGGTGGTAGCCTGTGGGTGGAGGAGGGCCTCGAACTCAGCAGCAGCTGGGTCAGGGACACGGCGCAGTCAGGTGGATCTACGCAGTGTGGGGAGCGACCTCCCTTCAACAGGGTCAAGGGTCGCTCTCACAGCCACGTAGTGGCCGCAATAAGAGGGGAAGGTAGGAGGGAGGAGCAGCTGGGTGGGGGGAGCGGACCAATGGGAGTGGGGATGCAGGGGACACAGCAGCGGGATACACGGGGGAGGATGGCGAGGGTACAGAGGTGGAAAAAGGGCACAGAGATGCAAATACAATACAATACCAAGAAGGCACAGAGATGCAATCACAATACAGTACAGAAGGCACAGAGATGTGATTCACAATATTATACAAAACAGCAAGGTACGCTAGATATGGGGGGGGCAGGCTGCAGGGGACGCAGCGGCTGGATCGGCGAGGGAGGGGAACGAGCACAGGCAAAGGCAACAGAGCGACAAGGCAGCAAGCAGCAAGGCAGCAAAGCAACAAGGCAACAAGCAGGGGAAAAATAGCAGTCACAGAACCAGTAATGCAGAAAACAAACCGAAGGGCCTACCACTGGCCATAAGGGATGAGGCGCAGGTGGTAGCCTGCGGGTGGAGGAGGGCCTTGAACTCAGCATTAGCTGGGTCAGGGACACGGCGCAGTCAGGTAGAGATACATGGTGTGGGGAGCGACTTCCCTTCAACAGGGTCAAGGATCTAAGTACCCAATAGATACTTGCAAATTGCGCATGCAGTTTCAAGGGTGCAAGGGTTCCAAAAGGACACCCTCTTGCACCCCTGAAATGTGCATGTGTGCCATGTGGCGCATATACATGCCCTAAGGGCATGTATGTGTGTTATATGGCACTTTGAAAAAAGCAAAAAAGTGCTTTTTTTGAGGAAATCGCAAATTGCCACCAACTTGAAGTTGGTGGTCATTTGCGATTCCTTACAGCAACATCACAATTTGCTATGGCTACTGGAATAGCATTTAGGGAATCGCAAATTGCGATTCTCTAAATGCATGCGCAAAATAGGGAAGCACAAATTTTGCGTTTCCTTATTTTGCAAATAGGTTTTTCTTTCCTACATTGCACACAGCTATATTGTGATCGCAAATGCTGACATTCTGTGAATTTCAGAGCTTGTGATCCCAATTTAGCTTGATGCATCTAGCCCCAAGTGTAGATGCAGCTTTTGTTAATATCGGAAGAACTTTATTCAAATATGGAATGTCATAAGTAGCATTGTCATGAATTAGAACATTGTCTGGATGCTCAAGAAAAGGAAGGACAGTAGTAAAACCCCCAAGGATCACAGAAGAGAAAACTGCTAGGTGATGGAGAAGCTGTAGGTTCCAAGTTCGAAAACAGTTCTGGGGTCAATTGCTATGCAAATGTTGTTCAGAATGCTCTGTTCCATTTGCCACATGTAGTTAACCAAATTGAATGAAAAAGAGATAAGAGAATCTGTTCTGCACTATATAGTTTGCTCCAACATTTACTGACTGTCAGAAGTGTAATACATTCTGTTTCAAGAATCCGAGCTCTTATATATATCTACGAGATCAGTTGTGTTTTCTCTAAATATTCAACAAAATGTGTAAGAATCTATTATCTTAATGGTGGGAGTGTTAGAGCAAGAAGAAGTAAATATTAATAAGTTATTTGAATTGAGTTAGAAAAGGAATCATGACTATGAAGATTGTGGATTCACCTCCAGCACTGTCATTAATTCTGAATGATTGCTCTACTTAACCTTACCAGATACTAAAACTGTGCCTTTTGAAAAACTGTTGAAAATGGTCACCCAACATATGACCTGTCCAAACTGTAGATCAGATGTCATGTCTAAGTTGTTTCTGGAAACAACAGGGAAATACCTTAGAGTAATGCTACAATGATGCAGGGTTCAAAATTGGAAACTGAAATTACAAACTACATAGCTGGACAAATATCATTTTCAGGAAAGATGTTTAAATCTTCTATGAATGAGTTAATACACACTCTGGACACTGCACTGTCTATTTAAGATCCCAATTTGGATGAACAGAATGCAATGACATTGCACTAACATCCAAACGAAGACTACACCAGCATCTTTCCTCCTTTCTGGAATCCGCTGGTCTTTTGGATCATTCGCAGCACGGTTTCCGGGAGGGTCATTGCACGGAATCGGCCCTGACTGTGGTGCTTGATAACATCTGCACCACGGTTGACAAGGGCGGAAGTACGTTGCTGATCCTTCTGGATCTCAGAGCTGCGTATGACACCCTGTCTCCCCTCGTTTTAACATCTCGTTTGAGGGAGATAGGGGTGGAGGGGCACGCTTTAAGCCTGTTGGCCTCCTTCCTGGACCAGAGGGAACAGAGAGTGAAGCTGGGAGAGTTCCTATCTCCATCCCTGCCGCTGAAGTGGGGGGTCCCACAGGGGTCGGCGTTAAGCCCGACCCTGTTCAATATCTATGTGACCCCCCTGGCCAGGCTCATTAGATCTTTTGGGATGGAGGTAGTGTCGTATGCCGATGACACGCAGATCTTGCTGTCCCTCGCCCAGCCTGTCAGCTCTTCTGCCTCCAAGTTTAGACTCTGTATGGAGGCAGTTGCCCTTTGGATGATCAACAATTCACTGCGGCTAAATGGCGAAAAGACGGAGATCCTCGTGTTCGGCGAGAAGGAAGACATCTGGTCGGCGGAATGGTGGCCCGAATCCTTGGGGACGTGTCCGGCTCCAACTCGGGCAGCACGAAATCTGGGGGTTATGATTGACCCTTCCCTAGACATGGCTCTTCAAGTAAGGCGGACTATCTCCACCTGCTGGGGCATCATTGCAATCCTGCGTAAAATCAAGCACTACCTGTCTGTGCAAGCTCGGAAACAAACTGTCATAGCTTTGATAACATCCCGGCTCGATTATTGCAATGCTTTATATGCCGGAGCCCATAAAGGTCTGCTGCAAGTCCTTCAATCGGTGCAAAACGCAGCGGCGAAGTTTGTTCTGGACCTTCCGAAAAGGTTGTCAGCGACCGCCACCAGGAAATCTTTGCATTGGCTTCCCATTGACGCCCGGATTTCATTCAAAGTGTTAAGCCTGGTGTTTGGTGCCTTAAACAGGAAAAAAACTGGAGGCGTAAAAGATCTCCTCATTCCTTATTCTCCTGCTAGGAACCTTTGTTCCTCGGCGAAATCGCTCCTTACCGCGCCTCGAGTGCGAAGAGCTAAATGGGGAGGCAGAGCCTTCTCCAACCTGGCTCCAATATGGTGGAACACTGTTCTCTTAGAGATCAGGACCTCACCTTCAACACAATCATTCAGGAAAGCTCTAAAAACATGGCTTTTTGGTAAAGCATACCCTTAGCTTTTAGTTCTGCCTTTTCTTTTATGATTTTCTTTTGTAGGCGCCTTGATGCCTATGGGCAAAGTTGCGCATTTATAAGTTTAATTTCATTCATTCATTCATACCTAAGAAACGCATATCTTTTCTCTCTTCAACCAAAGTTCTGAGGACAATTTGTATATAAAAATATTAAAATGTTGTATACAGTGCTTTTTGTTACATGGTTCATCTGTTTATTACATCTTATCAGTGTGGGTACTTGTTCCTATGTGAAGAGGGAATAGAAAACATTAAAGAAAAGGCGTGGTTGCGATATATGTTTCCAGGGGGATGTTCCTTATTTGGAAGCCTTGCCCTCACACACCGTTGTGGGTGTCATGCTTCATCATCAGGCATTTTTCTCCTCGTTGGGCCGGCACTGCAATGCCCCATGGGCCCCGCGAGAGGGCTCTTTGTCAGAGATCTTTTCTTGTATCAGCCGTGACGGTGAATGCAGGTGTGTGGTGTATAATGTGTAAGGTGGAGAGCGTGATCTTAAAATTACCTAAAGGTGATCATATTTTATTCAGAGACTCTTCTGTAAGATTAAAAACTAAGATGCGGTAGTGTGCGCAACGTTATGATACACCACTACTCAGTGAATGTGTTGTAGTGAACTATCACGGTTTCACTATTCAGGGCAACATGTTTCACACTATGTTGATCCAGTACTGGATCACTAGTGTTTCTTCAGGACCAAATATATGTTGCCTACCCATGAATTAGGGTGGGTATTTAGAGTCTTATTATACTCAATCCCTGGTAGTGATACAGTAGATCCTAGATATCTATGCCATGCTCACCCCAGTATAAATCCATAAATCAACCCCTACTCATTGGCCATAGGTTGCCTAGGTCAAGGCAGGGGACCGCAAGATTATTGGGGTTTAGTTCCATGCACAGTCAGCAGCCTGTCACCTACCCCTCGTCCTACCTGTCTAACCATATATTCCAACCACACATTTTCTTTAACATTTTCTATACCCTCCCCACATATGAACAAGTACCCACACGGATTAAACGTGTCGATTATAGTGAGGAGAACTGGACCTTAATCTGGCTCTTAGTCCCCCTCTTTTTGACTCATGATTCATCTTTTTATTAGACATTATTTGGCCTATGGGGTAATGTTGTTCCAAATGCAAGATTATTCTTACCTTCAACAAAGGAGTTTATATAAATCTAAACACTACATTCCCTAATTTCTGTTAAAATCTGAATGGATATACTCCAATTACAGCAGCCTTAAGTTGGTACTAAAAAGGTTAAAATAATAAAAAATGGCCCCTTTTGTTTCTCCCAAAACAACTTCTGCATACTACTGTGTGAGATTATTCAGCTTACTAAGGTTAATGTTTTCAAAAAGAGCTTTGAAAATCAATAGTCCTTTTATATTGGAGAAAGGAGTTAATATAACAACCAAACACAACACTCTAATTAAAGTCTGGAAGTAGATTGACATACTTCAATTACTGCAGTTTTAAGATGAAACCAAACACTGCCTTCAAAAGAAAAATGTGTCCCCTTTTGTTACTCAAACCAAACTTCTATGTCCTATTTCTGTCAAAGAGTACTGTACACATGGATTTTGTCTACATGGATAATCAGTAGTTTAGACATCATTAGGACTAACAGGGATGATGTTTTCAAAAGGATCTACAAAAGTGAAGACTGTTTTATTTCTGATATTGTACCAGATATAACAATATGAGAAATATTTTTAACATACTTTATGATTATTTTTGTAAGTGTAGAAAAAGCCACTAATTATGAATTGTAGTGATTGAAATGCATAGTATCTCTTATTTGAAGTGATCAACTGTGCAGCTTTTGTTTTTTTTACAATCAGTTATTATTATTATTATTATAGTAACATTTATTAAGCGCACAGCTACCCTCAACTGGGGTGTCCTGGCGCTATGGACCGCAGTAGCAAGAACCCCAACACTAGTATCCAGAGAATAGCCATGTCTTCAATTTGCCTCTGAACAGGGATTCGGATTTAAGCAAGCGGAGATTGAGTGGAAGGGAGTTCCACAATTTTGATGTGTTCACTGCGAAGGCTCTACCTCCTTTTCTAACCCTATGAAATCGAGGAGGGAGTAGAAGGCGGGGTGGTTTGATCCGAGTTCGCGAACAGAGTGGACTAACCTCAGTCTACCTCTGAGGTACCCTGGACCCCTGCCATTCAGAGCCTTGAAGGCAAGGACCAGGGCCTTGAACCGGATGCGAGAGGCTATCGGGAGCCAGTGCAAGTTCTTTAAGTGAGGGGAAATCGAGTGGCGGTAGGGGATTTTGCAGATCAACCTAGCTGCAGCATTCTGAACGGTCTGCAACTGTTGAAGAAGATATTCCGGGGAACCCGTATATAGACTATTGGAGTAGTCTAGGTGAGTGGTAATAAGGGCGTGCACTACGGTCTTCAGGGCATCAGCAGGGAGGTAAGGTGAAATCTTTTTTATCATATGTAACTTGCCAAAACAAGCGGAAGTTACTTTGTGGATCCGGGTTTTGTACGATATCTCATTGTCGATCTGAAAGCCGAGGTTTCGGGCCACTATCACTGGAGAGGGGGGAGGGTTCAACTCAGACGGCCACCATATGGATTGAGATAGAGGTGTTAATTGATTAAAAACAACACCTCTGTCTTGTCAGTGTTTAGTTTTAAGGTGTTTTGGGTCATCCATGATACGATGTTGGATAAACAAGCTTTAAAAGTCCATTGTCAGAGTGGTCTCTAAATGAGAACATTAGCTGTGTATCATCAGCATATGAGACTACTCTGACTCCAAAAGCCTCAATGACCTCAGCCAAAGGTGCAAGTTACACGTTAAAAAAAAGGGGGCTAAGAGCCGATCCCTGGGGGACTCCACAGTCAAGGAGCTTTCTATCTTTAGAAAAGTTGGGGCGGCACCATACTTGTTGCGTTCTTTCCAATAGAAAGGATTTTATCCAGGCCAAAGGTGTGTCGCAAACCCGTACCTTATGGAGCCTTTCCAGCAGTATAGGGTGGAAGACGGTATGGTATTGAAAGCTGCAGACAGATCGAGGAGCACCAACATGGCTACCTCGCCTCTGTCCACGCTTTCCCTAATAGTCTCTGTGACCTCTAGTAGTGCCGTCTCCGTGCTATAGCCGGACCTAAAGCCAGACTGTGAGTCATGGAGGAGGTTGCACGTCTCCAGATGGTCGGCTAGCTGTTCCTGTACAATTTTTTCGAAAATGTTTGCAGGTTTGGGGAGGAGGGATATAGGCCGGTAGTTATTATGGACTAGGGGATCCGCCTCTGGGTTTTTTTAAATGGAGATCAGTACAGCCTGTTTCCATGCTAGCGGAAAGTGACCCGACAAAAGGGAGGCATTCCATAGTGAGATAAGAGGTTGAATGAAGACTGGTGCCAGAGAGGTGAACACCTGGGCAGGGACCGGGTCAAAGGGTGATCCTGATTCATACTGCTTAATTTTTACCAATGCTGTATCCAGAGAGACAGTTTTAAACTCACTGAGCATATTTTCACTGGGAGGTGAGTTACTCTGAGCTATGATCACTTCACTGGGTGAGGCCGAGGGAATAAAAGAGGAAAAGATATCTGCAATTTTATTATGAAAGGAATCCGACAGCCCATCACAGAGCTCTTAGCTAGGTTTAAGAGGGTGAGAGAAAGCCGGCGGTTTGGTGAAATCTTTCGCAATTTGGAATAGAGTTTTTGCTAAGTTATCTGCAGTGTTGATTTTATGAGCAAAGTGTTCTTTCATAGCAAACTGTTTTAATTTATGAAATGTTGTCAGGGCAGTTCTATAAGTGATTTTAGCAACAGGGTGATAGGTAGCTCGCCAGGAGCGTTCGAGTCTTTTGCATATGGATTTTTCTTCACGCAATAGAGGGGAGAACCAGTGGGCAGAAGGTTTCATTCGGGTCGATGAGAAGGAATGTAAGGGAGCAATAGTGTCAATAGCAGTGGAGAGATTCTTATTGAAGTTCTCAACATCAGTATTCAGACTGTCTGAAAGTTGCCAGTTCCAATTGGTGGTCACCGGTTCGAGCGCCTCACAGGTAATTTTATACCATTTTCTCCCCCAGTTCTCTGTCCAACTGTAAGAGGTCAGAGGAGGGGTAATGGTCAAATTAACCGGGACCAGATAATGGTCAGACCAGGTCAGGGGGAGAGGCGGCAAAGTAGTGAGGGCCGGAAGATTCGAGAAGACAAGGTCCAAGGTATGACCTGCTTTGTGTGTGGGGCCAAGTACTCTTTGGCCTAAATTTATGCCCGCCAGCGTTTAAACCACGGACCTAGCTTTTACGCATGACCTATCATCTACATGCAGATTAAAATCACCCAAATTGGTTAAATGGGGATGTTTCAAGGATAGGTCTGCGAGGGTATCAAGTAACTCTGTAAGATGAAAGGGCTGAGAGTTGGGAGGATTATAAACCAGTACCCCCGCTAGGATAAGCTGTGATGCATCAGTGATACTGAAGTACATTGTTTCAATCGGGCCTGTATTGACTATTCTTCTCGAGGATATTTTCCAGTGGGAACGTAAAATTATAGCAATCCCTCCACCTATTTTAGAGCCAGGCCTATTGACCCCGACAAACTGAAAGTCCGGGGGAGTTGCTAAGGAGATGTCAGGATTGGAAGCATCTTTTATCCAAGTCAACCTTCGCCTGCACCGGAAGTGTGTCTCCCTCCACTCAATCGGGACAACACCCACGGTGGACCGAGGAGCACACGAGGACACCGGTAAGGGGACAGGGAGCACAGTGCAAGGGCAGTTCCTCCCAGACAATAGCAGCAGAATCAAATGCGGTAGCGGTAAAGAATTAATAAAATCGGAAACAAGCAATTTATTTTAAAAATAGTAGGCTAAAAACAGGCAATATCACAATGTGCAAGCAGAGCAAAGGAGCAGCCACTAGACCTCCCGCTGTTCGAGGATGATGCTTCATGCAAACTATTGTTTAGGATGAAAAAGTATGAAAGCTCAGAACAGTAAAAAAGGGAAAATTATATTTTATTTTATAGTTTTACAGTATAAACAATGTGCATTATTATGTTTGCTTAATTTTGAAAATGTAAATACTAACATATATTTATCTTCTTTTTCTTTTTCAATAGTAGCTGCAGTTGAATGTAGTAAGGCCAGTTCTTCTACCACACACATAGTGCTTACTAATATCCATGGAGAGTGTTTTTAAATATATAGTGCACTATCCATATTTTCCCTTTATTTTTTCTCAATTTCCTAATTAGATGTTTCAGTGCAATACAGTGCATTTCTAGGTAGTCATGCAACACGTTACTCAATTACTCAGGAACTTATTTATGCAGGCACTAACACATCTAATCACTTACCTATACAGTGTGTTATGGAAGCAGTGATTCATAGATATAGGCACTGATACACCTACTATTTAATTTATAGACTATATCACACCTGTACTCATTCACTAAAAGAGCTATTAACACACCAGTTGAGTTACTGATAAACCACTCACACATCCACTCACTCATCCATACAGACATTTACACAGCCACTAACTCACCAATAGAGCCACTTACACTAGCTCTCATTCACCCATACAGCCACGCATACTAGGACATACTCACCCATACAGTCACTGACTCTCCCAAACAGCCACTCATGCAACTATTAAGTCACCCATACTAACAGTCACACAGTCACTCCTTTGCATGACTACACACGCCCACTTAGTCACTCATACAACCACATATACAGTCACACACTCAGTCACACAGGCACTCACACGTCCAATCACTGACTAATACAACTACTCACACAGCTACTGACTCACCCAGAGAGCCACTCACACTAGCACTGACTCGCTCATTCAGCCAGTCATACTCTCACACAATTACCCATATACACACACTCATGCAGTAATTCAGTCACCTGTATATCACTGATGCATATATTCAGTCACCTATACATCACTCATATATGCTCATTTAATCATGCATATGCCACACTTGTGCTTATGTATTCATGCATGTACCACCCATACACTCATTCAATCATATATGCAACACTGATCCACTCAATCTTTACTTTTACTTTTAACTCTTTATTCGATCTATGTACAGACAGATCATAAAAGCACAAATTCATTGATTAAATCACAATAAAACTAATTAAGTAAAAAATCATGAATCATTTTAAAAACCTTATTACATTTTTTTAATGTGTTATTAAAACCAAAATCGGCTGTACAATTTAATTTGTGAAGATTAAGAGTCTTAATTCATCATAACAAACGTCTAGCCCTTCTGTTCCTTCAACAGGCCCATAAAAAGGAAGCTACAAAATAGCAGACATGGGGGTTCGAGAGAGTTTTCAGAAAATGCAGTGCCACTCTGCTTTGCAAGAAATGTTTCCGCCTTAGAATTGGGAGGAGTACACTTTTTCTTTTTTTAAGGTAAAACTTACAAAAAATGACCAAATGTAGATCAGACTGTGGTGAACAGGTATCACAGGGACAGGGCCCTAGATCTGCGTGCTTGTACCTCTTCTCTGGGAACCCCAAAATCAATGGAAATAAATTCAGATGAAAGTGCAGCAGAATACATCTGTGTTGGGCTCCTGTTATGGAAGAAAGGTAACAGTAGCCTTCCTCTGATCTTTGTGGAATTTGATCGAAGACTGCAAGCGCCTGGGAATGCCTGTTCTTTTCTCAGTAGTCACGGTTGGCCTTCAGCAAAAAAAGGTTAATTAATTTCTGTTTAGGGACCTTAATACAGGCTGTTTGTTCCTAAAGAGTCTCCCATCCCTATTGCAATCAATTCAATCTCCACATATCTGAGCTAACAAATCCTGCTTTGGCCCTCGAGCCCCAGGCAATCACCAATTATACTTTGGGTTAGATTGATGGTGGCCCTTCGCCAAATCGAGAGCCACAACAGGATGGGTGGCATTCTGATAAAGTCAGACAGATTGGGGAGGCCCAATTCGAGGTACAGATTGTAATTAGATGTGGACGGTGGTAACGAGACCCTGGTCTTAAAAAAGGTGTCTTCCACTATCTACAGTTGATCAATTTGGGCCATTTCCCACACTCCGGCCCTATAGTTGCTGCCGCCCTAGTTTTAGCTAGGTATATCTTTGTTATTGTATTAAGAGGGATGGCGCCTAAGTTTTTTAGCAAAGCCCTTTAGGGCTTAGGTTCCTCTTTTCATACCCAGGGCCCTTGCTGCCACTAGTTTGTTCCAGGATTGCTTGTTATCTAACAGGATCCCAAGGTATGGGAAAGAATCAACTACCTCAATTTTTTTTGAGGCCAGATGGAAATATGGGTGCATATTAGCAAGAACCTCAATAAAATTATTGCCATTTTAGCGCCAGGAAACTGCTGCTAAAACGGCGATAATGGGCTTGCTAATATGTGTTATAGAATTCCAATAGAAGCCCAGGTTAGATATCCTGCACATCTAACCTGGGCTTCTATTGGAATTCTATAACGCATATTAGCAAGCACATTATCGCCGTTTTTGCGGCAGTTTCCTGCCGCTAAAACGGCGATAATTTGAACGAGGTTCTTCCTAATATGCCCCATGGTGTTTTAACGCTTCTAGGAGCTCCCGCTATAATAATGAATGATTTAGATTTGTTCACCCTGAGGTCTAATGAGGCCATAAATGACGCATACGCGGATATAAGGCTTTGAAGGGCTATCCCAGTCCTGGCGATTAAAACCGCATCACCCATACTACAAGTCACACAGTCAACCTTTTGCATGACTGCTCACACACCCACTCAGTCACTCATATAACCACATACACAGTCATACAGGCACTCACCCGTCCACTCACTGACCTATACACCTACTCATACAGCTACTGACTCACCCAGAGAGCCACTCACACTAGCACTGACTCACCCCTTCAGTCAGTCATACTCTTACACAATCACCCATATACACACACTCATGCAGTAATTAAGTCACCTATATATCACTCCTATACTCATTCAATCATGCATATGCCACATTTATGCTTATGTATTCATCCATGTACCACCCATACACTCATTCAATCATATATGCAACACTGATCCACTCAATCAGTTACCTATAGAAACACTCATGCAGTCATCTCATCCAATCTCCCATACACTACTCATGCTCTCATTCAGTCCACCTAAGCACCACTCATATACTCATTCAATCACCTGTATCCCGCTCATGCACTTACTGTTTCATCCATGCACCTCTCATGCACTCATTCTACCATCCATGTACATCTCATGCACTCAGTCAATCATCCATGCACCATTCATGCACTCATTCAATCACCCATGCACCATGTGTGCACTCATTCAATCATCAATGCACCACTCATACACTCATTCAAGCATCCATGCACTACGCTTGCACTCATTCTAACATCCATGCACCACTCATCCAAACATCCATGCACTAGTCTTGCACTCATTCTAACATCCATGCACCACTCATGCATTCATTCTAACATCCATGCACCACTCATGCACTCATTCAATCATATATGTACCACTCATGTACTCGGTCATGGATACACCACTAATGCACTCATTCTAACATCCATACACTACAGATACACTCATACCAACATCCACGCACCACTCATTTACTCATGCAAGTACCACTAATGTACTCATTCAATTATTCATGCACCCCTCATGCACTCTTTCAATCATTCATACTGTACTTATGCACTCATTCAATTATCCATGCACCATTCATGCACTCATTCAATCATCCATGCATTGCTTATGCTTTTATTGAATCACCTATTCATCCATGTGCACTCATTCAATCATCCATGCACTACTCGTGCACTCATTCTAACATCCATGCACCACTCATGCATTCATTTTAACATCCATGCACCACTCTTGCACTCATTCTAACATTTATGCACTACTCATACACTCAGACTAACATCCATGCACCACTCATTCACTCATCCAAGTATGACTAATGTACTAATTCAATTATTCCTACTTCCCTCATGCACTCTTTCAATCATCCATACCGTACATATGCAGTCATTCAATTATCCATGCACCTTTCATGCACTCATTTAATCATCCATGCATCGCTTATGATTTCATTGACTCACCTATTCATCACATATGCACTCTTTCAATCATACATGTACCACTAATGCTTTAATTGAATTATCCATGCACCACTCATTTACTTATTTAATCATCCATGCTCTACTCATGCACTCATTTAGTCATCCATGCATCATGCATGCACTCATTCTAATATCCTTACACTACTCATACACTCATTAAAACATCCATGCATCACTCATGCTCTTATTCAATTATCCATGCACTACTCATGTACTCATTCTGTCATCCATACAGCACTCATGCACTCATTTACTCACCCATGCACTACTCATACACTCATTCAATCATTCATACACCACTCATCCATGCACCACTCATCCAACCATCCATGCACTACTCATGTACTCATTCAATAATCCATACAGCACTAATGCTCTCATTTAATTACCCATGCATCATTCATGTACTCATTAAATCATCTATATACAACTCACGCACTCATTCAATCATCCATGCACCATTCATCCACTATTTCAATCATCCATGTCAAATAGCTATACTCATTCTATCATCCATCCTCCGGTCATTTATTTATTTATTTAGATTTGGATAGCGCCTTATCACCCAGAGGTCTCTAAGCGCTTGTCCAGAAGTACACACTAAATATTCACCGGGCCAGAGCACATTAGGACGAGCCCCAAGCCTCCCGGAAGAGCACAGTTTTGAGCATCTTCCTGAACGGCAGGAGGCTTGGTTCCTTGCGCAGGTGTGTTGGCAAGTTGTTCCAGGCCGCTGGGATCGCATTTGAGAAAGCCCGCCCGCCCATAGTTGATAGTCTGAAGCGGGTGCTGACCAGAAGGGTGGCGTCTGTTGAGCCGAGAGCCCTACTGGGGACATATGGAACCAAACACGCTTTGATATAACTTGGAGCATTTCCATATAGGGCTTTATGTGTGATACAAAGTCCCTTAAACATTATTCTTTGTCTGATTGGCAGCCAGTGTAGCTTGTGCAACAGAGATGTAACGTGTGTCCGCCTCGGTTTTTTAAAGACCAATCTGGCTGCATCATTCATGACTGTTTGTAGCCTAGTCAGCTGTTGTTGGGGAAGGCCAGCATACAGCGAGTTGCCATAGTCTAAGCGTGACAAAATCATGGCTGATACAGCGCGTCTAAGGGTTGCCAGGGACAGAAGTTGAGAAATTCTCCGGAGTTGTCTCAGAAGGCCTACACACGTTCCAACGACTGAAGATACTTGTTTTATCATAGTCAGTTTGCCATCTATGTGGCTACCCAGACTTTTCACGGCTACTGCCGGTTCTGGAAAAGGCCTTAATTCCTCATGCGTGCATGAGTCATGCACTCATGCAGTCACCCATGCACCACTCATCCAATGATTCATGTACCACTCATACTCTCATTCAATTATCCATACACTACTGATGCATTCATTCTAATATCCATGTACCACTCATTGTAACATTCATACACCATTGATGCACTCATTCAGTTATCCATGAGCCACTGAGGCACTCAATCATCCATGCACCACTAATGCACTCATTGAATCATCTATGCACCAGTCATGTACTCATTCAATCATCCATGCACCACTAATACACTCATTCTTACGTCCATGCACCACTAATTCACTCATTCAATTATCCATCAACCTCTCATTCAATTATCCATGCCACTCTCATGTTCTCATTAAATCATCCATGTACGATGCATGAACACATTTAATCATTCATTTACTACTCATGCACTCACTCAATCATCCATGCAATATGTATGCACTCATTCAATCATCTATGCACTTCTCATGTACTCATTCAATATTCCATGGACCACTCATGCACTCATGCAATCATTCATGCACCGCTTATGCATTCGTTCAGTCAACCATACACCACTCATACACTCATTCAATCACCGATGCACAACTCTTGTATACATTCAATTATTTGTACATCATTCATGCAACCACACATTCATCCATGCACCATTCATGTATTCATTCAATTTTCCATGCACCTCTCATGCACTCATTGAATCACCCAAGCATCATTCACCTAAACTGTTAAGCACACAGGAGGTAGAGGGAGGGAGACAGAGAGGGAGGGAAACAGAGGGAGACAGAGAGAGGGGGAGACAGAGAGAGGGAGATGGAGAGAGAGGGATACGGAGAGAGAGGGAGACAGAGAGAGGGAGACAGAGCGAGAGGGAGACAGAGAGGGAGGGAGGGAGACAGAGAGGGAGGGAGACAGAGAGGGAGGGAGACAGAGAGGGAGGAAGGCAGAGGGAGGGAGGCAGAGTGAGGGAGTATGGGGGAGACACAGGGAGAGAGAGGGAGACAGAGAGAGGGAGACAGAGAGAGAGGGAGACAGAAGGAAACAGAGATAGAGAGAGACAGAGATAGAGAGAGACAGAGGGAGAGAGACAGAGTGATGGAGACAGAGGTACGGAGACAGAGGGCGACAGACAGAGGGAGACAGAGGGAGACAGAGTGAGACAGAAAGAGGGAGGCAGACAGAGGGAGGAGGGAGAACGATAGAGGGGGACAGAGGGAGGGAGACAGATAGAGGGAGACAGAGGGAGGGAGATAGAGGGAGGGAGACAGACAGGGAGACAGACGACAGACAGAGACAGAGGGAGGGAGACAGAGGGAGAGAGGGGGAGGGATACAGAGATAGGGACACAGAGAGGAAGAGATGGAAACAGAGAGAGAGAGAGGGGGAGACAGTGAGAGGGGGAGACAGTGAGAGGGAGACACATAGAGAGAGAGAGATAAGGGAGAGAGAGATAGAGAGATGGAGGGAGGCAGAGAGGGGGGAGGCAGAGAGAGAGGGAGGGAGACAGAGACAGACAGAGATAGAGACAGACAGACAGATAGAGGCAGGGACAGGCAGATAGAGGCAGAGACTGAGACAGACAGAGAGGCAGAGACAGAGAAGGAGACAGAGAGGGAGACAGAGAGGGAGACAGAGGGAGAGAGAGAGGGAGAGAGAGGGAGGGAGGGAGACATAGGGAGACAGAGAGAGAGGGAGACAGAGAGAGAGATGGAGGGAGAGGGAGGCAGAGGAAGGGAGAGGGAGACAGACGAAGGGAGGCAGACAGCAGGAGGGAGACAGAGGAAGGGAGACAGGGGGAGACAGGGAGAGAGAGGGAGACAGGGAGAGAGAGGGAGGGAGGGAGACATAGGGAGACAGAGAGAGAGGGAGACAGAGAGAGAGAGGGAGGGAGAGGGAGGCAGAGGAAGGGAGAGGGAGACAGACAGAGGGAGGCAGACAGCAGGAGGGAGACAGAGGAAGGGAGACAGGGGGAGACAGAGAGCGAGAGGGAGACAGGGAGAGAGAGGGAGACAGAGAGAGAGAGGGAGACAGGGAGGGAAACAGAGGGAGGGAGACAGAGGTAGGGAAACAGTGAGGGAGACAGAGGGAGGGAGACAGAGGTAGAGAAACAGGGAGGGAGACAGAGGGAGGGCGACAGAGGGAGGCAGACAGAGGGCAACAGAAAGAAGGCAACAGACAGAGTGAGACAGACAGAGGGAGACAGACAGCGGGAGGAGGGCGACAGAGGGAGCGAAAGAGACAGAGGGAGATAAACGGAGACAGACAGAGTTAGGGAGACAGAAGGAGACAGAGAGAGAGAGGGAGACAGGGAGGGAAACAGAGGGAGGGAGACAGAGGTAGGGAAACAGGGAGGGAGACAGAGGGAGACGGAGGGAGGGAGACAGAGGGAGGGAGACAGAGGGCAACAGACAGAGGGAGGGAGACAGAGGGAGCGAGACAGACAGAGGGAGACAGACAGAGAGAGACGGACAGAGGAAGGAGGGAGACAGAGGGAGCGAGACAGACAGAGGGAGATAGACGGAGACAGACAGAGGGAGGGAGACAGAGGGAGAAAGAGGGAGGGAGACAGAGGGATAGAGTGGGAGGGAGACAGCGGGAGAGAGAGGGAGGGAGACAGAGGGAGAGAGAGGGAGAGAGATGGAGGGAGACAGAGGGAGAGAGAGGGAGACTGAGAGGGCTAGACAAAGTGAGTGAGACAGAGGGAGACAGAGGGAAGCAGTGAGAGAGAGGGAGGGAGAGAGAGAGAGATAGAACAAGGGAGGCAGTGAGAGAGAGAGAGATAGCGAGAGGGAGGGAGAGAGAGAGATAGAGAGGGGGAGACAGAGAGAGAGACAGAGAGAGAGGGGGAGACAGAGAGAGGGAGGGCGAGATAGAGAGAGGGAGGGAGACAGAAAGAGAGAGCGATAGATAGATAGAGAGAGAGAGAGAGAGAGAGAGAGAGAGAGAGAGAGAGAGAGAGAGAGAGAGAGAAAAAATATGTGTTTATGTCGGGTCTGGTGGCTCAGTGGACGAAGGCGTCCACTGCAGGGTCCTGTGTTCAACCTCATGGTCACAGGTTTTTTGTCCTCCCTCACTGACCCCGCCCCCACTGGTGCAGCCTTTGGCCACAAACCACACTGTAAATTTGTCCCCCGAGAGAAAGTTTGTGAGTACTCATGGGCTACAACATAAATTGGAACTGATAATCCAAATGTTGAAAGGAAAACTTGGCATGATTTACTTGCATTTAATTTGGCCATTTTACATGCCCTGCTGAACAATGTGAACACCCGTACACTGTACATCTTTAAATACAGTCTCAGAAATTTGTAGGGTAAATAGATTAAAAAAAAGTGGAACATGCAGCTGTCATAGCATATGTAGCATAGCAGTTATTTATTGGGAAGAAAATTGTATATATTTTGCATTCAGGAGCATTAGAGCGCGTGGCAAATTGATTTTTAATAAAAATATATTTTTCATGGTCTATCATTTGTGCCTGGCCATAGTGATCAATGTCTTAATCAAAGACATTCCTTTGCTAATTCAGTCATCCATGGGAAATATCCTCTTTCTCTTGTATCCTCATTAGCTCTCATTTGAAAGTATAATCACTTCTAAACCTCTGGTCGTGACAATATACCTATAATTAAAACAACCGCCAGGGTAGTGATGGCTTTGTGCATCACTTTTCATCCTCCCAACATTGTTTCTTAGCTACACAGGAAACATGTTATTTAATTTAATTGACCAATTTTCTACTCTGAATTTCCAAATCAATCTGTTGAAAGAAGGAACTTGATTCTTATATGATGAAACAATCTGAAGCAGATTAAATTGAGGGTCATTATTAGCGTCCAAGTAGGAATAGCTTCATACCAGGTGGTTCCTGTATTATTCTGACCTGTCTAAGTAAAAAGAGGAATTCGGTTCATCTTCTTGACTTCTTATTAATTTTACGACAAAAGGACAATCTCGTTTTAACTGTGTCTAATTACAGAGCAATTCTACTGCAACATTGTATCGAACTTTTATTTTCTAAAGTTGTTTTTCATTACTAAGATTCCCTTTTGCATCTTTTGACTTTTTGAAAAATAAATACATGATTTGAAGACAAACATCTCTTGAACTGTCAGACACTTGGGCAAGTCAATGCAATGCTGGCATTAAAATGTAATTATTTTTAATACGTGTTACTGTTGAACGGTACATTTAGCAACAATAGGCCCTACGGGTGACTTGTGCTGTTTAGAAATGGTTCAGTTACATCATTATTATGTACTTTGTAACTAATTCTTTCATACTCATTCACAGCCAGATTATGACCATCATGTATTGAAGTTTTGTAAGGGTGGTCATGCGACATCATATCACAATTAACGTCCCACATCTCCATCACTAAATTGCATTGACGTGTACAAGTCCCTCTGGAAACTTTAATAAATAAGCAGCCATATGTTTGAGCACCAGTATCCTACACATTTTCGCCCACAATATCACCCCTCCGCCAGTGGCGCTGGTAGGGAACTGAGGAGGGAGGTGGGGGAATATAAAAACAAAAGAAACACTGAGTCTCTCCTCTGCTTCTCTGCTCTGGAAGAAGCTGTAGGAAGCACCCGGCACACAGGCTCCCCAGAGCCAATCACAACGCTGCAATGCAGGGTTGAGATTGGTCTGGGCGCTGTGAATTGGTGCTCAGATCACAACAGGGAATCTGTGTATATTCCCCACCAGGCTCTCCATTACAGCCTGGTTTAGAATATGCAAAGTGTGCATGACTGCTAGGCCGGCTTAGCGCGAATATCTCCAAAAGTTGGTAATAGGAGATAGCGATGTTAGCGACTGTTTCCAGTCGCTATCATCTTGGCACGCCCACTTTGCATGTCATTAGTGATAAATATCACTGACATGCAAAGTGGGGCCCAAGATGGTTGCTATCTCCTACTAGCTGTCGCTAACTGGTGTTAGCGACAGCTAGGTAATAGGGAGATAATTTTATCTCCGCTTTCTTGGCTTTTAAAGCCAAAAAAGCGGAGATAAACCCCCTTGTTAATATGCCCCAAGGTTTTTTGTCTGAACAAGAATACCAATACCTGAACCAGAAGAATCCCCGCATCCCAACCATATATACACTGCCTAAAGTGCACAAGGACTTGCAGAACCCCCCCGGGCGACCGATTGTAACTGGGTGCGGCTCAATACTCGAACCTCTATGCCGGTATATTGATTTTTTCTTGAAACCACTGGCTGAACAAACTGAAACATATCTACGTGACACCATGCATACTATCAACATAATGGAGGGACGTCTTTTTAATTCCAATGAAGAATTTCTGGCCACATGCGATATTGTGTCGCTTTACACCAGTATCCACCAGGAAGAAGCACTGGTGGTGGCTACTTTGGCGTTGGACAGACGTGAAGCACCGGTACGTGTCCCTACCACATTCATCATTCTGCTCCTAAAAATCGCGATGATGCGGAATTTCTTCATATTTCAGAACTGTTTCTATTTGCAGACGAAGGGAGTTGCGATGGGGGCTGCCTATGCCCCAGATTTAGCGATAATCTTCATGTCCACTTTTGAAAATACCTTCATTCTCAATGACTCCAATCCATTCAGGTCGAATATACAACTATGGATGCGTTATATTGATGATATCCTCCTTGTTTAGGCTGGCACAGAAACTGAAACTACAGACTTTTTCACTTGGCTCAATATGAAATCCCAGGATATTCAATTTACTATCCAATTTGACAAGACCAAAATAAACTTCCTGGATCTCTCCATCATTGCTGAGGATGAAGTATTGCATACGACTCTGTTTAGGAAACCGGCAGAACGGAACCCATTACTTCAGTACTCCAGTCACCACCCGAGGGGTCTTAGGGACGATTTGCCCTTCGGACAATTTTTGAGGATCCGCCGCAATTGCAGCAAGAAGGAGGATTACATGGAGCAATCAGAGAATCTTATGGACCGCCTCATTGAACGTGGTTATCCCAAGCGTCTGACCAAGAAGGCTAGGAAGAGAGCGTCGTTCAATCCCCGAAAATTTTTGCTACAAACAAATGAACGGACCAAGAATGAAGATCAACGCCTAATATGTGTAACCACTTTTTCCACTAAGAGCAATGCAATTAAAAAAGCTATAACCAAACACTGGGTCATGATTTCAGAAGACCTTGGCAGTAACAGCTTACCCTTGCATTCTTTTAAGAAGGCCAAAAACATTCGTGACCATGTAGTTTGTTCATTCTTGGACAGTATATCTACATCTACTATCACTTCACTTTGGAACCTTCCACCCATTGTGGGCCACTTCAAATGTGGCAACGGTAAGGCTTGTCCGTCGACTATTCAAACGAAGGAATTCCTTTTCAAGCATCACCGCATCAAATTAAAATCACATACCAACTGCAACACTACAGATGTGGTGTACTGTATAATCTGCCCGTGTGATTTAATTTATGTTGGTCAAATGCAACAACGTGTCAAAATGCGCTTTCTACAACATTGCAGCCGCGTCAGGTGCAAAGTAATTGGGGCCCCAATGGTTGAGCACTGTATAAAAGAAAACCATCTACCAGAAACCCTCAAGTGGATTGTACTCGAACAAGTGAAACTTGGCCTCAGAGGAGGTAACATAGCTCCCATCCTCAATGTCAGAGAACTCAAATGGATACATTTCTTTGATTCTGTGCAAAATGGTCTAAATGAGTCTGAGAGTAGTTTTGCCCAACTGGCTATTCTGTAAACTTTTTCTTTTGACTATCCTGTGGCCCTTGCCAACACTACCATTATATGCTAAAAAGTCGTGTGTTTTCCCACCATGTCGGGTAGGTACATGCACGTAATTTGAACTAACCATCTCTGTCTGTTCTTCACCTTGTTTTTAACTACTTCATTATTCAGTCTGGCACAATTTGTTTAGCAGTAATATTATTAAATCTCAATGTTGTGTGTTTTACCACCATGTTTGGTAGGTACATGCATTTGTGTTCAATTGACTGATTTAAATCTGAATATTAATTAATCGATTGACCTGCCAATAGTAATATTACACACAAGCAAATATTTGTCCTGCAACTCTACCTCCGGGTAGGTATACGCTTATACCGATTTACATCGCCCTAATAGCCCTTGGTTCAGGTCGAGATAGAATGGGACCATGCACCTGTCCTAGGTAACTTAGCAACCCCGTAGCGTAAGGCCCGAAATATCCTGAGTCTTTCTTTACTTTCTATCGCACTCGATAAAAACGTAACCACGCCCCCTCCCCGGCTCACTTCCTGGTTACGGGAGACGCGTGCATTGACTGCCTCGAGACCCCGCAAATGCCTTAAAAGCATTTCGAATGGGTAAGCTTATACTGGCTCACTTGTAGCCCCTTCTGCCTGTAGAAATTTGACAAATACTGGACTTATTACTCATTAGTCCTCTCCCCTCCTTTCTCCTAGATACGGACAACCTAAATCACTTATCATTTCGGACCTTGTTTCCTGAAACGCGAGGTAAATCGCTGACGATGCCTTGAATCGTGTTTTCTTTTTTATTCTTTTTATAACGTAACAGAATTCACCCTAATCACAGTCCTTTCGCTCCCTCAGATCAATTACGAGGCGGTTTGGATCACACCAGACGCCAGTCCACTTGCTCCTTTGTTAAGGTAAATGCCTGTGTGGTAACCGACAATATACCCAGTTTCTGAATAATCCGAATGTAGTTAATGAACTGAAATGCCATAATTTTTAGTCCTCACTCAGTGTATGTATTTTTAATGACTCTGCCATTGTGGTTTTATCCCGCTATGGCGTACTAGGGACTCTCTGTAGACCCTTGAGCCTGATTAGTTTTTCAAACTCTTTTTACCCTAGGAGGCTAGCCCACCGCCCCCCAGTCCTGATGAAGACCCGCGCTGTAAGGGCAACTAACCCTACATGTTTATAGGGTCGAAACGTAGACTACTCTCGCCAACCTTACCAACTCCTATCGCCAGCAGGATTTGTACAGCTATTTAGGAGTTTGGTTATATATAATAATGCAGTGACATGCATATTTTTTCGTGTGGCTCCGATTTAGGGGGACCATCTCAGGAATGTATATATGAATATTGATTAATGGTGTATATAAATGATACCTGTGTCAAAATTTCACCTTTTTTCACTCAATTCCCTCACAGCACTTCCCTTTCCCGTTTCCTATGTGGGCATAAAATATTTTGATAAAGTATAAAATTAGTCTTGGATACATACTGTATAACCATGAAAAGGTTGATACAAGTGCTTTGTGAATAAAAACATTGCACTTTGGATTTGTTTTTCCTTTCTTTTTCTTCCATCTATACTAAGTTCTTGTATTGTATATAAATTGTTCTTTCAAGTCCGGGACCCCTCTGTCTATAATACTTATCCACCCAGGTCCCAGTGACTTTATTTGGGTTCAACCCTGTTCTATGTAGCACGACATGAAAAGGCTGTCAGAAACCGACTTTGAGTGCCCGTAGCAGGCCCCTTTTCACCCGAACGCATCCGGTTGGGGCTCGTGGGGGTACAAATGGGACCCCTCTTTCAAACCATGCACAGTGTAGCAGTCAACTTGGGGTGCCCGCTACTGGGTGCATGGTTTTCCGCAACCACCTGTGTTGTCGTTTGGAACACCAGCTCACATTGAAGTCAACGGGAGTTGACAGTGTTTGGAACCATCATAATCGGTCGGTCGGACTCCACTATTCCCACAAGGAGTCGGTTGGAAACCTTTCTGACCAAAATTGTAATGAGGCTCTTGGTGTAAAGTTTTATCTTCACGAATGCAGGTGTTGTAAATCAGAAATATAAGTGCAACATGGCACTGACATAGCCTATAAACTGCTGTCCCTGGCCTGAAGTTTGGGGACAATTACGCATCTTCTAAAGCTCCAGCAAAATTAAAAATTCAATGCAACAGTCGAGAAATAAATTATATAGGAGAAAATCAGTTCCAAAAGTAAATCTTTTATTTATGTGGCACTTTTTGAAGTAATATGAGTGACGTTTAGGGGCATATTACCAACAACTAGCGATAATTATCGCTATGTTGGCTTAGCGGCAATATTTTTATCGCCGAGCTGTGGCAATTTTTATCGCTTAGGAACCTTGCTATTATCAAGGTTTATCTCCTAAGCGATAGGATAAATATCGCTGAAAAGTCCGCGATATTCATGCATTACCGAGCTAATGCTCTTAGCCATGTTATCCACCTACCATTGGATAACATGGCTAAGAACTGCTCTGGGGCAGGTGTTAGCTTTTGGAGATAATCGCGCGTAGCGCGAATATCTCCAAAAGTTGGTAATAGGAGATAGCGATGTTAGCGACTGTTTCCAGTCGCTAACATCTTGGCACGCCCACTTTGCATGTCATTAGTGATAAATTTCACTGACATGCAAAGCGGGGCCCAAGATGGTCGCTATCTCCTACTAGCTGTCGCTAACTGGTGTTAGCGACAGCTAGGTAATAGGGAGATAATTTTATCTCCGCTTTCTTGGCTTTTAAAGCCAAAAAAACGGAGATAACCCCCCTTGATAATATGCCCCCAGGTTTCTTGTTTTAGTCTTTCCAGCGTGAAAATGGTGTATTCTATGTCTATTGCTGGAAACGTTTTAGAATGGACAAAATCCTTTTGCAGGCTAGATTGTATTACACATTTATACTGTATATTTATAAATCTATGCAAAGCAGTGTATGCCTATGCGATAAAGCGGCATGCGCATCCTTTAATTTACGCTTCCTAACCAGTTCTAGAACAAGGTAAAGTTATTTCACAGTCACATAATGTGTGTAGTGCATGCACTTTCGATCCACTAAATCAGTATGATATCCACTGGACTTCTGCACTAAGCATGGGCGAATTTTGCGAATCTCGCGTTCGCGAATTTTGCGGATTTGCGAACTCGCAATCCGCAAAATCCGCGAATTCTCGCGAATTTGCGGATTTTTTTTTTTGTGTGTTTGCGCGGGTTTCTGCCAGTTCGCGAGGGTTTTGTACAATGTCGCAAATTGCGAACTTACCTGTCGGGTCGCAAGTTTCGCGAACTTGTTGTTTCTACGTGTCCAGCCTGTTTGGGACACTCTTCTTCATCACTGCCACTCTCTGTCACCACTGCCACTCTCTGACTACTCATGCCACCCTCTGGCCCACCCATGCCACCCTCTGTTTCATCACAGCACCCTCTGGTTGTCCAGTCAGTGTACATTATTGTGGCAACGCAAGCACACCTTCCCTGCCTCAAGTGACCTGAATTAATTTGGGGCTGATTAATGTGTCACAGAATATTTTTTTAGCTGGCACCTGCTTCCTTAGTGCTTCCTGATTAGTGAACTTTTGCACTTGCTAAGTGCTTTCATTGTTGCAAAATTAGTTACAACACCTGCCCTGCCCCAACTGACAATAATGAATTAGGGGCTGATTAATGGATTTGAACTGCCAGCCTGGCTCCTGCTTGTCTCCCTTAGCTGTAATTCAGGACCTTTGTGGCATATGTGTAACTATTCTGAGGTTCAGAGCAGGGTCACATAATAGTTGCAACTGGCAACTGAACTCTGGAGGGGCCCCTCAGCAAGCACTACAGGAAATGGCTACTAATGATGAGCCTGAACTTTTGAACCTGGTAAGTAGTTACTTTCAGTTTGCTAAAATCGTATTTCTGCAATTTTGCACTTATTCGCGGGGCGCGAACTCACGCGAACTCACGCGAACAGTGCGAGCAAAATCCGCTGCTTGCGGATTTGCGGATTTTGCGGGAGATTCGCGAATCTCGCGGATTGCGAATTTCCCGAAAATCCGCAAAATCCGCGAGCGAAACGGATTTTCCGCCCATGCTTATTCTGCACCGCCTGCTCATCTTTACTTATGTTATGCCATATACTGCATGGATTAACAGAATATTTTGTGTGCGCTAAATTCATTTTCAGTGCAATTCACCACACTATTTTTAATCATGCAATTATCTTAAAGTCTGAAAATGTATACACAAAACCCAGTTTCATTCACTTAATCTGTCCCAGAGCCCAGCCTGGCAAAGGAGCTTGTGAATGGGGCCAGGGGGTAAGTGAGACAGGTCTAATTTGTGGGCCTTCAGACCGAGGAAGGGCACACATCCTAAATAACGAAGCCCAACAGGGTCTCTGGTGGCCAGTGTGATTGAAAGCAGTATTTCAGACCACTGGACATCCACCTGGCTGAAAAGATAGAATGGGAAAGAGCAATATTGAGAGAAAATATAAAATATTAAAATGCCATTCACTGACTGCTCCAAATAACATGCATTTATAACAGGAAAATAGAGGGAACTATTTGTATGACATTTCACTTGACAGTTAAATTACAATTACAAACATTACTTATTAGTCGAATCACTGTCAACTCTTACATTCACGCAGATACTTTACAATTTTTTGTATCTTAGGGCAAGACACATTTTGCTTTCCTTAGGGAAAATATGGCATTTGTGTGAGCAGCAGAAAAAAATGTTTAATGAAGCTCAGTGTCTTTGTAACATCTTACGGTATAATTACGACTGAATGCGGTATGAAACAAAATGGGCAGATGTTGCAGCTGGTGGGAGGCTGATACTTTTGTGAAAACAAAAATTAATCACACATGAATTTAAAAAAAAAAAGAAAAAGATCGAATCTGGGACCTGCTCCATATTTGCTTCGTTTTACAAAGCAGCAGTTCAATTTTACACAAAGTTGCTCTCAAGTCAACCAAGTCTGCACATTTTTCAAACCCATTAAGCTAGAGTGACTGAATGAAAGCAGCAAAATCATAAATCATGCAGTTTAATTGAGATGCTGAGTGACTGGAAGAGCAGCAGACGGACTGTTGTCTACTCAGCAATGTCTCTAGATTGTAAACACCTAATCCCAGTTTCCCTTGGCAACTACTGGAGTTTTGAAGTGGATTGTCGAGACATTATCCCAGAGGTCTTTGTAATCTCTTCTCCTTCTGTCATTTTCGACTTCGGAGTAACTGCATGCTGGTTATGTGGCACTATATGCAATGCTGAGGTTATGTTGACAGAGTAAATGTAATATTTTTGTCATCTAATATAATGCATGTGACATAATGATAGTATGCCCTACAGGCTAACTAATGGGGAAGGGTGGTTATCTCCATTTTAAAAGCAACACATTTACAAATACTTGATTTAGCTGTGTACAAAATTGTGTTACATTTTGCCTCTGAAGATTTTTGAAGGACTCTTGGTTAAATTCAACTGCATGTTCAAATAAAGGAAAAAAGCTGAGGTCGATATTAGAAGGCGTTGGGGTGACGGTATTGTAAAAGAAACAAAGAATAACAGGGGGCCATTACTGATAACTAATCAAACAATTTTCTCAAAGATGACACATTGAAATCAAACAACGTGGGCACAAGACCTATTTTTCCGTCTGAATGAATCAAAATGTATTTATCCATATTACATTTCAATGGATTTCAAGATCACAAACAAGGTTTTTAAACATTAAAACCTTTTTCAACATTATACATATCCCTACTACCAATTCAGATACACTTATCTCCATTCATTCAACATACAGTAGTCATCATCAAACAAAACATTCAGTCACCATACAATCCAGCAACAAAACAACCAATTCAACTACACACTAAAAAACAATCCTTAGGTAATCTCAGGTTAAATATGTTTCATCACAGGCCAAAAGGACATAGCTCAAACAATGTGTACATATAATCAAACAAAATTAACTCCAAATCCAAAAATCCTTTTGGCCCAAACTTGAGTCTACGCGTTTCGAACCCCCTCGACTCTCGGGGTTCTCCTCAGGACCACCTAGCTGCAAAAAAAAAGAGAAAATTCTTGCGGCCATAATATATACTACAAACAACCTCTCTCTTCACTCTGTGCCTCTCGAGGCACCATCAGCTTACCTTAATTGCAAGCTAGATCAGCCGATCCAGCACTTTACTGGTAACATGACTCAGAAAACATCAAACATTGTCCGTAAATAACACTCTATATATGACTGGGTAGAATAAATCAAACCTCAAAACAAGTGCTCATCTTACTTTCAATGTAGTGGTTTTGGCGCTCTCCTAGAAAATGTTATCCCATTTGTTGCATCAGTTTTAGGGACACCTTCCTGGAAAAATACGAGAAAAACATCAGTCACACACCCTGATGTTTGGGATGATGGCGCTGAGTTTGAAGACCGGGTTCGACTAACTTGAAAATTAGAAGGTGAGAACTTGATTGGACCGCTCAGACGTTCTAGTCCTTTTTTTCCCTTTTTTCTGAAAACAACAAGGCACGCCGTGAGATTGACCTATAAGTGGGCATATCAACTTAAAAACTGCAAATGGGAGGGAATTCCCGAGGCATCTTAAGGTAAAGTTTACATGGCATACCTTGCGGCGTCAACAAGCGGGCTTCATGTGCTCCGTGGTATCCTTCGTTGCCTCGTACCACGGGCTGTGGTGTGAATCAATTACAACGCCGGAAGGTTGTTCTTTGTAATACGCTGTATTTCTGATTGAGCGCATAGCGTTTTGGGAAATGTAGTTTTCCCTCGACATTTTGGTGATTCCAACTACTGGTTGTATTGTAAAAATTGTGCAATATATGGTAAGATGTGCTTGTTGTTATTGCCCAGCAAATGGATTATATTAGAAAGCCATTAGCCCATTTGAATTCTGCAGTGATGTTTTACTTTACTCTATACCTGGCAGTTTTTCTTATGAATCAAATTGGTATTGGTAGTTGGGATGTGTGGTGTTGAAAAAGGTTTTAATGTTTAAAAAACTTTTTTGCGATCGTGAAATACATTGAAATGTAATTTGGATAAATACATTTTGATTAATTCAGACGGAAAAAGAGTTCTTGTGACCACGTTGTTTGATTTCAATGTGTGATCTTTGACAATAATCGTTTGATTAGGTATCAGTACTGGCCCCCCTGTTGTTCTTTGTTTAATTGAGGCTCAGCCTTACTGATTGGATCCCAAACCCTTGTCTGGTATTGGTATTGTAAATGAGGCACATAAAGAAGACATACAATCAATCAAATCGAAGTGCCAATGAAGGTAATGATGTTAATGAAAACTGTGTCTACTGGCTCAACAACTGAGTATCCTTTGTTGGGGCCAGAAACAGATAGTATCAAAAGATTATTAAGCTGAAAGAGGCTTCTTCAACCAACGCAACAAAAACATGGATTTTTTAGGACCAAAACAGTTCTAAGTGAATGTTTGCTTATCACCTGTCAGATCTGGTACCAGCAGCAGCCAATATCTTGGAGAACATCCAAACAATATTGAAGTGCAGAACACAATACAATACGAATCTCAAATCAATTTTGAAATTGTAATTCAAATTTAGCAAGAAAAGTGAAACATAAACAATAAAAAGTTTAAAAGGCGAACCAGAGATACTGATTTTCAAAGTATTCAAGCAAAAAAGAGTGAAGAAAATACAAAGTGCCTCTTAGTGTTAGATTTTGTAGTACACCAGGATGTAGGTATGATTTCAGGTTAAATGGGATGGAGCAGAGTTTAGGTGAGCCTAGCAGGTTATACCCGTCATAATTTTAATCCTGGGACTTTGCTACTTTTCTATTTCTCAAATTCCTCCAAAGGGGCAAGACAGGATGCTGAAGATGACAGGGGTCTGATGCACCCTTCCTTGGATCTCCACAGCACTGTGTCTCAGTCCTCCAGAGGTTGACTAATTCCAACATCTTTTTGATGCAGGGAAAGCCACTCTCAGCTCTCCTCCAGCCAACAGGTCCTCAATCCAGGAGTCTAGCCACCATGTCTTTATTCTGCAAAGTTCTTTGAAAGTCTACTCACAACTAGCCAGCTAGATCTTCATCAGAGCAGAGAACTCTTCTGCCTTTTGTTTCCTTTTCCTGCAACCAGGCAGAATCTTCTCCTTCCAGATGGTCTTCCGGGCACAAATATGTTCTGAGGAGGTAGGAATCAGGTGGTACTCTTATCTTGTTTGGAAAATTCCCTTGCCATATGTCACTGCACTAGTTTTAAACTTTACCCCGACCGGAGCACAATGGTTTTCTCAGAAGCCATACAATTCATTTATGTATGTGAGCTGTTGAAATACATAATGCATCTCCCATAAAACACTACCTTCCATGACACTGCTGCATTTCATGTGCCTGCTCACAATAGCCATGCTGGAAAGTTATAAAAGCAAATTTATGGTCACCAGTTTCTCAATACAGGTTTAAGGGCAGAACAGATCTTCTGTTGCACTGAATGACTGTGTCTAAGAACACATAGTTATAACACTTTCAAAAATAGACCCCATAGAAGGTGAAAAGTCATTATTTCCTAGCAGGTTATACATAGGTTAACACTATCAAAGTCTTTGCTCCTGTGTCAGTGAAAGGTAGTTTATAAAGTCTAGCTGCTATCACTGCCCCTAAACAGAATAGCCTCAATACATTTTCAGGCAGATATTGTCACAGGGATTTTAGCTGTTTCTCAATGAATCCTCTCAGGGAAATTCCACACACCCGAGCATGGTGGGAGAAGACGGTTGCCAGCACCTTCTAAACCAACCTCAATGGATCGGTACAGTCCTGAGAGAAGTGGAGAAAAAGTTGGTCACGCAATACTACTTCCTCACTTCCTCCTCTGATTCCACAAGTTTTCCCAGAGCAAAGAAACTAGAGAAGACAAATGCTAAAGTGCTGCTTCCTGTTAATATCCTCTTTTTCCCAAGTGTGTGCACAGATCCAACGGAAGGACTGGAGACGCAAGAACTACTACATCGGGTCCTACTGCATTCACTAACTTCTCCAGAATAAATAGAGACTAGAGGGAGACAGGGAAATTAGGGTAAAAAATATTGCACATGGCAATAGTTTTGTCACTGTAGTGGTTGCCTGGTTCGTAGCACTTAATACGCAGTCATAGAGGGATTGGAAGTACAGAAGAAGGGTTAGCAGGGTGTCAACATTCCATGAACAATGTTTTGTATACATTGTGGAGTTGAAGAGGGAAACTTGAGGGTGGAGATGGAGGGTGTCATCACACCTGTTACATTTTCCAGTGTATTGTTGTGGTAAGAAGATCCAAGCAGGTGGTAGCATCATCATTCTAATTTAATTTCTCAATGTGTTTCTGTGAGGTGTAGAAACGGGCTCTGGATCCTGTTGGAATTCTTGAAGGGTGGCAGCAAACCAGTTCTTGTGGTTTTACATAGGATTGGAGCAGATTTCTCCCCACCTACTGTCTGCCACCATCCTGCACATCTCCATAACTAAAAAAGGAGCATCTTGATAAGTAACTTGAGCATTATCACAGACAACCTCCAATCTATGCTCTCATTGCAAGGCTATACTGCTCTATATGAAAAATTTTGCGATGCTCACAATCCATATGAATAACTAGGGAGGTCAGATTAAATGTACGTGTACATTTTTGGTGTTCCTGTAAAGTTAAATTAAACGCATCCATTAGAGACTTTTTTCAAATATATATGCTTCATATCATAAGCAAGCAAGAAAAAATGTTTACCCACACATTAATACAAAACTGCTGCTGCTCTTCGTTTGCTTTATCCTTCCCTTCTTGTTGCTGCCAAAATTGACCATGTTTCTATTAATACGTTCCAATAACTCCAAATTTACTTACTTCATTGTAGCTTATTTCCAGTAATATTTCACTGCTGTCCAATAATGCATGCTATCCAGTCTCCCATATTTTACAATCAATCTGGAGCACCAAATAGAGCTCTTCTAACGCATGCAAAAAAGAAAACCAAGAGCATGCATAATAACCTGCACTTAAGTTAATGCAAGAAAGTTACTCTTTCAATGAATATAAGTTTTGTTTGGTTAAATAAAGTGCACAAGAAGACACAGGTGAAAAAGTAAGCAAGAAAAGATGAATACAATCTAACAAAGTTGATATACGTACACTAATAAGAAATAAGGCAAAATACCTAGGGTACAGCAAGAATTTACATTCTATACTTGTTAAGACAGTAATACAGCTATCCCCTAACAAATAATGTTTAAGGAGGAGGAAAGATACAAATTCAGCCCAGAAAACAGGGACAAATTTGACAGGGAGGGCAAGAGAAACAACAGAAAGTGGGTACACACATGCAACCAGAATGAAGACAAAAAGGAGGAGGAGTTACAAAGACTTAGGGCCTGACTTAGAGTCTGTGGATGAGTTAGTCCTTTCCAAATGTGACGGATGCCCCGTCCGCCTTATTATAAGTGAATTATATCCATCACGTTGCAATGCAGTAACCCATCGGTCAAACTCTAAAACAGGCCCTCAGGTCTCATGGAGAACACTGTGATATTTACTACAAAAATGGGTTATTGTGGAAAACACTGCAATATTCTCCATTGAGATCCACGGGCTGGTTCCATTACTTTTAGGATGGAAAAGTTCCCTGTTTGGTAAAGAATGTACAGCTTCCCTAGATCTGGAACCATGGTTATGAAATTGGTCATGAGACATACATGGATCATGATTGGGTGCCATGACCCAGGCCTGCTTTCATAGACTGCAATCTGCTATTGACCGGGAGGTGTGTCAAAAGGGCTTCCCAGAATGGGTTGGCCTAACCCAGAGTTGCAGAAATCCAAGAGCGGTGGTGATAGCATACCCGTTTGGTGAGCAGTACAGTGACTGAGCTGTATACCTTATTATGAAAAACAGTGGTCCATAGGATTGAGTTTTCACAACGACAAATAGAAATATAGACTCCAATCAGTACTATATTGACAAGATTTTCAGTACCCGGCCGGGCCTGAATTTTTATTTTCAAATATAGGTAAATTTAAAAGACCATCAAGAAGGTCTAATGTGACAATTAATAGGGTACAAGCCTGTACCTATCCAAAAAGTGCACTCAAGAAAAATTCAAGAGTAGGAAGAGAGCAAGGAAAAAGAAGGTGAAGAATATCAGGCAAAAAGAGCTGCGGAGCCAGTTGTCCCTTGCATCAATAACATATTAGCACTGCAAGTTCAGACAACCAATTCATGTAACAGTATAAACACAATGGACAGGTTACAGAATTGGAATGAGTGTCGACGGCGTTTCGATCCCCGGCTCCTAGTGAACTGGGATCATCATCAGGACAGTAAGAGTGTATTGCCTGTATGTGCTTTCTTTAAAACCTGTTAGTAATCACAATTTACAGAAATGAGAAAAAGAAGAAAAAAGAAGAAAATTCTGTTTAAATACAGCACTAATTACAGGTAAAATGCACGTAGTATTCATTAGTGTCATGCCATTGTGATCATGTTGATGCCAACCACACGTCCTTTAGTGTTCAAAACACATGCTTTATCCAAAAAGTGCAAGAACCGATTAAGTCAAGGCCGACTCGGAAAATAATACCGTGTGCATTTAAACGCTAACGTTGTTGCGCCTATTAGAGCGAACGTGGCTATATGTGTCGCTTTCAAGGATGACATAGTGGTGAAGCCGTGTTTGGCGCTAATTCTGTAGCTGGCACTAAGTGAAATTAACCACTTTACGGACCGTGGCGGTGGTGGCTAAGGTGTTTGGGTGATAAAATCATGCATCACGTGTGCCTGGGTTCTTTGCATGCCTCTTAACATGGCCATAGTGATGCCATAATGGTAATTAAAGGGCGCACCTTTTCAGGCGTTTTACATCAGCCTCCTAGTAGTTTATAAGGAATAATGAATCGAAAGGCTGGTACCTAAAGTAAACAAAACAAATTAGCCAAGAGTGCTGGTAATATGCGCTAATGATTAGAGCAGGGGGGAACACGACGTTACCTCGGTGTCCTATTTGGTAGGTTTTAGGGGGTGCTGCCATCAGTTCCTATCTTGTGATGAAGGAAGAATCCAATTATCTTGGAACTTGAGTCGTGTGTATTCCGTATTAGGCATATACACTGGGACTCGAGGGTCTGCAATTAAAAGGAATTCGAGCGTTAGGGCAAGAGAATGCTAATGGCCCATGGTGTTAACGCACAGAGAGTGGGAATGTCCCTGGGCCCGAGGGAGGTCGAGAACCCTTACCTTGGCGAGGAGATAATAGTCCTATTACTCGCGATCCGAGTTGGCAGCAAGCGGTGTGCACAATGGCAGCGCGCTGGCTTCACGATGATACGGAAGTCAGCCCGTGCACCGCCGCGTGTAATTAAATAAACAGTGACGAGGGAGTGAGCGCAGAGGGAGGCGAAAGGGGTGTCCCAGTGGCGGCCATCTTAAAGTGGTGTTTGTTTACTCACGCTAGGTGCAAGTGCTCTTTGTCATGCAATGTGCTAGGATTACAGAGCAATTTCAGTAACAGGGCAAACAGATTTACATAATGAGAAATTCTGCAACCTTTGTGTGGCATTTTCATCAGACCACCTTAGTCTCTGCACGAACAGTTATTGAGTTTTGGAAAGCATGATTTGGATTTCCAAAAGCAGACAGCATTATGTTACAACACATCATACATTAAGCTACTGAGCAAACTGGTGTTAAAAATACGGAAATTTTGACACTGTCATAAGTCAAAATCTGGCAATTCATAGCAATCCTGCCCAATCCTCAGTCCGGTTGAGACCATTCCGGATTGTGTCCAGAAGCAAAATACATTTCAGTTCCTCCTTGTTTAGGAGTTGAGCCATACAACCTCCTCTAGGTGGTAGCCTTAGTGCCTTTAGCACAGTCCATTTTAAGTCATTTTCTGTGTGCTTGGCACTGGCAAAATGTTCCACGAGCGGTGCATTCTGGGTTTGACACCGGATGCGGCTCTTGTGCTGGCAGATCCTTGTTTTCACCTTCTGCGATGTTTGACCCACATACATTTTCATACATGGACATTGAACCAAGTAAATAACATTACAGGTGTTACAATTAGAGAGTGAAGAGCTGGTAAAGGTGATGTTATTAAATACTCTGGTTTTCCCTTCAATGGTTATGTCACACACACTGCAGCTGCCACATTTCACATGTCCTACAATGGGGGACAGACCCCATATGCTTTCGAGTGTAGAGGATTGATTGGGGCTTGGCAGTGCTGCTCGGACTAGATGGTCCTTCAGATTTTTGCTTTTTTTAAAAGCAAATAAAGGGCGCTCAATTTCTAGTACGCCCGCATTAATGACAGGCCAGTGACGGAGTATCATCTTTCTCATTTTGTTTGACACGGGAGAAAAAGTGGTTACACAAGCTATTCTCTCCTGTGGGGTCTTAGTAGTGGGTGTCAGTAAGGTTTCTCTTGGTCTATACCATGCCCTTTTAAGGGCATTTTTAACAATACGCCTCGGGTAGCCCCTGTTTTTTTGTTTTTCTGCTAGGATGGCACCTTCTTTAAAATAATCCTGTCTGTACGAGCAATTTCTCCTGACCCGATGCGTATTGTTAAAAATGCCCTTAAAAGGGCATGGTATAGACCTAGAGAAACCTTACTGACACCCACTACTAAGACCCCACAGGAGAGAATAGCTTGTGTAACCACTTTTTCTCCCATGTCAAACAAAATGAGAAAGATGATACTCCGTCACTGGCCTGTCATTAATGCGGGCGTACTAGAAATTGAGCGCCCTTTATTTGCTTTTAAAAAAAGCAAAAATCTGAAGGACCATCTAGTCCGAGCAGCACTGCCAAGCCCCGATCAATCCTCTACACTCGAAAGCATATGGGGTCTGTCCCCCGTTGTGGGACATGTGAAATGTGGCAGCTGCAGTGTGTGTGACATAACCATTGAAGGGAAAACCAGAGTATTTAATAACATCACCTTTACCAGCTCTTCACTTTCTAATTGTAACACCTGTAATGTTATTTACTTGGTTCAATGTCCATGTATGAAAATGTATGTGGGTCAAACATCGCAGAAGGTGAAAACAAGGATCTGCCAGCACAAGAGCCGCATCCGGTGTCAAACCCAGAATGCACCGCTCGTGGAACATTTTGCCAGTGCCAAGCACACAGAAAATGACTTAAAATGGACTGTGCTAAAGGCACTAAGGCTACCACCTAGAGGAGGTTGTATGGCTCAACTCCTAAACAAGGAGGAACTGAAATGTATTTTGCTTCTGGACACAATCCGGAATGGTCTCATCCGGACTGAGGATTGGGCAGGATTGCTATGAATTGCCAGATTTTGACTTATGACAGTGTCAAAATTTCCGTATTTTTAACACCAGTTTGCTCAGTAGCTTAATGTATGATGTGTTGTAACATAATGCTGTCTGCTTTTGAAAATCCAAATCATGCTTTCCAAAACTCAATAACTGTTCGTGCAGAGACTAAGGTGGTCTGATGAAAATGCCACACAAAGGTTGCAGAATTTCTCATTATGTAAATCTGTTTGCCCTGTTACTGAAATTGCTCTGTAATCCTAGCACATTGCATGACAAAGAGCACTTGCACCTAGCGTGAGTAAACAAACACCACTTTAAGATGGCCGCCACTGGGACACCCCTTTCGCCTCCCTCTGCGCTCACTCCCTCGTCACTGTTTATTTAATTACACGCGGCGGTGCACGGACTGACTTCCGTATCATCGTGAAGCCGGCGCGCTGCCATTGTGCACACCGCTTGCTGCCAACTCGGATCGCGAGTAATAGGACTATTATCTCCTCGCCAAGGTAAGGGTTCTTGACCTCCCTCGGGCCCAGGGACATTCCCACCCTCTGTGCGTTAACACCATGGGCCATTAGCATTCTCTTGCCCTAACGCTCGAATTCCTTTTAATTGCAGACCCTCGAGTCCCAGTGTATATGCCTAATACGGAATACACACGACTCAAGTTCCAAGATAATTGGATTCTTCCTTCATCACAAGATAGGAACTGATGGCAGCACCCCCTAAAACCTACCAAATAGGACACCGAGGTAACGTCGTGTTCCCCCCTGCTCTAATCATTAGCGCATATTACCAGCACTCTTGGCTAATTTGTTTTGTTTACTTTAGGTACCAGCCTTTCGATTCAATATTCCTTATAAACTACTAGGAGGCTGATGTAAAACGCCTGAAAAGGTGCGCCCTTTAATTACCATTATGGCATCACTATGGCCATGTTAAGAGGCATGCAAAGAACCCAGGCACACGTGATGCATGATTTTATCACCCAAACACCTTAGCCACCACCGCCACGGTCCGTAAAGTGGTTAATTTCACTTAGTGCCAGCTACAGAATTAGCGCCAAACACTGCTTCACCACTATGTCATCCTTGAAAGCGACACATATAGCCACGTTCGCTCTAATAGGCGCAATAACGTTAGCGTTTAAATGCACACAGTATTATTTTCCGAGTCGGCCTTGACTTAATCGGTTCTTGCACTTTTTGGATAAAGCATGTGTTTTGAACACTAAAGGACGTGTGGTTGGCATCAACATGATCACAATGGCATGACACTAATGAATACTACGTGCATTTTACCTGTAATTAGTGCTGTATTTAAACAGAATTTTCTTCTTTTTTCTTCTTTTTCTCATTTCTGTAAATTGTGATTACTAACAGGTTTTAAAGAAAGCACATACAGGCAATACACTCTTACTGTCCTGATGATGATCCCAGTTCACTAGGAGCCGGGGATCGAAACGCCGTCGACACTCATTCCAATTGTGTAACCTGTCCATTGTGTTTATACTGTTACATGAATTGGTTGTCTGAACTTGCAGTGCTAATATGTTATTGATGCAAGGGACAATTGGCTCCGCAGCTCTTTTTGCCTGATATTCTTCACCTTCTTTTTCCTTGCTCTCTTCCTACTCTTGAATTTTTCTTGAGTGCACTTTTTGGATAGGTACAGGCTTGTACCCTATTAATTGTCACATTAGACCTTCTTGATGGTCTTTTAAATTTACCTATATTTGAAAATAAAAATTCAGGCCCGGCTGGGTACTGAAAATCTTGTCAATATAGTACTGATTGGAGTCTATATTTCTATTTGTCGTTGTGAAAACTCAATCCTATGGACCACTGTTTTTCATAATAATTGATTGCCCAAGGTCCCTAGGTACCCATTGGGTCTCCCTTGTTTTCTGAAAATATATATGAGCTGTATACCTTGTCATGGGAGTGGAGCCTACTGGCCCGCTCGGTTGAAGTTCTGCAACTCCATTTGCAACTTGCTTGTCCTACAGGAGAGGAATGTAGTGCTGTGAAGTACCCACGTTCTACTGTGTGCTTAAATATGCATGTATGAGTGCCAGTGAGAGCCTATAGCTTGGAGTTCTGTGGTTTCCATCTTGGGAAGCACAGGGCATGACAATTCTAAGATGGTGCAGAGCACTGCAGATCCAGAGCAGAGATGTGGATTGCTGACACTCCTGGGGCAGGCGATGGGGCAGAGTAAAGCTACACTAGGTGGGAGCTGTGTGCATCAAATGTGCATCATGTATCCGGAAGGGTGCTGGGCATGAAGGCCAGAGCACAGTGTTTACAGAAACACAGAACCCTTAAAGGTGGGAAGCCTAATCCTTTGAGAGGCCTACCTCACAGGAGGCTGACACTCATGTGTAGCACTTTGTTTCATTCATGACCTGGGTAGTGGGCCCATCAACACTGGTGCAACCCCTGCTGGGGCAGACATGACTCTGGATAAAAAAAGAACTAAGGACTGGGCTTTTAAAAGAACCTGACACCACAATCAGAATTTTCAGAGGGCCAGTTTCTAAATCACATTAGTGCCTGGAAAGACTGTACAAAAGTGAAAGCTGAAAACGTACTTGTTATTCAGAGCTGTGACATTATTACCACAACTTGAGCTACTGCAACGAGGACAAGGACCCAAGGTCTGCTGGACTTTCAGTTGTGCAGGGGTCACTGCCCATGACTCCAAGAACAGTTGCCAAGGACCTTGAGCTCCAGGCTGCCTGCCTGCTACCTGCCAAGACCAGTGAACCTTGTGAGGAAGAGGAAAGCATGAAAGGAGCAAGGTTCAGCAGGGATCCAGGGACAAACGGTAGGTCCTTCTAGACTGACTACATTGGGAGAGAGTGCCAGTGCACCTATGGCCAACTGCATTGTAGGCTGTCACCCATGGACATCATTTAGGCCATCACATTTTAGCTTTGATTGGGGATCGTTGCTGTTGGAAGACTGGACCGCTGCTCAAGTACTTTGTCTGGGCCATTGCCCAGGGAACCTAGTGTACTCCTGGGGACCCCCTGTGTGCCATAAGTGGGCCTGTCCAAATTTGAGGCCTCCGTCCATAACCCCGAGTGTGCACCATCAAGCCCATGTAGCCCGGAAGCTAGTTACCGCCTGTTGATTGTCAGACTTGCACACCAGGAAGGATTCTGTAGGATCAGGAGGTTCCTACCTTCCGTCCAGACTGCCAACTGCTGCCAAAAGGGTCCTTCACCACCGAAGAATGTTTATGACTTGTCAAAGGTTCTCTGCCCGACGCCACGCCGCAGCACATCATCCCAATGCTGAAGGGTCTGGAAACTGCACCAAAGCATGGGGAGGATTGTTATATTGAGGCTTCTGCCTGGGTATGATGCATTGAGCAGGGGATCATTAAGACTTAGGGACTAATACTCAATGCCAATTTGCAGCATGAGAGAACTGTGCAAGAGACTTCATATATAGAAGTCAAGAGCAGGGGGGTTGCACCTGTAGGAGAGTCACCTTATATACAACCTACACACTTCAGAACATGGGAGTGGGCCTATACAGGAGCGACTCGGGAGAACTCACCTAAAGCACTACATGTGGGTTTTTAAGGGATTGTGTTGTATTGTATTGTATGGCATATTTATATAGTGCAAAACTGTCACCCAAAGGGTAACCTGGCGCTTACTTCACTGTGATAGATTTGAGCTGTTGTGTGTAATAAATACCAATTGTTTCATAAAACTCAGTATCGGTCTGGACCTGATTTATTGGGACAGCTGGATGGCATATTGAGTCGTGGGTTTATGCTTACATTGGCACTTTAGCTTCCCCTTGGAAGACTTTGACTGCTCAACCTGTGCTACCACAGATAATAAAGTTCCTACAGGGTAGTACATGGTCCAGTTGTGCAGTGCTCCTGATAGGCTGGGCTCCAAGACAGCAGGAGAAAAAGGCCCCCATCTCTACAATGGGGCTCATCAACCTTTTCTTGCCATGTGGCCCTCTGAAGGGGTTCCGACAAACACTCATCTCAGAAAAAACTTATGGGGAGCATTTATTTGTGGGCTCCTGATGGTGGGGCAAGAGGTCTTTTGTGTTCTGAGGACCTCGGGGCTAAAGGGGACTTCATCCCCCGGGCAGCAGTGCACCAGGATGCGGGTTTGCAGAATGGTGTAAAAAGGTGGCATGACCTGGGACCACTCTCAGCAATCCAGCTGTGTGGGCCTAACTGGAGGTACCTGGTGGGCTAGTTGGCCCCCAGGGACCCTCAGGATTCCAGGGGTCTTAATCCCCCAACCCAGAATGCACCAGGAGGTGCGTTTGCAGAGTGGTGGAGAAAGGTGCGTGGCCTGTGCCCACCTGTCAGCAATCCCAGCATCTGGGACATACTAAAGGGATCAGGTAGGCTAGTTGGCCCCTAAGGACCCCCCCGCAGTGAAGGGGTCTTTAATCCCCATCCAAGTGAGTGCCAGGAAGTGTGTTTGCAGAGTGGTGGGGAAAGGGGGCATGGCCTGCTTTGAGAACTTAGTAATCCTGATGTGTGGGACTTACTGGAGGTAATAGGAGGGGTAGTTGGCCCCCAAGGTTGACCATGGGGGCCTACTACCTCTCCTGTTAACTCCAAGATGTCCAACACAGTAAGATTGCTAATAGGTCTTCGGAGGCCACACTCACCTTTCTCCTGGCACAGTACTGGTTAGGGGATAAAGTCCACTTTCTCCTGAGGGACTTTAGTGTCCAAGTAGACCTCCTGGTACCTCCTTTAAGTCCTACGCAGTGGAATTCCTGAGTGCTGGTCGGAGGCCCATCCCCCTTTTTCCACCACTCTGCAAATGCGACTACTAGTTGTAATAGGTCTCAGATTTGTGAGAGTTAGAGCTATTGATGCTGTAAATGTAATTTTTTTTAATGCTTTTGGAGTGGAGTGGATGTACGTTGTGTGTAGTGAAATTATGTGGTACGTTGTGCAGTGAAATTATGTGGATAAAAAGTATGTTGTATTTAGTGTATAGGAATTATGTAGAGTGGAATTATGTGTTATGGAGACTAATTATGTGGTATGGTAGTCTGTGTTGTGGAGTGGTAACCTCAGGTCTAGGCTTTCTCATTTCCATGGAAGCTAAACTATGAACTTGATGATACAAAAAAAAGAAGGAATCACTGAGGAGCACTTCTGGACATAGTCAGAGGTATGAGCATAGCCTCTGGAATTATGCAACTGTTTGGCTGCACGGACTTTCGCACAATTATACATGTTCTGCATTAGCCAAATAATCTATCATTTGCTAGCTAATCTGCAGATGTGAACAAAAAACCCTTGTTTCTAGCTCAAACGGCATAAAAGTTACCAAAAATGCAGCAACAAGTGATACAGGATGGCGGGAGGTACTTTGTAAACCTAGAATGGTTACCTGTTACTTATTGCTAAATGTGAGTGTTAAATTGGTACTAATGGTGTGCAAGCCACTCTTGCTTATTTCTGCGCCTCTCTTGCCTCTTTCTGCATTACTGTTGCTTCTTTCTGCACATTTCTTTCTTTTACTTCTCTTCTCTTGCCTCTTTCTGCACATCTCTTCTACTTTCTACACCTCTATTGCCTCTTTTAGCACCTCTGTTGCCTCTTTCTGCATCCCACTTGCTTCTTTGTGTACCTCTATTGCCTCTTTCTGCCCCTCTCTTGCCTCTTTCTGCACCTCTCTTCCCTCTTTCTGCACCCCTCTTGCCTCTTTCTGCACCTCTCTTCCTTCTTTCTGTACTTTTTGTGTTTCTTTCTGCAGCTCTCTTGCTTCTTTCTGCGCCCCTTGCTGATTTCTCCTCCATGTTCCCTCTTTTTTTGCCCCTCTTGCTGCACATCTGTTGCTTCTTTTTGCACTACTCTTGCTTCTTTCTGCACCGCTCTTGCTTCTTTCTGCACCCCTCTCGTGACTTTCTCCACCCCTGTTCAATCAATCAGGTGTTTGTTAAGCGTGATTACTCACCGTAAGGGTCTAAAGGCGCTGGGGGGTCGCAGGTTCCAGTCCATCAAGGAGGGGTCTGTCGAAGACCAGGTTTTGAGGTTTCTTGCGAAGATGGGGACCAATGTTATCTGTCTGAGGTGGAACGGAAGGTCGTTTCAGGCTCTGGCCGCGCAGAATGAGAAGGAGCGGTCTTCTGATCTGCTCTTTCTGGTGTGGGGAACCACGACATAGGAGAGCTGGGCTGATCATAGGGTCCTTTGCGGTGTGTGAAAATTGAGTTGGCTGTTCCGGTATGCTGGTCCGGTTTTGTGGAGGGCCTTGTGAGCTCGGGTTAGCCTCTTGAAGGTGACTCTAGCTTCGATGGGGAGCCTGTGGAGTGTACGCAGGTGTTGGGTGATGTGGCAGCGTCTTGGCAGGTTTAGGACCAGTCTTGCTGCGCCGTTTTGGATGTTCTGTAGCTTGTGGGTGAGGTTTTTGTTTATTCCAGCATAGAGTATGTTGCCTTTGTCGAGCCTGCTGGTGACCAAGGCATGAGTGATGGTCTTTCTGTGTTCAAGGGGGATCCATTTTAATGTCTTACATAGGAGGCGGAGGGTGTGGAAGCAGGAAGACGAGGCAGAGCTGAACTGGTGGTCCATTTTGACCTATGAGTCAAGGATGATTCCCAGGTTGCGTGCGTGGTCCATGGGGTGGGCGGGCCTCCGAGGGAAGGGGGGCTAGCAGGTGTCAGTCCAGGCATCAGGGTTTGGGCCTATGATGAGTACTTCCATTTTTTTGGTGTTTAGTTGTAGGCAGCTGTTTTTCATCCATTTGTCAACAGCTTCCATACCTTCTCGAAAGTTGTGTCTGGCGGTGCTGGGTTCATTGGTTAGAGAGAGGATGAGTTGGGTGTCGTCTGCATATGACACAATGTTGAGTCTGTAGGTTCTGACGATGGGGGCGAGCGGAGCCATGTGGATGTTGAAGATCATAGGGCTGAGGGAGGACCCCTGGGACACTCTGCAGGTGGTAGGTATAGGGTCCTAGAGGAAAGGGGGGAGTCTGACCCGCTGCATATCTCTTGCCTCTTTCTCCATCCCTCATCCCTCTTTTCTGGACCTCTGTTGCTTCTTTCTGCACTTCTCTTGCCTCTTTCTGTACCTCTGTCCCTGATTTTTACAGTCCTTGTGCCTTTTTCTGCACTCTTCTTCCCTCTTTCTGCTCCCCTCTTGCCTATTTCTCCACTTCTGTTCCTTCTTTCTGCACTTCTTTTGTTTGTTTCTTCACCTCTCTCGCTTCTTTCAGTATCCCTCTTGCCTCTTTCTCCACCCCACTTCCCCCTTTCTGCATATCTGTGGCTTCTTTCTGCACTTCTCTTGCTTCTTTCTGCACCCCTCTTTCTACTTTCTGCACCACTCCTGCCTCTTTCTGCATCCCTCTTCCCTCTTTCTGAACTCGCCTTGCCTCTTTCTGAACCTCTGTTACTTCTCTCTGCACTTCTTTTGTTTCTTTCTGTACCTCTCTTGCTTCTTCCTACACCCCTCATGCCTAATTCTCCACCCTTTTCCCCCTTTCTGCATCACTGTTGCTTCTTCCTGTACTTCTCTTGCCTCTTTCTGCACCTCTGTCACTTCTTTCTGCAACCCTTGTGCCTCTTTCTGCTCCCCTTGTGTCTCTTTCTGCACATCTGTTGCTTCTTTCGGTACTTCTTTTGTTTGTTTCTGCACCCCTCTTCCCTCTTTCTGCATTATTCTTGCCTCTTTCTGAACCTACGTTCTTTCTTTCTACACTTCTTTTGTTTCTTTCTGTACCTCTCTTGCTACTTTCTGTACCCCTCATGCCTCTTTCACACCCTCTTCCCTCTTTCTGCACCCCTTTTACCTCTTTCTGCACCTCTGTTCCTTCTTTCTGCACTTCTTTTGCTTCCTTCTGCACCTCTCTTATTTCTTTTTGCATCCTCTTGCCTCTTTCGCCACCCCACTTCTCCCTTTCTTCACCTCTGTTTGCTTCTTTCTGCCTCTCTCTTGCTTTATTCGGCACCACTTGTGCCTCTTTATGCACCCTTCTGTCCTCTCTCTGTACCCCTCTTCCCTCTTTCTACACCCCTGTTCCTTCTTTCTGCTCTTTTGTTTCGATTTGCATATCTCTTGCTTCCTTCTCCAACCCTGTTCCCCCTTTTTACATCTCTGTTGCTTCTTTCTGCAATTCTCTTGTCTCTTTCTCCACCCCATCCCTCTTTCTGCACCTCTGTTCCTTTTTGTGTATTTCTTTTGTTTCTTTCTGCAACTCTCTTGCTTCTTTCTGTGTCCTTCTTGCCTTTTTTCCCCACCACTTCCCCCTTCCTGCATCTCTGTTGCTTCTTTATGTATTTCTCTTGCTTCTTTCTACACCTCTCTAGCTTCTTTCTGCACCCCTCATGCCTCTTTCTGCACCCCTCTTCCCTCTTTCTGCACTCCGCTTGCCTCTTTCTGTACATATTTAGTTTCTCTCTGCACTTGTATTTCTTTCTACTCCTCTCTTGCTTCTTTCTCCTTCCTTCTTGCCTCTTTCTCCACCCCACTTCCCCCTTTCTGCATCTCTGTTGCTTCTTTATGCATGCCTCTTGGTCTTTCTATACCTATCTTGCTTCTTTCTACACCCCTCATGCCTCATTCTGCACCCCTCTTCCCTCTTTCTGCACTCCTCTTGCCTGTTTCATTGCATATTTAGCTTCTTTCTTCACTTTTATTTCTTTCTACACCTCTCTTGCTTCTTTCTAGACCCTTCTTGCCTCTTTGTCCACCCCTCATCCCCCTTTCTGCATCTCTGTTGCTTCTTCCTGCACTTCTATTGCTTCCTTCTACACCTCTGTCCCTTCTTTCGCAAACCCTAGTGCCTCTTTCTGCACCCCTCTTCACTCTTGCTGCTCCCCTCTTAACTGTTTCTACATCTCTGTTCCTTCTTTCTGCACTTCTTTTCTTTCTTTCTGCAATTCTCTTGCTTATTTTTGTGTCCCTCTTGCCTCTTTTCCCAGCCCAATTCCACCTTTCTGCATCTCAGTTGCTTATTTCAGTACTTATCTTGCTTCTTTCTGCATCTCTCTTGCTTCTTTCTGTACCCCTCTTCCCAATTCCTGCACTCCTCTTGCCTCTTTCTCCACCTCTCTTGCTTATTTCTGTACTTCTTTTGTTTCTTTCTACACTTCTCTTGCTTCATTCTGTACCCCTCTTGCCTCTTTCTCAGCTCTTCTTCCCACTTTCTGCATCTCTGTTGCATTTTTCTGCACTTCTCTAGCCTCTTTCTGCACCTCTGTCACTTCTTTTTCTAACCCTTGTGCCTCTTTATGCACCCCTCTTTCCTCCTTCTGCTCTCCTCTTGTCTCTTTCTGCATCTCTGTCACCCCTTTCTGTACTTCTTTTGTTTCTTTCTGTACCTCTTGTGTTACTTTCGGCACCCTTTGTGCTTCTCCGTACCTCTCTTCCCTCTTTCTGCACTCCTCATGTCTCTTTCTGCACCTCTATTCCTTCTTTCTGCATTTTGTTTGTTTCTTTCTGCACCCCTCATGCCTCTTTCACACCCCTGTTCCCTCTTTCTGCACCCCTCGTGCCTCTTTCTGTACCTCTGTCCCTGATTTTTACAGCCCTTGTGCCTATTTCTGCACTCTTCTTCCCTCTTCTGCTCCCCTCTTGCCTATTTCTCCACTTCTGTTCCTTCCGTCTGCACTTCTTTTGTTTGTTTCTTCACCTCTCTCGCTTCTTTCTGTATCCCTCTTGCCTCTTTCTCCACCCCACTTCCCCCTTTCTGCATATCTGTGGCTTCTTTCTACACTTCTCTTGCTTCTTTCTGCACCCCTCTTTCTACTTTCTGCACCACTCCTGCCTCTTTCTGCATCCCTCTTCCCTCTTTCTGCACTAGCCTTGACTCTTTCTGAACCTCTGTTACTTCTCTCTACACTTCTTTTGTTTCTTTCTGTACCTCTCTTGCTTCTTCCTACACCCCTCATGCCTAATTCTCCACCCCTTTTCCCCCTTTCTGCATCACTGTTGCTTCTTCCTGTACTTCTCTTGCCTCTTTCTGCACCTCTGTCACTTCTTTCTGCAACCCTTGTGCCTCTTACTGCTCCCCTTGTGTCTCTTTCTGCACATCTGTTGCTTCTTTCGGTACTTCTTTTGTTTGTTTCTGCACCCCTCTTCCCTCTTTCTGCATTCTTCTTGCCTGTTTCTGAACCTACGTTCTTTCTTTCTACACTTCTTTTGTTTCTTTCTGTACCTCTCTTGCTACTTTCTGCACCCCTCTTGCTTCTTTCTGTACCCCTCATGCCTCTTTCATACACTCTTCCCTCTTTCTGCACCCCTTTTACCTCTTTCTGCACCTCTGTTCCTTCTTTCTGCACTTCTTTTGTTTCCTTCTGCACCTCTCTTATTTCTTTTTGCATCCTCTTGCCTCTTTCGCCACCCCACTTCTCCCTTTCTTCACCTCTGTTTGCTTCTTTCTGCCTCTCTCTTGCTTTTTTCAGCACCACTTGTGCCTCTTTATGCACCCTTCTCTCCTCTCTCTGTACCCCTCTTCCCTCTTTCTGCACCCATGTTCCTTCTTTCTGCTCTTTTGTTTCGATTTGCATATCTCTTGCTTCCTTCGCCAACCCTGTTCCCCCTTTTTACATCTCTGTTGCTTCTTTCTGCACTTCTCTTGTCTCTTTCTCCACCCCATTCCTCTTTCTGCACCTCTGTTCCTTTTTGTGTACTTCTTTTCTTTCTTTCTGCAACTCTCTTGCTTCTTTCTGTGTCCTTCTTGCCTTTTTCTCCATACCACTTCCCCCTTCCTGCATCTCTGTTGCTTCTTTATGTATTTCTCTTGCTTCTTTCTACACCTCTCTAGCTTCTTTCTGCACCCCTCATGCCTCTTTCTGCACCCCTCTTCCCTCTTTCTGCACTCCGCTTGCCTCTTTCTGTACATATTTAGTTTCTCTCTGCACTTGTATTTCTTTCTACACCTCTCTTGCTTCTTTCTCCTTCCTTCTTGCCTCTTTCTCCACCCCACTTCCCCCATTCTGCATCTCTGTTGCTTCTTTATGCATGTCTCTTGGTCTTTCTATACCTATCTTGCTTCTTTCTACACCCCTCATGCCTCATTCTGCACCCCTCTTCCCTCTTGCTGCACTCCTCTGGCCTGTTTCTGTAGCTTCTTTCTGCACTTTTATTTCTTTCTACACCTCTCTTGCTTCTTTCTAGACCCTTCTTGCCTCTTTGTCCACCCCTCATCCCCCTTTCTGCATCTCTGTTGCTTCTTCCTGCACTTCTATTGCTTCCTTCTACACCTCTGTCCCTTCTTTCGCAAACCCTAGTGCCTCTTTCTGCACCCCTCTTCACTCTTGCTGCTCCCCTCTTAACTGTTTCTACATCTCTGTTCCTTCTTTCTGCACTTCTTTTCTTTCTTTCTGCAACTCTCTTGCTTATTTTTGTGTCCCTCTTGCCTCTTGCTCCAGCCCAATTCCACCTTTCTGCATCTCTGTTGCTTCTTTATGTACTTATCTTGCTTCTTTCTGCATCTCTCTTGCTTCTTTCTGTACCCCTCTTCCCAATTCCTGCACTCCTCTTGCCTCTTTCTCCACCTCTCTTGCTTATTTCTGTACTTCTTTTGTTTCTTTCTACACTTCTCTTGCTTCATTCTGTACCCCTCTTGCCTCTTTCTCAGCTCTTCTTCCCACTTTCTGCATCTCTGTTGCATCTTTCTGCACTTCTCTTGCCTCTTTCTGCACCTCTGTCACTTCTTTTTCTAACCCTTGTGCCTCTTTCTGCACCCCTCTTTCCTACTTCTGCTCTCCTCTTGTCTCTTTCTGCATCTCTGTCACTCCTTTCTGTACTTCTTTTGTTTCTTTCTGTACCTCTTGTGTTTCTTTCGGCACCCCTTGTGCTTCTCCGTACCTCTCTTCCCTCTTTCTGCACTCCTCTTGTCTCTTTCTGCACCTCTATTCCTTCTTTCTGCATTTTGTTTGTTTCTTTCTGCACCCCTCGTGCCTCTTTCACACCCCTGTTCCCTCTTTCTGCACCCCTCGTGCCTCTTTCTGTACCTCTTTTCCTTCTTTTCACACTTCCTTTGTTTCTTTCTGCACTTCTCTTGTTTCTTTTTGCATCCCTATTGCCTCTTTCTACACCCCACTTCCCACATCCCCCTTTCTGCATCTCTGTTGCTTCTGCAAACGCTTCTCTTGCTTCTTTCTGCACCTCTCTTGCTTTATTCTGCACCCCTTGTGCCTCTTTCTGCATACCTTCCCCTCTTTCTTCACTCCTCTTGCCTCTTTGTGCATCTCTGTTGCTTCTTTCTGTACCCCCTTGCTTCTTTGTCCACCCCTTTTCCCTCTTTCTTTACCCTTTGCCTTTTCTGCACCTCTGTTTCTTTTTTCTGTACTTGTTTTGTTTCTTTCTGTACATCTCTTGCTTTTTTCTGTACCCCTTGTGCCTCTTTCTGCAACCCTCTTCCCTTTTTTACACCCCTCTTGCCTCTTTCTGCACCTCCCTTGCTTCTTTCTGTAACACTTGTGCTTCTTTCTACACCCCTCTCGCCAATTTCCCCACCCGTTCCTCCTTTTTGCATCTCTGTTGCTTCTCTCGTCACTTCTCTTGCCTCTTTCCTCACCGTTCATCCCTTTTTTGCACCTCTGTTGCTTTTTTCTACACTTCTCTTGCTTCTTTCTGCACCTCTGTCACGTCTTCTGCAACCCTTGTGCCTCTTTCTGCACCTTTCTTCCCTCTTTCTCTATCCCACTTCCCCCTTTCTGCATCTCTGTTGCTTCTTTCTGCACTTCTCTTGCTTCTTTCTGCACCTCTGTTGTTTCTTCCTGCACACCTTGTGCCTCTTTCCGCACCGGTCTTGCCTCTTTCTCCACCCCACTTCCCCTTTTTGCATCTCTATTGTTTCTTTCTACACTTGGCTTGCCTCTTTCTCCACCCCTCATTCGTCTTTCGGCACCTCTGGTGCTTCTTTTTGTACTTTTATTGCTTATTTCTGCATCTCTCTTGCTTCTTTCTGCACCCCTTGTACCTCTTTCTGTACTTATTTTGTTTCTTTCTGCACCTCTCTTGTTTCTTTCTACATACATTTTACCACTTTCTGTACCCCTCTTGCCTCTTTTAGCACCTTTGTTCCTTCTTTTTGCACTTCTTTTGATACAGACATTCACACAGATTAGTCATTCACCCATGCATTCACTAAGACACTTTTAATCTCTCACTTAAACAAATACTGATGTCATGAGTGATGTCACTGACCATGTCATGAATGAAGTAATATGTGACGTCATCCGCAGTTCATTGCAGGGGCGCGAGTCATAGTTAGCTGAACTAACTGTAATGGAGGAATTTCAATGGTTTTGTATGAGTGAAATGCCCAACTAACTATAACGCCCCTGAAACCTATGTTTTTTTCAGTTAATTTCTAAGGTTTTTTAAATGCTAATTTCTAACTATAAAGTGCCTGAAACCTATGGTTTTTTCAGAGAATTTCAAAGGTTTTCTTAAATGCTAATTCCTAATTATAACATGCCTGAAACCTATGGTTTTTGAAGTGAATTTCTAAGGTTTTTTAAATGCTAGTTTCTAACTATGCCTACAGAGGTAGGACATGTGAAGAAAGAAGAAAAAACACACAGAAAGTAGCAAAAGAAATGCAGAAAGAAGCAACAGAAGTCCTCAAAGATGAAGAAAAATGCAGGAAGAAGTAGGACATGTGTAGAAAGAACCAACAGAAGAGCAGAAAGAGGCCTTGTTACAAAATCATCTTGTGCCCACAACTTTTTCAGACTGGTACTGGTGTTAACTGACTCTGACTTACCAGGCGTAGAGCCAGTGGTATTCTAAAAGACACTTAGAATACAGTGGAAACACCTACATACACTGGAGAACACTATGTGTTGCGGTACCCCTTTGATTAGCATGACCTCCTCTGTAAGCCCCTAGTACATAATATGGCAGGGGGATAATAACTACCTCTTAAAATGTGCCACGGGGTGCGTTTGCACACTGGTGAAGGGAAAGGGGGGGGGGGCTGAGGTGATATGTGTGCAGTTGGGGAATAAAGTCCCCTTGAATCATTAGGGTCCCTGGGGGCCAACTGACACACTAGGTATGTCCAGAAAGTGCCACAGAGTTGCATTGCAGAGAGGTGTAAAATGGGGCATGGCCTCGGACCATCTCTCAGCAATGCAGCTCTGTGGTGCTTACTGGAGGTACATGGTGGGCTAGTTGGACCCAGGGGCCCTCAGGATTGAAGGGGAATTATTTGCACAACTTAAAACGTGCCACAGGGCGTGTTTGCACACGTCACCTCAGGCCCGGTACCCTCCCTTCACCACTTGGTAAACGCACCCTGTGGCTGTTTTAAGTTGGGAGATTAAGTCCCCTTGAATCCTGAGGGTCCCTAGGGTCCAACTAGCCCACTAGGTACCTCCAGTAAGCACCAGAGAGCTGTGTTGCAGAGAGGTGTAAAAAGGGGCATGGCCTGGACCACCTTTCTGCAACGCAGCGCAGTGGCACTTACTGGAAGCACCTGGTGGGCTAGTTGGCCCCCAGGGACTCTCAGTATTGAAGGTGAATTATTTCCCCAACTGAAAACGCGCCACAGGACGTGCTTGCAAACGGCACCTCAGGCCCCGTCCCCTCCCTTCACCACTGTGTAAACATGCCCTATCGCTGTTTTAAGTTGGGAGATTAATTTCCCTTGAATCCTAAGGGGCCCTAGGGTCCAACTATCTCACTAGGTACCTCCAGTAAGCACCTCCGAGCTGCATTGCAGAGAGGTGTACAAAGGGGCACGGACTAGTCCACCTCTCTGCAATGCAGTGTAGTGGTGCTTACTGGAAGCACCTGGGGGGCTAGTTGCCCCCCAGAGGCCCTCAGGATTAAAGCATAATTATTTCCCCTACTAAAAACGCGCCGCAGGGCATGTTTGGACACGTCACCTCAGGCCTCGTCCCCTCCCTTCACCACTGTGTAAACATGCCCTGTGGTCATTTTAAGTTGGAAGATTAAGTCCCCTTGAATCCTGAGGGTCCCTAGGGTCCCACTAACCCACTAGGTACCTCCAGTAAGCACCACAGAGCTGTGTTGCAGAGTGGTGTAAAAAGGGGGCATGGCCTGGACCATCTCTCTGCAACGCAGCACAGTGGCACTTACTGGAAGCACCCGGTGGGCTAGTTGGCTCCCAGGGGCCCTCAGGATTGAAGGGGAATTATTTCCTCAACTTAAAACGTGCCACGGGGTGTGTTTGCACACGTCACCTCAGGCCCGGTCCCCTCCCTTCACCACTGGGTAAACGTTTTAAGTTGGGAGATTAAGTCCCCTTGAATCCTGAGGGTCCCTAGGGTCCAACTAGCCCACTAGCTACCTCCAGTAAGCACCACGGAGCTGCGTTGCAGAGAGGTGTAAAAAGGGGCATGGCATGGACCACCTTTCTGCAACACAGCGCAGTGGCGCTTACTGGAAGCACCTGGTGGGCTAGTTGACCCCCAGGGACTCTCAGGATTGAAGGTGAATAATTTCCCCAACTGAAAACGCGCCACAGGATGTGTTTGCACACGGCACCTCAGGCCCCGCCCCCTCCCTTCACCACTGTGTAAACATGCCCTATGGCCATTTTAAGTTGGGAGATTAAGTCCCCTTGAATCCTGAGGGTCTCTAGGATCCAACTAGCTTACTAGGTACCTCAAGTAAGCACCACTGAGCTGCTTTGTAGAGAGGTGTAAAAAGGGGCATGGACTAGTCCACCTCTTACTGGAAGCACCTGGGGGGGCTAGTTGGCCCCCAGAGGCCCTCGGGATTAAAGCAGAATTATTTCCCCAACTTAAAACGCGCCACAGAGCGTGTTTGGACACGTCATCTCAGGTCTCGTCCCCTCCCTTCACCACCGTTTAAACATGCCCTGTGGCCGTTTTAAGTTGGGAGACTAAGTCCCCTTGAATCCTGAGGGTCCCTATGGTCCAATTAACCCACTAGGTACCTCCAGTCAGGTGCCACAGAGGTGCGTTGAAGATAGGTGTAAAAAGGGGCACGGCCTAGACCACTACTCTGCAACGCAGTGCAAAGGCGCTTACTGGAAGCACCTGGTGGGCTAGTTGGCCCCCAGGGACCCTCAGGATTGAAGGGGCATTATTTACCCAACTTAAAACGCGCCACAGGGCGTGTTTGCAAATGTCATCCCAGGCCCCGTCCTCTCTCTTGACCACTGTGTAAACACAAAAGCAAAACAACAATTGATGGACAGAATGCAGAACAATGTCATACATTCACCCCAGTACAGAGATCTGGGCCTAAATCCATCGTTTTTTTCCACTCCACAACACCCCAGTTCAGACATGGCCATATGCAAATCAGACTTGACTCTGTGCCTCATGGGAAGAGTCCAGCCCGAACTGCCAAGCCATCTCTTTCCTGGACCGGAATCAAGCATCCTAGGACCGGTTTCTGGCTATCAGCCGTCTTCAGCCAGGATAGCTTGACTCCAGTGGTGTGGAGAGCATGGGACTCACGTCTGAGCATACCCATCGCACTCGGGGGGCCAAATGCAAAACAACAATTGATGGACAGAATGCAGAACAATGTCATACATTCACCCCAGTACAGAGATCTGGGCCTAAAGCCTAAAAGCACCTGGTGGGCTAGTTGCCTCCCATTGGCCCTCAGGATTGAAGGGGAATTATTTCCCCAACTTAAAACGCGCCACAGGGCGTGTTTGCACACGACACCTCAGGCCCCATCCCCTCCCTTCACCGCTGTGTAAACATGCCCTGTGGCTGTTTTAAGTTGGGAGGTTAAGTCCCCTTGAATCCTAAGGGTACCTAGGGTCCAACTAGCCCACTAGGTACCTCCAATAAGCACCACAGAGCTGCGTTGCAGAGAGGTGTAAAAAGGGGCATGGCCTCTGAACACTTCTCTACAACGCAGATCACTGGCGCATACTGGAGGCACCTGGTGGGCTAGTTGGTCCTCAGGGACCCTCAGTATTGAAGGAGAATGAATTCCCCAATTTACAACTCACCAGGGGGCGCGTTTGCACAGTGGTGAAGGAAGGGGGCGGGGCCTGAGGTGACATGTGTTCAAACACGCCCTGTGGCGCGTTTCAAGTTGGGAAATTAATTCCTCTTCAATCCTGAGGGTCCCTGGGGGCCAACTAGCCCACTAGGTACCTCCAGTATGCACCAGGGAGCTGCATTGCTGAGAGGTATTCAGAGGCCACCCCCCTTTTTACAACACTCTGCAACGCAGCTCTGTGGTGCTTATTGTAGGTTCCTGGTGGGCTAGTTGGACCCCAGGGGACCTCAGGCTTGAAGAGGAATTAATTCCCCAACTTAAAACACGCCACAGGGCGTGATTGCACACATGTCACAGACTTGTAACATATTTATGTACATATGTTACATTCAAGTGCTTCGGACATACTACAGTATACTATAGGTAAACACCTTATAGATTTATGCTGTAGCACTTCCTTATAGTTCTGCACTTTCACATTCTCCATACACTAGTAAGATATTCATTTATTCATTTATAAACTATACATTCATTCTGACAAACTTGTACACACTTACATAGAAATATAGTTCTTTCTTTGACCAGTGAAGGTAGTTCTAAAAAGAACTGTTTTCTTTTCTGTTTTTACCTTTAAATTTTTTGGGTGTTTTGTCAACAAGTTTTTTTTAAAACCATATAAAATTCAACTGGAACCCAAAAAGTATCAAACAGGAACAAAAGAATGAAAAAAAGAAAAAAAACGAATGTCGAGGACAGCGATGCTCCTGCATCCAGCGTTTCATCAGATCGAAAGACTGTTCCATATAACACAAAAGTCTATCGCAATGAATGCATACAATTTTAAAGTCAGTAAAATCAGGATCAATTTGTGGATGTAGACTGCTTGCTGAAAATTCATTCTGCTGCAGTAGTTGATGTGCTTGGTGCAGAAGCAGATGGGTTCTCCCGCAACCTCCGTCTTGCAGCTCGAGCAAAGTTATTGGGGTGCAAGTTCTTCACATGTCGCACCATATTTGCTGTGCCAAAGAAGTGTGTTTTAGATGGATCATCCCTTGAAAGAGTTGTTTGGCAAATTTTACAGATTACTTTTGGAGCATTAACCTTTTTTTTGCCCTTCTGGAAAAGTAATAATTTGCCAAATTAGAGCTTCTTTCCTCTTCTTTGGAGGTTCTTCAGGAATGAAACATCCCTCTGAAGAGCTGCTGGAAGAGTCCATTGCTCTTATTTTGATCTTCCTTCTATTTGAAAAAATTCTCAGAAGAAATGCTTCTTCTTAGAAAGTCAAAGTCGAATGATTATAATGGGACGGAACTTTCAACAGTTACAATAGGAAAAGTTATGAACCATTCAAATCTCTCCATTTAAAGTCACATGACTTTACGTACGTTTATGATGCGCTTACGCAGCTGTTTCGATACCAGTATGCATGATGTTCTACCACGATTTGTGTAATTGTTTTTAAAAGCAATATATGATTGTTTAAACTGTAAAAAAAATGTTCATAGTTACCCCAAATAATATCTTCCCTTAGTATGTACATTAAATACATAAATATATGTTTTTAACCATGTAGAAACATTGGCGCCTTTCGCGTACAGGGCGCCATTCATAACGTCACACGTAACCTTTGATGCGACGCGTAACGTCAAATCATATTCGTACTGTATGCGCGGGTACACGCTGAGTATAATTAGCAGTACATGTATGGTGCGATCACCCTCTCAGTGACAAATCAGAACACAGGGTGCGCTAACGACAATGATTAGAAGTGGTCACTCATTGGAGATCCGATTCTGGGCCTGTCTCTGCGCACATGATAACACCGCCCCCATCTCTCTCTATTGTTAATTGTTGGTGCACACACTGACACTTGCAGATGCGCGGTGCATGCCCGCCCACACTCCCCACATGCCACCACCGAGCATGCTTGCTATCACTAAGCCTGGAAACCAATACATTAGCCAATGCGATGTCCCCCAAGGCCATAATTCTTATAGACCGCGAAAACGCTACCAATGATGCTCCTGGGCTTGGTTTGCTCAGCCCTCGCGGTTCCCATATAATCTGAACACTGACGTGAGCACGCTCTCTTTTGCCTGCTTGTGCTGCGGTGACAGACAGAGTGTCGTCATCGATTTTACTACAAGTTCACAGCTCGAGCAGAGGAGGACTCCTGACACTCGACGTGGTATCACTACTGCTGCTCCCAGCCACAATACCATAGGCGCGGAGGTGGCGGCGCCCGCACCCAAAACACCCTAGACCCAGCAAAACTGCAGCCTTTGAAGACACTACAAAAGACGACAGTTGCATAGGTAAGAGAAACCGTCACAACATCAGACTCCGCTGTAAATTGTATATGCATGATGCTATTTTTTTCTCCATCATATGGCTCTCCTACCCCCATTGGTTTTAAATTGTATGCACATAGTATAAAAGTTTATATCTGTGTCACGAGGTCCTATACACCTCTAATTTTATAAATTATGCATCCATAAATTTCTGTGTCGTATTTCTGTACTACGCCATGTGCTTAGGCCTCTATCGTCATTAATTGTGCGTCCATGATGATATTTTTTTTTCTGCGTCACGAGGCCGTCCCATGCAGGCCCAGACTGGCCTTTTCACCTTATTCTGCATCCACTACCTAAAACACACATACCTCCTAACCTTCTTGCAGCCTTTGCCAAGTAATATTCTAATTCAAAGTAGAGTCCCTGAAATGGGCCCGGTGTTGTAATTTTTCAGCCCTACCCCCCACAATGGTAACTTAATGCACTTACATTGCTCCCTTCGATGTTGTAGCGATTTCTCATGCTCCCACTGGAAAATGTGATGCCCTATCCGTAATCCATAATGACTTGGAAATCCAAATATCCACTTCCCTGACAACATAGTAGATAGTTTGCGCATCTGCAGCCTTTCTAATTGTTCACCTTTTTTATCTTCCACCCAATCAACACATCATCTACACATAACAAACACCAACTTGCTACCTTTTTTGGCTGCAGTTATAATTTCATTTTCAATTTCATATTCTGATTCAAACTCGAGGCCCTTTATTGAGCCTTTTTGTTGTAGCTACTACCCCAGTCGAACTTACCTGACATCCTCCATATCCCGCATTTTACAAACCCCACCCTGCCCCTCCTCTGCCTGACGTCACCGCCCAGCGTAACGCCCTGCATGAGCCGTGGCTGCTTAAATGCAATCGCAATTTAAGGAATCTCAATTTAGAGATTCCTAATAGCGATTTTTGCATTTGGGATGATGCATCCCAAATGCAAAAATACCGGTCACAAATGGAAAGATTCTGAGAATCTGCCCGTTTGCGACCGTTTTTTTGCTCGTAAATACCAAAGAGGGTTTTCAAGGATAACATTTATTTTGCAAACTACCTTTTCAATGGTTAGCATTGCTAATATGATTCCCTCATATACATCTTTTTTACATTTACAGTCTATTTAAAAGTATTGTGGTGTCTGCAACCAAAAAGCTTCATCAACTTATACAGAAAACTTTATGGTAAGAATCTTTTCTGAGTTGCGTGCACTATATTTGAAAGCTGACTATGCACCATCAAGGATGTCTAAATCCTATAGCCCGACGCACAGCACATATTGTTTGAGGTCAAGGGCAACAAGTTTTCATGTGTATTGTGTCCTTGGCACAAGTAGGCCCAACTCCCACCAGCACAAACCCTATGGCTGACAGTTAGCAGTGCCACATAATGGGTCAGAGAAGGGCACTGTCTGTAGTTCACGTAATATGTTTGCCCATATGTTAATGCTGTTCAAACCTGTATTAATGGTTCATTAATTGAATGCATTTATTACTCTGGTGCGCACTCTAAGTAAATGTTGTAACCTCTGAGTGCACAACTGTCAGTGGCCCAAGTATACAAAAGTGTGCAGCTCTGAAACACGCCTGACCCACGTATGCTTATCAGAAATGTCTGCTGCCAGGTTAATATTTGTGTCCATATGTTAAAGACCTTCAAACTTGTACAAAATTGATGCAGTAATTATTATTATTAGAGTGACTTTTCCAAATAAATGTGTAAACTCAGACTGGACTACTGACAGTTTCTGTAGTAAAAAAAGTGTACACATACTTTCAAAGTTCAGCACTATGAGGCTATGTATACTGCTCCCAGAATACTCTGAAATTTGACGCAAATAATTGCAGAAGCTTAAAAGCAAGTTTGATAATACTTTGCTTTCAAAATAAAATGTTCATAAAAAAGAGAAAGCAGGAAAAAAAAAACATTTTGATAAACTTCTAAAAAATTTCTGTTACCATTTTTTTGCTGCATCATTTAATAACGTGTTAATCCATGCTAGTATTTCCCAAAAATATTCATCATGGAAAATCTCTGTAACTACTGTCAATAAGATTATGGGAAATAAAATTCAACAAGCATTGGCAAACACAGTAGGTCTGAAATTGATGGTCACCTTTTTACTTTTGTCATTGTGTGACTCGTTTTGGCATTGTGTTTGTAAAACGTTATTAGCATGCAAGCTGCTGCGCCCTCACTATTATAACAAACTTTGGCAAAAGCAAAAAATATTTTTGGTTTTAAAAAGCACAAACTTCCACAGTAGTTACTGGGACTGAACAAAACTACTTTGTGTGCTGATATGCTCCTTTTGAAACAGCATAATGCTGTGACTCACAGTGAAGCCACCCGATACAAAGACAGAGACAGAGATAGAGAGACTGGAGAGAGAGCAGAGTGGATGAGAGTGGAAGGAACACAGAGAGAGAGAGAGAGAGCGAGAGAGAGAGAGAGATGTAATAAACGCAAAAGGTCACGGTTAATGCCAGACCAAATTAGGGGCCCAATTATTCAAGAAAGTCTCAAAAGTGCACCCATGGAATATGTCCTAGCATTAAGTGTAGCTATACAGCTTTTGTGAATTCCCAAATATGTACACAAGTAGGACAAGAAATAGTACTCCTAGAAAATATTTGTGAACTACATTTTAACATGAGAAAATTTGCATGTGTAGATTTGCTCATGCGAAAATCTGAATGTTTACAAATTCACTTTTCCTCCATCACCTTTTTTCCCAACTCAGGAAGAAGGTTGATGTCTGCCATTGTAGGGAAGAAATTTCCAACATTCTTCACTATAACAAAATATTAGAGAAGAGTTCTTAAAAACGCATAAAACATGAAGTTAGTGGGTTTGCACAGACTCAAAAGGCCATTCTGACCCTGGAACTATGTTTACCATGTAAATACATATAAAGTTTTTATTTCAAAAATCTATTCACCTTTAAACAATGCAATATTAAGTACAACATACTTTTCACTTTCTTCTCAAAAGGCCCAAAGTTTCGAATGCAGCAGATGGCTGAACCTTCGATTCCTAAAAGCAAATGTAAATCATACTTGCCTTTTACTGCCTGTATATGTAAAAAATGTATTCATTTTGGTGAGTCTAAACACGCCTTTCTTTTGAATTAGGACAAGCTGTTCTGCCAGATCCGATCACTGCTACTAACCTGCATAGCGCCAAAGGGGAAGGCTCCATCATTCTAATTGACCCTCGGGCTGTAGAGACCCCCCACCGCCTACCTCCCGCCGTCCTGCTGTTTCCTCTCATCCGACAGCGGGACCGCCGAGTGGAGCGAGGCAAGGGGCTGCCTACAACCCCCGGCAGCCCTCGAGGTCTCCAGCCACACCCCCACCACGCCGCGCCAGGAGGCGCATAAAGGGCGTCTCCGTTACTAGGAGCCGTGACAAGCTGTTCTTCCAGATCTGATCACTGCTACTAACCTGCATAGTGCCAAAGGGGAAGGCTCCATCATTCTAATTGACCCTCGGGCTGTAGAGACCCCCCACCGCCTACCTCCCGCCGTCCTGCTGTTTCCTCTCATCCGACAGCGGGACCGCCGAGTGGAGCGAGGTGAGGGGCTGCCTACAACTCCCGGCAGCCCTCGAGGTCTCCAGCCACACCCCCACCACGCCGCGCCAGGAGGCACATAAAGGGCGTCTCCGTTACTAGGAGCCGTGACAAGCTGTTCTGCCAGATCCGATCACTGCTACTAACCTGCATAGCGCCAAAGGGGAAGGCTCCATCATTCTAATTGACCCTCTGGCTGTAGAGACCCCCCACCGCCTACCTCTCGCCGTCCTGCTGTTTCCTCTCATCCGACAGCGGGACCGCCGAGTGGAGCGAGGCGAGGGGCTGCCTACAACTCCCGGCAGCCCTCGAGGTCTCCAGCCACACCCAACCACGCCGCGCCAGGAGGCGCATAAAGGGCTTCTCCGTTACTAGGAGCCGTGACAAGCTGTTCTGCCAGATCCGATCACTGCTACTAACCTGCATAGCGCCAAAGGGGAAGGCTCCATCATTCTAATTGACCCTCGGGCTGTAGAGACCCCCCACCGCCTACCTCCCGCCGTCCTGCTGTTTCCTCTCATCCGACAGCGGGACCGCCGAGTGGAGCGAGGTGAGGGGCTGCCTACAACTCCCGGCAGCCCTCGAGGTCTCCAGCCACACCCCCACCACGCCGCGCCAGGAGGCGCATAAAGGGCGTCTCCGTTCCCTCTCGCGGGACGCGAGCGGGACGCTGGGCGAAGCCTGGGCCAAGGGTGGGCCCGTCCTAGCCCGTCACAGACCGGAGGAGACTGGGCTGGGCCCACCCCCCTAAGAACTAACACAAGGCAAAACCCCGATTAGTAAGTAATTCTGCGAACATACGTCATCTATGTCCTCAATATAAATCAGGCACACTCTACTGGTATCAGTGTCCATTAGCACACAATGACAACCAGCGGCTCTAGGAGCAAAACCTTAAAAAATATGGCAACTACTGTAGGCCCCATTGATCTTTTCATCACCAAAGTGAATCAGACCATCGATCAAACGGTAATGCTGATCGACCGACGAGTATCCTACGAACTAGACCAAGCAAGACGCTCGTCTATGGGCATGCTAGCACAAGCACGAACCCCAAACGTTCCACCACAAAACAGTATTAACTGGGAAACAAACGCGGATATTCATGTGATTCCGAATACCGTCGATCTATCAGTATCCTTACAACTGTCAGACTCACAATTGAGCCAAGGTCTTGAGCAGACCCCTGACATTTTTGCAAGCCCACAGCCAACACCAACTGATTCTATACAAAGCGAACTAAGAGGGATTAGGGAAGGGGCAATCCCCAAACTGCCGCATCATAAAGAAACACTTTAAAAAAATTCAACCAACATAGCTGTAACAAATTCAGTTCCTGATCCACTTCCCAAACCGCGTGACTCAAATAACGTTCAAAATCCAAACAGTGGTAAACTTACCGCCTCCACTGAATCTAACAGTAATACCAACTCGGACGTACTCTTAGTCGAAGATCACAACGACAGATCTAACTCTAAGCAGATTCACAAGAAGTCGGTGGCTCCTATTTTAACAAAAAACATCAACAATCCCAAAACACAAGCTTCCTTATTAAAGGAAATAGCTGAAATAGTCAAATATCAGCTACAACCTATCCAAAAAAGTTTACAAATCATTGAGAAGCAAGTAGCAATATTAGTGGCTACTTCAAAAACAACCTCTAACTCAAGAAATAAAGAACCCCTAAACGTACCAGGACTCAATGTCACATCAGGCAATGCGAAGTCTACAGAGAAACCAAAACAATCAGCCATTAGCATGGCTATAACAAACAATACAAACGCAAAACCAGGAGAGCCAGCTAAAAAATCTAACAACCCAATCCCTTCACCAAAAAATAAGACCCCTCAAAAAATTCTCAAAACAGCTGTAGGTACACAAAACAAATCACCAGGAAAACTTTCTAGACCAAATGGCCACAAAACAAAAGCTCCCCCAGCAAATACCCCCTCCATATTCCCTGTATCAAATACCCCCCGTCATGATCAGACACAGAGACAAACTAATAAACCAGATCGATTACATTGAAAACGGTCCAAATTGGTAAACCTCCCACCGGATGCAGCACCTTTCGTTGTCATTCTAACTGGGGTCCCAGAATTAAGTAATGACACTGAGGAACCAACCTGGTCCTTATTAAATAAAACTCGCTACTGGTTAAACATTAACAGACCCAACCACCCAAATAATATCACTAGAATCACCACAGCAAGAAGGGCTTCATGGATAGGTCATCAACCAAAAACAATACCCGGTGACTGTATAATTGTCAACCTTGAAAACCCCCGTGCTGTGGACTACATATGTTCTTGGGATTCATCAGGAAATAACGGAGGAATAAAGGTAAAACGTCTATCCTTCTTCTATCCTCAACAAAACCACCGCTCTGAGGACTTTAACTGGCCCCCAGAATGGTCTTGGAACCACCCTGATCACGAACAGAGAAGCTGGAACCAGGGAGACTGGAGCCAAGGTAACAACCACAGGAGCTGGCACCAGGGAGAATGGGGCCACGATTATAGCGACCGGGGGGACTGGAATAACTATGGCAGGAGGGCACGTCAACCACCATATAGGGATACTTGGGCTGGAATACCAACTTCTAACAGTTATAGCTGCTTGGACATGGTCAACTGACCATTATCAGAGACTTGCATCACGACCTTTCCGCATAACAACAGAGCCTATACTAACAGCCCAGTCAAAGATCCCAAGAGCAAGATATCTAACAAAACCCATTGCACATCAAAAATTAGACAACATGAACTAATAGTATCGACAAAACCTCACATCATGATAAAACAGACTAAAGAACGTCAATGCATTACTAAGGCCAGTATCAGACCAATATTTATGTCACAAATTGCCCCAAAAGTGCAGACATACGCACCAAACCTGAACCTGGATTCTCCTGTCATTCAAACAAACGAAGAAATCACTGCTCAGTCGAGGTCACCTGTCAATACCAGCAAAAATCATGACAGGAACATCTTATTCTGGAACGTGGCGGGACTGGCAACCAAATACCTAGAACAAAGTTTCCTAGACTTGGTTCACCTGAACGATATAATCTGTCTACAGGAGACATGGCTTAACGATCCTATCCACCTTGTGGGATACAGAACATACTTCTCCCAGGCAATAAAATCAAATTCAGGGAGAAGTAAAGGAGGCTTAACTACATATATCTCCAACCTTTGGCCGTGTCGCGAAATAGCTCCTGTATTACTCCATCAGAACTATCAGATTATTAACATCAAAGGAATTAACCAAGAGGCTTATACCATCATAAACTTCTATAACAACATGACCCCAATGGAGATGTCCAAGGCCTTAAATGAAATTTCTGATGAGACTAATGATCTAAAAATAAAACATGCCAGAGTCTCACATACAATATTCTGGGGAGGCGACTTTAATCTTCATTTATGTAAAAAAAGTGACGCCTCTACCTGTGGGATCACAGACGAATATGGAAATCCCCTACCTCATTTTTCCCACACCTCCGAAGGCACCAACATGCAAGCCATCATGTCTGAACTAGATATAGGGTTCGCAAACATGCTAAAAACGCCTATAACTCGATTTACCTCAACCTTTCACGGCTGAGGTTCTGAAACGTTAATAGACTTTATCCTGATTTCCAGTAACAAAGCCACGCGCATTAAATCCTTTGAAGTAGGCATGAGCGGATTTTGCGGATTGGCAATCCGCGAATTTGCGGATTTGCGAACTCGCAATCCGCAAAATCCGCGAATTCCCGCGAATTTGCGGATTTTTTTTTTTTTTGTGTTCGCCCGTGTTTCTGCCAGTTCGCGAGGGTTTTTACAATTTCGCAATTTGCGAACTTACCTGTCGGGTCGCAAGTTTTGCGAACTTGTTGTTTCTACGTGTCCAACCTGTTTGGGACACTCTTCTTCATCACTGCCACTCTCTGTCACCACTGCCACTCTCTGACTACTCATGCCACCCTCTGGCCCACCCATTCCACCCTCTGTTTCATCACCACACCCTCTGGTTGTCCAGTGTACATTATTTTCGGCAAAGCAAAGCACACCTTCCCTGCCTCAAGTGACCTGAATTAATTTGGGGCTGATTAATGTGTCACAGAATATTTTTTTAGCTGGCACCTGCTTCCTTAGTGCGCCCTGATTAGTGATCTTTTGCACTTGCTAAGTGCTTTCATTGTTGCAAAATTAGTTACAACACCTGCCCTGCCCCAACTGACAATAATGAATTAGGGGCTGATTAATGGATTTTAACTTCCAGCCTGGCTCCTGCTTGTCTCCCTTAGCTGTAATTCATGACCTTTGTGGCATATGTGTAACTATTCTGAGGTTCAGAGCAGGGTCACATAATAGTTTCAACTGGCAACTGAACTCTGGAGGGGCCCCTCAGGAAGCACTACAGGAAATGGCTACTAATGATGTGCCTGAACTTTTGAACCTGGTAAGTAGTTACTTTCAGTTTTGCTTAGATCGTATTTCTGCAATTTCGCACTTATTCGCGGGGCGCGAACTCACGCGAACAGTGCGAGCAGTGCGAGCAAAATCCGCTGCTCGCGGATTTGCGGATTTTGCAGGAAATTCGCAAATCTCGCGGATTGCGGATTTCCCGAAAATCCGCAAAATCCGCGAGCGGAACGGATTTTCCGCCCATGCCTACTTTGAAGTTGATAACAATGCACTCAGCGACCACTCCCCACTTAGACTAACGTTTCTAGAACCAAATCTCCAAAAGAAAACAGAAAAGGCCTATCCCGGTTTGCTACATCAAGAAGCATTTGGATATTTGGATATTTGGATATTTGGATATTTGGAGGGGTATTTGTAAAGCGCGGCGTTCGCTCCGGAGGGAGCATCATGGCGCTGAAAAATCCTGAAAGCCCGGACAGGCGGAAGGCACGGGGGGGTCTATATGGCGGCTCTGGTCCAGTCGTCGGGGAGGTTGAAAATCCAAGTTTTAAGGAGCTTTCTGAATGGCTTCTCTGAGGTCTGCTTTCTCAGGTGTTTAGGCATGCTGTTCCACGCCATGATGGCCAGAGAACGTTTTTCTGCCTTTGGACTTTAAGTTGTACCTGGCGGAGGACATGAGATTGTCTTGGGCAGAGCGAAGGGAGCGACTCGGGTAGTAGCGTGGGAAACGTCTGGTGATGTATTTGGGACCAGTGTTGTTATAAGCCCGAAAGGCCACAGTAAGTATTTTGAAGAGTATTCTTTTATGAAGGGGTAGCCAGTGCAGGGTTTTTAGGGCAGTAGAGATTGAGGATTTGCGTGGTAGTTTCAGGACCAGGCGGGCGGCCGTATGGAGGACGCTTTGTAGTTTGGTCAGAGTGGATTTTTTGGTCCCAGCCAGGAGGGCGTTACAGTAGTCAACGCGTGAGATAATGCGAGCTGCTGTTACAGTTTTTCTGGCCTCCAGAGGGAAAAAGTTGAAGAACTTTCTAAGGGATTTAATTATGCCGAAGCATCTGCCGGCTACTGTCCTGGCATGCTGGTCGAATGATAGATCAGAGTCAAAAAGAACACCGAGGTTTCTAGCGGTGGTGACGGTCTGGGGTGGGGCAACAGAGTTATCCGGCCACCATAGGGCTGGACAGAAGGAAGTGTTCTTTTCGATGGGGAGGATCTCATTTTTGTTGGAGTTGCAACGAAGATGGTTAGAGTCCATCCACTGGAAGACCGCAGTTAAGCAGTTTTTAAGGTTGAGCTCAGCTTTGTTTCAGTTGTCCTCCAGTGGTACTATCAACTCAGTATCATCGGCATACGATGTGACTGGGATGCCGAATGATTCAATCAAGGCGAGCAGTGGAATGAGGTAGACATTAAAGAGCAGGGGACTCAGGATGGATCCTTGGGGGACTCCAGAAGAGACATTTTTCTCCTTAGATAAAAAGGGGCCAAGTGCAACCGTTTGCGACCTGTTGCTGAGGAATGATCTTATCCATGATAAGGCACTGGACAGATTAAACGGATACACCCTTAAATGGGGTAAAGTAGATCAAGAACTTACCAGTGTGAAAATAATCAAAACATGTAGTAACGAAATTGACAAATGTTTAGACCCCTCCACAACACCAACAGAGATCATGAACAGCTATTACGTAATAGTGAATACTATAAGCAATGAATTAACCAGGCCCATCAAACAAAATAATACCTCAAGAAACGGCTGGTTTAACACAAAATGCACTAAAGCCTACTCCAACTTAAAGAAAGCTCTAACAAAAAAACCAAGAAACAGAGAAGAGGTAATCGAACTAAGGAAGTCTTACACACAGGCAATTAAACAAAGGAAAAAAGAGATACAAGCAAATCTCTGGATCCAACTCCTAAAAAGCAGTACCCTAAAAGACAGTGCAGCCTTCTGGGAAACAGTCAAAACCCCTTTTCTAACAGACAATAATGACGGCCCCTCCTTGGATGTAGCCATAAGCGCAGAAGACTGGGTACAACATTTCTCAAGGGTTTTCGGAGAGGTCGAATCTACAGACCCAACTTCCTTAGATCCTCTTCTGCCGGTGAAATACCCAATAGAGACACATTTTACAATCAACGAAACAATGAATGCCATAAAATCTGCCAAAATTGGCAAAGCACCAGGACCAGACTCCATTCCTATGGACCTTTATAAATTTCTACCAGATCTATGGTCTCCTCTTCTAACCAAAGTGTTAAATGCAGCAAAAGACACTGGCCTTCCTGACTCCTGGTCAACATCGATCCTGGTCCCTATTTTTAAAAAGGGCAACAGAGACAGTCCCACCTGCTACCGCCCCATCTCCCTCCTGGACTCGATTGGAAAGATGGTAGGGCGTATACTTCTTAACCGACTCCAGGAGTGGTCAAAAGAGCAAGGGGTACTCTCAGACCTTCAATATGGGTTCAGGGCAGGGCTGAGTACCGTGGATCAAGACTTGAACTTAACACTACTCGCTGGAAAATATGTAACAGCAAAAAAGTCCTGCCTACATATGGTCTACGTCGATCTCACAGCAGCCTTCGACTGCGTGGAACATTCAAAGCTTTGGACAATAATGCTGCAAATAGGGATCGAACCATCCATAGTAGACATCCTCCGTGAGTTATACACCGGCGCCACAGGAAAGTTTAGATTTGGGACAGCAGGACAATTAACCAACAGTTTTCCAATTCAGAAGGGGGTCAGACAAGGGTGTGTGCTGGCCCCCTTCCTATTCACGCTCTACACGAATGGTCTTGAGGCTGCAATGCTAAAGGGCATTAAAGATCTTCCAGAAGCCAGTCGTCGGCAGATTCCAGCATTACTATATGCCGACGACGCGGTAATTCTGGCTCAAACACCAGTCCAGCTTCAGAGGGCTTTAAACAACTATTGCCCCTTCATGACCAGCTTAAACCTAAAAGTAAACATAAGGAAAACTTATGTAATGCACACCGGCAATAAAGGGAAAAAAGTGAAGACAATTTACGTGGACAATTTGCCCCTTGAAAGAGCCACCACATACCCTTATCTTGGCATCACTATCGATGAGGCGTTCAACTGGAGAGATGCGATCAATTCCAGAAAGTTAGCCCTCATAAGAACAGTTGGTGCCTTAAAAGCATTTTCACTTCGCCTGGGAAAAAGACCCCCAAACGAGATGCTTAAGATATATAACGCAAAATGCATTAGTACAGCCACTTTTGGAGCAGGAGTCTGGGGTACAACGAATGTTGAACAACTACAAAAAGTTGAAAACGCCTTCCTAAAGTTTCTATTGGCTGTTCCAAAAAGCACAACTACATTCGGCTGTCATCTCGAACTTGGGGTACATTACATATCTGACATCATTAAGATCCAGCCTATTATGTTGTGGCGCAGAATATGGGCCACGGACGAGTGCCATCTCACAAGAACAATAATAGAGGACTGTATGAAACTAGAGCACATGAATAAAATAAAATGGTTGGTTTATGTAAAATCATTTTTTACAGACATCGGCTTCCCGAGATTTTTTGACGACCCACAGTCTGTAACAGATATAACAAAAAAAGAACTAAAAACACTTTGTATGTCGCATCTATCTGAACTACGGATGCTGTGTGAAATAGGTAAGCCATCAGTTCAACAATGCCTATTAATACAGTTGGTCCCAACCATCCAACCTTATCTGCAGTACGACTTGTCGCAATTTGAAAAACTCCTTCTTACTCGTTTCAGGTTTAATTTATATCATTATATGGTTTTATTTCCCACCCAGAACGTATGGACTCATAATATTTCAGCGTGCCCCTGTGACCTAATGTCCCCACAGTCTACAATCCACGTCCTTTTCTTCTGCAAATTTTATACGTCACTACGCAAGAGGTGGATACTACCACTACTAAAAGTTATGAACATCCGGAGATGTCGCCCTGCCTATTTGGCACTGCAATTCCTGGAAAATAACTTAATGACAAAATCTGTGGCACAATATTTAAAACTATGCATTAGGCACCGTCTGAACTTATAATGACATATAATAGCTTTCTTTCGAAAAAGGACCTTGAAAACGTTTTATATAACGCCTATTTGTAATGAACGAATAACGTTTTTTAATATTTATTGTGTTTTTATGTTCTTTTATGGCTTTCACAAACGAAAACCGAATAAAGATGTTTTGATTTGATTTGATTTGAATTAGGACTATCGAATAGTGGTATAAAAATATAATTCATTCTATTGTCAGATATCTACCTTGGTGATAGTGGAATTACCACTAGTTTTTGGGCAAAAATAATGTATAGACGAGGGGTGTTGCTTCTTCACCTTCAAAGAGGAAGATTTACATTTATATTTCAACAGATAAACAAAATATTTACTCAATTTCAAAAAGGAAAATTAAGTAGGAATGTTAGACGAAGTCTGCTCCAACTCTAAAAGCATTGTGCAAATCGTAACAGGTGAAAAAAAGTATGTGTGAACATTACTTTTTAAGATAATTTGGACTCAAGACTAGACTGCAGGAGTGTCCAAATACTTATGCACTTTTTATCCTGGACAGTATTGCTTCTAAACACCCTTTCACTGCTTTCTTCCAAACCTTCAAAAAAGATTTCATGAATTTACATGCATAGTCTTTCAGGTCTGTATATCTCTAATGTAAAACAATCGTACTTGTTTTCTCTTTTGTAAACTGACATATGTAAACTCATCAGTCACTCCTATGTTAAGCCTTTACAATCCTGAATGCTGACTGCTGAGTTTTGTGCGAGAGCATGCCCATACATAACCAAGCTAACTTTTCTTTAGCTCCATAGAAACATGTAGTGTAACCTGTCAAACACTTTGAAATACTACCCTCCCACTAGTCCTAGAGGTGGATGTAGAATTCAACCGTTCTTCATAAAATAGAATTGGATGTCACTAAGTACAAAGAATTTCTGTATTATGGAATCCCTAATGCGTCCCTTAAACATTCAAGCGAAGTCCAAACACATACTAACTGAAACACACCAACCAATAGTAACCTGTAAAACTTGCCAAACAACTCTTTCAAGGTGTGATCAATCCAAAAAATACTCCTTTGGCACATCAAATATAGTACAAAACACATATACTTGCACCCCAACAACTTTGCTTGAGCTGCAACACAGAGATTGCAGGACAACCACTTGCTGCTGCACCAAGCACATCAACAGCTGCAACACCATCTTTAGCAAACAGTCCATACTCGCATATTGATCTTGAGTTTCGTAAACTTAAATTTTTTATGCATTTATTGTGATGACCTTTTGTGTTATGCAAACACTATATCAACCTCATCAAAAACAAGAAACAGGAGCAGTGCTGTCATCAACATTAGTTATTAGACATTTATCAAACTTTTTTGTTGTAAAAACGACCCCGTCCGCAGGCATTTGAAAAAGTGCACACTTGCTGCCTTCTTGGCTGGGGTTATTAATTACTCTTGAATTTCATATTCTGATTCGAACTCTTGGCCCTTTACTGAGCCTTTTTGTTGTACCTACTTCCCCGGCCAACGCAGTGGTAAATTTGAACACTTACTGCCTTTCTTGGCTGGGGTTATCAATTATTCTTGAATTTGATATTCTGATTCAAACTTGTGACCCTTTATCGAGCCTTTTTGTTGTACCTACTACCCCGGACGAAAGCAGTGGAAAATTTGCACACTTGCTGCCTTTCTTGGCTGGGGTTGTCAATTGTCCTTCTCTTAATTCAAATTCAAAGTGCAGGCCCTTTAATGAGCCTTCTTGGTAACTATTACTCGTGAATGGCAGAGGGTAATTTGCGCACTTCCAGCCGTTTATGTATAAACAAAAGCATAAAAGTCTACCAATATTAAAAAATACCCAGTATAGTCTATGGTTATCAAATAATCTGTTTGTTATTGAAATTCAAAGTACAGGCCCTTTATTGAGCCTTCTTGGTAACTACTACCCATGATTCGCAGTGGGTAATTTGGACACTTTCAGCCTTCCATATTTTTTACATTATTCATCTACCACTCAATCAACACATCATCTACACGTACACACACCTACTTGCTGCCTTTCTTGGCTATGGTTATCAACTATTCTTCTATTTTATATCTGTATTCAAAGTGCAGGCCCTTTATTGAGCCTTCTTGCTAACTACTACCTATGAATGGCAGTGGGTATATTGGACACTTTCAGCCTTTCATATTTTTCACATTATTCATCTACCACTCAATCAACACATCATCTACACGTACACACACCTACTTGCTGCATTTCTTGGCTATGGTTATCAACTATTCTTCTATTTCATATCTGTATTCAAAGTGCAGGCCCTTTATTCAGCCTTCTTGGTAACTATTACTCGTGAATGGCAGAGGGTAATTTGCACACTTGCGTCCTTTCTTGCGTCCGTTCTACCGCACAGTGTGTGTACTTTGTGCACTTGCTTAACTTCTTAGATGAGATACCCGTTTCTTAGGCTCCCACTGCGGAATCCGACTCACAGTCTCTAATAGACTGGAAAACCAAACACCCATTTCCTTTACAAGGCAGAAAGACAAAACCCAAGCTACAGTACCGCCCAGGGTCAAAAGACCAAAAGGAAGCATGATGGGGAAAATGACAACGAGAAAGAATTAAGAATTAAAAAACTGTGCGCTAGCCCCACATTACCCCCCAATAACCCCACTGTACCTGAGGTGGATGTGGGAAAACCAGAAGAGCCAGTATTGTCCCCCCAACTGGCTTTACTGTCTCAGTTTGAGCAAATGCTATCATCTATCATATCACCTTTGATAATAAAATTTAATAATTTGGGGGATAGGCTGACAAGCATCGAGGAAGCCATTAAAGCGAACTCCTCACCTACTAATAATATGGTAACTTCTAATTGCCCTAACCCGCCTAGTGCCCCCGTAAAGTCTAAATTAAACAAGACACGTAAGAATGTTCAAACTCAAACTTTAACTTCTAATGTACCCACCTCAACAGGTCCTATAGATGCCCCTAAACCTGCGCTAATAAATCACACGGCTCCCAGAACAGACCCAAAAAAAGCGGCCCGCATACACTTACCACCAGAAGCCGCCCCTTTTGTGTCTGTTCTTTCAGGGGAACCTCCACTTACTCGTGGGAAACATGAATCACAACAGGACCTACTCAATAAGGTCATATTTTGGCTAAAAAATAACAGACCCCTGCCACCCGCTCAAGATGGTGGAATTCTGAGCGTCAGAAGGGTGGGATGGCTAGGCTCACTGCCCAAAGACATCCCTGGGGACCTGGTGTTAATCAAATTTAGGAACAGGAATGTTGTCCCCCATTTACGATCTTGCCAGCCCAAAAAAGGTGACGGCCCCATATGCATTTGGGATTTATATGACTTCTACCCGAGCTCCCCACACAACCCTTTAGTAAGACCAACAGTTGAGCACAATCATTTGTTGGGTAGGGGTTCCTGTGTATCTAATCGCCAGTAGCCTTTTAGCTCCTAACAGATTTGAATCAATGCTCAACATTTTTATCTTTTAAGAATCCCCTATAAGAGACCATCTATATGTATTAGCACAGGTGGTAATTGCAGTACGTAATTAATAAGGAAGCTATTGACACAGGGCGGTCATACTCTTTTATCAAACCATGACCTACATCTTGGAACTGTTTCATGTCCCATGTCGGATATATGATGATACAACACATGTTATTACAACGCATGCTTTTACATCGCATTTTTTACAACGCAAAAACTTTTACAACGCATGTATTTACAACGCATGTTTTTACAACGCAGGTACCTTTACAACGCATACCATTACACCGTAAGTATTGATAAATATATATTAATTTTATAATCGTAAAATAATTGAAAAAAATATAATTTAATGTAATTTAATTTAAATTTAATTTTAATTTATTTTTACCCTGTACCCCTGTACCCCAAAAACCCAAAACTGACCCTCAACCCCAAAAATACCCCTTTACCCAAAAACTAAAAACTGACCCTGAACCCCAAAAATACCCCTTTACCCAAAAACTAAAAACTGACCCTGAACCCCAAAAATACCCCTTTACCCAAAAACTAAAAACTGACCCTGAACCCCAAAAATACCCCTTTACCCAAAAACTAAAAACTGACCCTGAACCCCAAAAATACCCCTTTACCCAAAAACTAAAAACTGACCCTGAACCCTAAAAATACCCCTTTACCCAAAAACTAAAAACTGACCCTGAACCCCAAAAATACCCCTTTACCCAAAAACTAAAAACTGACCCTGAACCCCAAAAATACCACTTTACCCAAAAACTAAAAACTGACCCTGAACCCTAAAAATACCCCTTTACCCAAAAACTAAAAACTGACCCTGAACCCCAAAAATACCCCTTTACCCAAAAACTAAAAACTGACCCTGAACCCCAAAAATACCCCTTTACCCAAAAACTAAAAACTGACCCTGAACCCCAAAAATACCCCTTTACCCAAAAACTAAAAACTGACCCTGAACCCTAAAAATACCCCTTTACCCAAAAACTAAAAACTGACCCTGAACCCCAAAAATACCCCTTTACCCAAAAACTAAAAACTGACCCTGAACCCCAAAAATACCCCTTTACCCAAAAACTAAAAACTGACCCTGAACCCCAAAAATACCCCTTTACCCAAAAACTAAAAACTGACCCTGAACCCTAAAAATACCCCTTTACCCAAAAACCCAAAACTGACCCTGAACCCTAAAAATACCCCTTTACCCCAAACATATAACATTTAAAATATAATTATATACTTACCAATACTTACGTTGTAATGGTATGCGTTGTAAAGGTACCTGCGTTGTAAAAACATGCGTTGTAAATACATGCGTTGTAAAAGTTTTTGCGTTGTATAAGTTCCGTTGTAATGGTATGTCGTTGTAAAAGTTGCGTTGTAAGTGATGTTTCCCCCCATGTCCCTTTCCGTTTCAGATTTTTAAACTTTCAAAGGGAACGTTTTATAATGATTAGCCGATTCGTCATATTGATTTAATCCTTTTTTAACAGATGTCACTTAATATGTAATGAAATATTATGTTGTATATTTATGTATTGTTGTTGCTTTTATGATTTTATATCTAAAATCGAATAAAGCTAATCTGACTGACTACAAGGCAGTGGGTTGTTTCCACATCTGCTACCTTTCTTCCTTTTCACCTTATTCTGCATCCACTACCTAAAACACACATACCTCCTAACTTTCTTGCAGCCTTTGCCAAGTAATATTCTAATTCAAAGTAGATTCCCTGAAATGGGCCCGGTGTTGTAATTTTTCAGCCCTACCCCCTAAAATGGTAACTTAATGCACTTATATGGCTCCCTTCGATGTCCTAGCCATTTCTCATGCTCCCACTGCAAAATGTGATGCCCTATCCGTATAATGACTTGGAAATCCAAATATCCACTTCCCTGACAACGTAGTAGATAGTTTGCGCGTCTGCAGCCTTTCTAATTGTTCACCTTTTTTATCTTCCACTCAATCAACACATCATCTACACATAACAAACACCAACTTGCTACCTTTTTTGGCTGCAGTTATAATTTCATTTTCAATTTCATATTCTGATTCAAACTCGAGGCCCTTTATTGAGCCTTTTTGTTGTAGCTACTACCCCAGTCGAACACAGTGGCAAATTTGGACACTCACTGCCTATCTTGACTGGGATTATCAATTATTGTTCAATTTCATATTCTGATTCAAAGTCAATGCCCTTTATCAAGCCTTTTTCATATAGATACTGCACTGGCAGGAGGCAGTGGGACATTTGTACACTTGCTGCATTTCTTCGCAGCGGTTATGAACTATTGTTCAATTTCATATATATTTTTTTTTTTTAAGCATTTATTAAGCGCCTGGCTGCACAAAACTGTGTGTCCCCGCGCTGACTGCAAATGCAACCCATCAAGAAGACCATGAGTCGGGCGAACTGAGTTAATTTTTGGGAAATAGATGAGTTTTAAATCTGGCTCTGAACCTTGTTTCAGATGGCTCCATCCGAAGCTGGATTGGCAAGGCATTCCAGAGCTTGGTGGCTAAATAGCGGAAGGATTTTCCTCCCATTTTAGCTTTAGTGATGCGGGGGATTTTAAATAGCATCATGCCTGCTAATCTAAGATCTTTGATCGGCCTATGGATGGTGATGAGGCCTCTCAGATAGCTAGGGCCTTTGTTTTGGGCAATGCGATGTGCGTAGCAGAGAGTTTTAAATATAATTCTCTCTTTAATAGGGAGCCAGTGAAGCTTGGCAAGCGCATTTTTAGTGGATGCTCTCTGAGGGAGACCGAGCACCAGTCGTGCTGCAGAATTCTGTTTGCATTGTAACTGGTGCAGACTCTTTTGATTAAGACCAAGTAGGAGAGCATTACCATAGTCCAAATGGGGGGATATTAGGGCATGGACTATGGTCTTTCTCGCTTCGGCCGGAAGAAGGTCTAGTACTTTACGCAGTACTTTTAGGGTGCTGTAGCATTTGCTTGTCACTTTGTTTACCTGGGCTCTGCCTGAGAGATCGGCGTCAAGCATGACTCCGAGATTCTTCACCTTCTCTACAGGCACAGGTAGTACTCCCAACTCGCTAGGCCACCATGCATGTGACCAGACAGAAGTATCCTTCCCTACTATCAGTACCTCTGTTTTATCTCCGTTTAAACGGAGGCAGTTGGCGTTCATCCACGTCGCTATCCTTAACATACAGTTAGAGAAGTTGGAGGCTAGGTCTCTACTGTCTGGCGTTATTTTGAACACCAACTGGGTGTCGTCAGCATAGCTGACAATGCCCACCCCAAATTCCTCCGCAATGTGTGCCAGGGGTTCCATGTGTTAAATAAGGTAGGGCTCAGACTAGAGCCCTGTGGAACCCCATGACTAACACTGCAAGGTGATGACTTAAAGGGTGGGCAATGAAGTTGGAAAGTTCTGTCAGTGAGGTATGATTGGAACCAGGTGAGAGCAGAATCTTTTACTCCCATGTCTGAGAGCCGAGACAGCAGCGTTGAGTGCAGCACGGTATCAAATGCTGCACTTAGGTCCAATAGGACTAACGCTGCTGTCTCTCCCTCATCCACCAATTTCCGAATCTGTTCGGTGGAATACAGAACAGCTGATTCAGTTGAGTGGCCTGATCTAAACCCTGATTGGGAAGGGTGGAGGAGTGATTCTTTCTCCAAAAACTCCATGAGTTGGAGATTGGCCACCTTCTCTATGATCTTAGCACAGAAAGGGAGAAGGGAAATTGGCCGCAGATTTTGAAGCTGAGTGATTGGAATGTTCGGTTTCTTTTTTAGTGGTATTACCTGGGCAGATTTCCAATTTCTCAGGACATTGCCTTCCCGGAATGAAGTTGGGATCATGTTGCTTATATGATCCAGTAATAAGCTTTCCATGACCGCTTTGTACTGTTCCGGTGGGCAGGCATCCATGGGGGAGCCTGAACAAATAGTGTTTATAATTTTCATAAGTTCCTGTTTATTGGGGGTCCTGAAGTTGGTAAACTGGGGTTTGTGGGGGCAAGAATCTAGGATCTCTACCTTATTTTTATCTGACCTGGTACTGCTGGAAAACGTAGCATGAATTTTTTCTACCTTCTCCACAAAGAAGCCGGCTATCTGGTCGCATATCTCTGTGGAGTAGTGTCTTTAGTATCCAGGCGAGAGGGTATGGTGATTTCTCTGTAGATACCGAATAATTCTTTAGTAGGGTTTTTAGCTTCCACAATTCTGCTTTGTAATAGAGACTCTTCTCTAATCGTACCAATTTTTGGTATTTTTTCAGCTCGGTTCTATAGTTTTCTTTGAGTTCTGGAGTGTAGTTTTTCCTCCACTTTCGTTCAATGGATTTTCATAGGGCTTTAGCTTTTTTCAATTTTTCAGAGAACCAGGGGGCATTTTTAGTTTGTCGAGCTGGGGGTTTGGTCATCCAAGGAGCAATCTTATCTAACGCTTTAGTTAGCCATGATTCAAAGTTATCCCATGCCTCCTGTAGGGAATCGCCTGTTGCCGGGGGATGTTCGGTAAGTTCCTGCAGCAGCAATTCAGGGGTGCACTTTTTAAAGTTACGACGTCTGTAAGGAGGGTTTTTCGCATGTAACTTGGTGATACTGTTTTTGGCTATTCTGAATGGCACCATACTGTGCTCAGACCATATTAGTGGAATAGGTGGTGAAGTATTAACGCCTTCCCAGTTCGTGAATATCGGATCTAGTAGATGCCCTTGTTGATGCGTGGGCAAAGTGGATTGAAGCTTGAGATCGATCGCGTTGAAAGCATTCAGAAGGAGTTGTGCTTCCTTGGAGTGGCTATCCTCTAGATGGATGTTAAGGTCGCCAAGTATGATAATATTTTTATGTCTGATGGCTAGCTGAGTAGCCAGTTCAATACGTTGGCTACAGAAGGATTGTGCTGCTCCAGGAGGTCTGTATATTAGTAATCCCGTGATTGTATTGGTGGTATCTAATTTGATGGTAAATCTTCCGCACTCACTATCCGTGATTTTTTGTTCAATTAAAGTGCACTCAAGTTCATTTTTGCTAATCATTGCCAATCCTCCCCCCCGTTGTTTCTGATGGTCTATTCTCAGAAGGCAATAGTTGCTCGGTATAGCCTCTAAGATCTCCGGGGAGGAGGCTTCATCTAACCATGTTTCAGTAAGAAACATGATGTCCAGATCGCCATTAGTCAGCAGATCGTGAATTTCAATTTTATGCTCAGGCATAGACCTACAGTTAAGTAAAGCTATATTCAGGTTCAGCGTTATATTCGTGGTGGAGATACTATTGGGAAGTAATTGATGGCATATGTTGCAATGTGCGGGTATAGATATCGAGTCTATAGTGTGTAGACAATAAGATGATAGTGGCTTACCGAGTTTCAGCAGGTCAGCTTTAGTATAATGATAGCAAGGACTCTGATTGTTATGTGGCTCCAAAGGTGATGGGGAGCCGGATCTGTGGAGTCCTGCCCGAGCCCCGTCCGGTCGCGGACGGGCGCAGACGGGCAGGACTCTGGCTTGACTCCGGCGCGCGATCGGCGCGCCCGCAATGCGCGTCCGCTGCGCGGAGCCATGGACGTATGTATTTATGACGTCGTCCGAGCGATGTTCCCAGCGAGCCCACACTAATATGGCCGCTGTTGTATTCACCCAGTCCCCGCAGATGACGGCCCTTTAATCGGCCACACCCACCGAGAGAGTCCGAGCAAGTAGGCTGCTCTGGCTGGGAAAATGTAGCGAATCTCCATGTCTCATGCACCTTTCCTCAAAAAAAGATATGGGCGTAGCTAAGTGGCGATATTTGGATTTTTAAAATGACAAAGTGGCAAGATCGCGTCTATCACTTCAGCGCGATTGGGGGGAAAGGACACACAGGGAAATTCAACAGTTCACAGTTTTTAAAATTAGAAGAGTTAAAAATGGCATAACCTCCCGGCTCAAGCCTCAGGAGGGAAAGCAGCAGTCTACCATCTTGTGGTCTGACCTGTATTTATGACGTCGTCCGAGCGACGTTCCCAGCGAGCCCACACTAATATGGCCACTGTTGTATTCACCCAGTCCCCGCAGATGACGGCCCTTTAATCCGCAACACCCACCGAGAGAGTCCGAGCAAGTAGGCTGCTCTGGCTGGGAAAACGGAGCGAATCTCCAGGTCTCATGCACCTTTCCTCAAAAAAAAAATATGGGCGTAGCTAAGTGGCGATATTTGGATTTTTAAAATGACAAAGTGGCAAGATCGCGTCTATCACTTCAGCGCGATTGGGGGGAAAGGACACACAGGGAAATTCAACAGTTCACAGTTTTTAAAATTAGAAGAGGTAAAAATGGCATAACCTCACGGCTCAAGCCTCAGGAGGGAAAGCAGCAGTCTACCGTCTTGTGGTCTGACCTGTATTATTCATATTCAAACTGCAGTCCCTTCAGCAAGCCCTTTTTATTCTATCAACTACCCCGGCCGAAGGCAGTAGGAAATTTGAACTCTTGCTGCCTTTCTTGGCTGGAGTTATCAATTATCCTTCTTGAAATACAAATTCAAAGTGCAGGCCCTTTATTGAGCCTTCTTGGTAACTATTACTCTTGAATGGCAGTGAGTAATTTGCACACTTCCTGCCGTTCATGTATAAACAAAAGCTTAAAACTCTAACAATATTAAAAAAGAGCCAGTATAGTCTATGGTTATCAAATCTTCTGTTTGTTATTGAAATTCAAAGTACAGGCCCTTTATTGAGCCTTTTTGGTAACTACTACCCGTGATTGGCAGTGGGTAATTTGCGCACTTCCTACCGTTCATGTATAAACAAAAGCTTAAAAGTCTAACAATATTAAAAAATAGCCAGTATAGTCTATGGTTATCAAATCTTCTGTTGTTATTGTAATTCAAAGTGCAGGCCCTTTATTGAGCCTTCTTGCTAACTACTACCCGTGAATGGCAGTAGGTAATTTGGACACTTTCTTTTTTTTTTACAATATTCATCTACCACTCAATCAACACATCATCATCATCTACACGTACACACACCTACTTGCTGCCTTTCTTGGCTATGGTTAACAACTATTCTTCTGTTTCATATTCATTTTCAAAGTGCAGGCCCTTTATCGAGCCTTTTTGTTGTAGCTACTACCCCGTCCGAAGCCTTTTTCATATAGATACTGCACAGTTTTAAATTATGTTGAAATTTTAGTACAAATTAAATCAGAAACTACTGACAAGGAAATTGATGTGAATGACGTATCTGATGAAGTTGCATTGGAATGTCTGTTAAATAATGAGATATTAATAGAATACATTTATTGTTGAAAAATAATAAAGCTTTGAGCACTATCTACTAATGTATTTATTGTACTAAAAGTGAACACTTACTGCCTTTCTTTACTAGGATTATCAATTATTGTTCAATTTCATATTCTGATTCAAAGTCAAGGCCCTTTGTCAAGCCTTTTTCTTGTAGAAGTTTCCACATTTGCAGCCTTTCTTCGCTAGTGTTATCAATTATTCTTCTTGAAATTGAAATTCAAACTTCAGGCCCTTCATTGACCCTTCTTGTTAACTACTACCCATGAATAGCAGTGGGTAGTTTGCACACTTGTGTCCTTTCTTGCGTTCTTTCTACCGCACAGTGTGTGTACTTTTTGCACTAGCTTGCCTCCTTATATGTGGTACCCATTTCTCAGGCTCCCACTGCAGAATCTGACGCCCTGTCAGTGTAATGGACTAGAAAACTAAACACCCACTTCCCTTATAAGGAAATGGGTAGCTTGCACATCTTCAGCATTTCTTATTTTTCACCTTATTCATCTTCCACTCAATCAACATATCATCCACACATACACAAACATACTTGCTGCCTTTCTTCGCTGTGGTTATCAACTATTCTTCAATTTCATATTCTGATTCAAACTCGAGGCCCTTTATCGAGCCTATTTGATGTAGCTACTACCCCGCCCAAACGCAGTTAAAAATTTGCACACTTGCTACCTTACTTGGCTAAGGTTATCAATTATTCTTGAATTTCATGAACTTGTTTTATATCAGTTATAGGTTTTAGTACAATAACAAAATTTGTCTTACAAGTCCAAAAGAACACTGAATGACAGTCTACACTACAGACAACACAGGTCACACTTTGAACTAGTATGTCCCTGAAACATACATATTTTGACAATGCATACCATACATGTTCTATCTTTCATTTCAATCGTGATTACAGATGATACACTCCACCATTAAATATACACTGCGGACAGCCAGATTCACAACTTCAATTCACCTTTCCTTCTACATTAAAGACACCATTGGATGTTATGTTATGTTATGTTATGTTATGGAATCTTGTATAGCGCATGGCTACCCCAGCAACGGGGCGTCCCAGCGCTTGCGGACATGCCTAATACTAATGTGATAGAGGGTGTGCTAGATGGACGCAAACAGCCAAGTTTTTATAAGTTTACGAAATAGCAGATGGTTTGAAGTGGCTCGAGCTTTTAGGGGGATGGAGTTCCAAAGCTTAGGGGCCAGGTACCTGAAGGAACGGCCACCTGCTCTACTCCTCCGAATCTTAATGGTACGTGCTAAAGAAAGAACCGCTGAGCGGAGTGCGCGCGTAGGAATATAAAAGGAGCATAGTCCTTGAAGAGTTTGGGGGCCAGCGCTGTACAAGATTTTGTGAGTGAGACAGAGGGTTTTGAATTGAATGCGTTGCTTTATAGGCAACCAATGTAGTCGCCGGAGAAAGGGGGAAGTGTGACAGGTTTTGGGTAGAGCAAACAAGACACGGGCAGCGGCATTTTGTGCTCTTTGCATCCTGTTTATTGTGGTCGTGTTGGAGCCTAACATAAGGGAGTTGCAATAGTCCAGATGAGAAAGGACTGACGCCTGGACTATGAGTTGACGGGTAGGGGGCTCGAAAAAACCCAAAATGGGTCTGAGAGAGCGCAGACGCCCGTAGCAGATGCCCGCCACTTTTTTGGCATGGGATTCCAGATTGAGCGAGTTGTCAAGCATCACTCCCAGATTTTTTACTAACTCCTTAGGTATAGGAGCTGATCCCAGCGCAGGAGGCCACCAATGCTCGTCCCAAGTCTGCGTGCCATTGCCAATCAGGAGTACCTCTGTTTTGCAGGAGTTTAATTGAAGACAGTTGTTGGATAGCCACCTAGATATGGCCAGCATGTCTTCTTGGAACTTCATTTGATCAATCACATTGTTATTGGAGAAATTAAAAATAAGTTGTGTATGGTCTGCATATGATATTAGTTGTATCTTACGTTCCCGGGCCATCACGGCCAGGGGGCAGACGTACACATTAAACAATGTGGGGCTGAGCGCAGACCCCTGAGGCACCCCACATTCAAGGGGGAGCCTGCTGGATGAGTACGAAGGGGCGTGCACCTGGAAGGAACGGTCAAATAGAAATGACGCGAACCAGTCCAGGGCCGTTTCCGTGACTCCGATCTCCCACAGTCTCTCGAGCAGTATCTTGTGGGAGACCGTGTCAAAAGCCGCACTCAAATCCAGCAGAATCAGAATAGAGGTTGTGCCCATATCCAGTGAAGCTTTTAGATGTTCTGTAACTGTTAGCAAGGCAGACACCGTGCTATGGTTCGCACGGAAGCCATTTTGGGACTCATCTAGGATCCCATTGGACTCTAGATAGACGGTCAAAGTGTGATTGACATGTGCTTCTGCCACTTTTGCAAGGTAGGGAAGCAGTGAGATGGGACGGAAGCTATCAGGCCGAGAGGGATCGAGTGATGGTTTCTTCAAGAGGGGCACTACTTTGGCATGCTTCCATGATTTAGGAATGGAGGCTAGCTGAAATGCCTTATTAATCAGCTCCCGTCCTGCCTTTAAGGCGGAATCACGAAAAGATCTAAACAGTTCGGGTTTAATAGGGTCATCTGGGGATCCTGATTTTACTCTTAGTGTAAGGTGTTCCATTCCTGTCCACTCTAGAGATGGAATGGTTAAGAGGGAGTAAGGGAGAATAGCTTGATCACTAGTAGGATTAGGGAACCCCAAGGGGCCATCTGGTTGTAATAGGTCATATATCCCTTTGACCTTATTAATGAAGAAACAAGATAATTCCTCACACTGTGTATCTGACACTATCGGGTTGCCTATACCGTCCGGGGCCTTAGTCAATTCTTTTACCAGGGAGAAGATAGTTTTGGAACGGTTGGTACTAGCGGTGATCAGGTCAGTATAATATGTGGCTTTATTTTTTTTTTATAAGTTCATGATATGCCTTAGTGGCCAGCCTAAACTCGCTTTTGGCCAGAGGATCATACAAGCGTCTCTAAATACGTTCTAACCGTTCTACCCTTGCTTTCCTTAACGTAGAGACAATTGTACTCTGTCATCAGATTCTGTTAACTGTACAAAATAGCATTCATCAATATTTGTATCAATTAGTACCTTCGATCTACATTACAGACAGCGAGGTTCGCAACTTCAATTCAGCTTTCAATGTAAATTTCTCTTCACTATGTGTCCTGAGAAGTGCTTTCAATCAATACTCCGCTCACTCAAGGCCCTTTATCAAGCCTTTTTTGATGTAGCTACTACCCCACCCAAACGCAGTTAAAAATTTGCACACTTGCTACCTTACTTGGCTAGGTTTATCAATTATTCTTGAATTTCATGAACTTCATTTATATCAGTTATAGGTTTAGTACAATAACAAAATTGGTCTGGCAAGTCCAAAAGAACACTGAATGACATTCTACACTACAGACAACACAGGTCACAATTTGAAATATTATGTCCCTGAAACATACATATTTTGACAATGCATTCCATACATGTTCTAGCTTTCATTTCAATCGTGATTACAGATGATACAGTCCACCATTAAATGTACACTGCGGACAGCCAGATTCACAACTTCAATTCAGCTTTCCTTCTACATTAAGGACACCATTGGATCTACCCTTGCTTTCCTTAACGTAGAGACAATTGTAATCTATCCTCAGATTCTGTTAACTATACAAAATAGCATTCATCAATATTTGTATCAATTAGTACCTTCGATCTACATTACAGACAGCGGGGTTTACAACTTTAATTCAGCTTTCAATGTAAATTTCTCTTCACTATGTGTGCTTAGAAGTGCCTTCAATCAATTCTCCGCTCAGTACAGTTCACAACTAGATACCAAGAGCGCTAGCACTACAGAAAACATTCAATACAATCTTGATTCACTTAAAACACAGACAATTGGTGTAGAAAATGTACAGGATGATCATTTAGTTATTCTTGTCAATGGCATTCCTACTAAGAGTAAGAACATATGGCAAGAATTGGTAGATATTAGGAAAGTGAAAAAGACAACGTTCTGTTCTATCTGCTATAAAAAAAAAAATATTACAAAAATGTGTATGAGGGAAAAGAATAAATAACGGTAGAAGATACTGACTTCCCATCTGGACAAATTGAAAAACTGGATGTTTCCATAACTGAAGATATCTACGAACATTACAGTATTCATCTACTTCATTCTGAAGAAGTGATGGGGAATACTATAGAGTTATTCTAAATGAAAGAAGCAAAGGGAAGTCCCATTACTGTATGCGAAAAAATCTTGGAAGATCGTTCTTTCCCGCAGTTCCTTCCCACACGAAAAAGAGTACGATATGATGACCGACCTGTGCGGATTCCTGCATCTGAATACTGGACATCAATATTATATGCAGAAAATCCAAGATTTCAACGATGCATTCCATATTTTTTCCATCTTTTGTTTGAGAGTGATTTGTCTGGACTTCTAATGCAGAAAACAATATATTGAAAACAGGTGTACATCTGCAAAATGTTTTCAGCAAACAAATTTAGGCATTAAGTACAGCAGAAAGATAATATTTTGGAATCTCACCTCATCAATATCATGGCATGTCAGCGTTGTAGTAATGAGTACTGGTACTGTCGACATGGAGAACTAAAATGTATGCTAAGGAATTAGAAACTCCTACATAGTCCCTTATGCTATGCTCTGCTGACTATGCTTGGGATGATTTACTTCAATTTCTTGATTACACAAATTCATATGATCATACTCAATGTCATCTAATTCTTCCACAAAATCAGCATCTAAAGTTTAGATTAGAAAATCACAGCTGATATCTACAGCCTTTATATCTTCCTCTTCATTCTCCCTACTTATAGAAATTATGTTTAGCTCTTCTATGACACTGTTACTAATATCGAAACCGTCTTTCAAATTTTGTTGATTTTCCATACTGAATTACTTATGATGAAATATCAGCATATGTGGTGATTCATATGAGATATCTTACAATTAAAACAACAATATTGTGTACATGAGTGTATATTATTTTCAAAATATTCTAAAATTAAATACAATAAAGTGTCACTCTGCATTGTGTCAAGTGCTTTATTTATTTATAATACCTACTCTTTTGCAAACTTAAAACAATGACAACAGCACTGCCTTAGTTTGACTCACCTCATTACGTTCTCAATTAGGGTTGAGGGAGGCAAAGGAAAGGAGTAAACTACATGTCTACAGATGTACTCCTATATTTAGAACACTGGATGAAGCATTGAATAAATAAAGTTAGATACAAAAGAACATACACAAAAAAGGCTGTATAAAAGATACACAAAGGAAAGCAACACAAATAGGTCACCGAATCTTGAACACAAACTGGTAAGTCACCAAAAGAACAAAAAGGCTAAGAACACTGCAACGGACGCTACGCTGTGGAACTCATTGTGAAGAAAGGTCGAAAGATACTGTGAATAAAGCGGAATTCAAATAAAGAAAAAGCAAAAAAGATACATAGATGACAAAGTCACAGGAGTAACACTCTGTTCCCCAACACAAAAAAAGATTTTGCAAAAGTTATATGAACAAATGTTTAAGGAGCTGCAAAGGGACCCCATCCCCCGGGACTCAAAAAATAACATTGGGGACCGTGAAGAGAATGCCAATGCCCCCATGGTCCCAGCCCGCTCCCCGCATCCTTCGAGAGCCAGCATTGCTTTCTCAGAGAGAACAGCTTACATGCTGCTCTCTCTAACAAAAAGCAATCTGCTTTCCTACTTGAAAGACACAGCAGATTAACTTGCTCTCTCTTTCAAATAGTAAACCGGTTTGCTCTGCTAAAGTGGGAGCTGCGGCGCTCCCGCCCTGCCATAGCAAACAGCAGTGTCCCGGGGATAGGCACCCCGAGACACTGCAATATGGCCGGCCCTGGGAAATGATGGTCCCCAGGGCCATCAAGGGTTCCAGTAAGGAGGCCGTGCGATCCCCTTCCAACATTAAAAAGTCCTGAGAAGTGGAAGTCCCCAGAGCTGGGAAATCGGTGCCATCACAGACCCCCCCTATTTTAAATAGTACTGCCCCAGGAAGGTGGCGGTCCCCAAAGAATGTAGGAGACCCGAGACCCCCCGCATACTTCAAAATAAACGATGGCTGCCAACACTTCCTGGTTTGAAGTGCTGACAGACAGTTGACAACCAATCAGCATGCAGCTCGTGCTCGTAATTGTACGGATTTCCGTATGCGTACGCCGTGATTTTTCTTTTAAAAAAAAATGAGTCTAAACTTCCATGTACGTCCCCCTGTGCAAGCCTAGAGGGTCAGAATGTTTCTACCGTGCCCCCTTTCCTTATTTCTCAACTTTGTTTTACTGTTTTCTTGTGACTCGGTTCTAGCGACGAACAAGATGGCTGCCAATACTTACTGGTTTGCAGTACTGACAGACAGTTGACAGCCTATCAGCATGCAGCTCGTGCTCGTAATTGCACAGATTTCCGTACGCCTACGCTGCAATTTTTCTTTAAAAAAAAAACCAAATAGAGCCTATACATCCATGTACGACCCCCTGAGCAAGCCTAGAGGGTCAGAATGTTTCTAGCCTGCCCACTTCCCTTACTTCTCAACATTGTTTTACTGTTTTCTTGTGACTCGGTTCTACAGAGGCACAAGATGGCCACCAACACTTCCTAGTTTTGAGTGTTGACAGACAGTTGACAGCCAATCAGCATGCAGCTCGCGCTTGTAATTGAACGGATTTCCGTACGCGTGCTGAACTCCGTCTCTAGATATCGCTATGATTTTACTTGCAATTTTCTCAGAAACTACTGAACGATGTGCAAATAAAACATGTTTGTTTATTACAAGGTGAGCTTGGTGGTTTGCCAACCTATTCCATGAAGAAGGGGCGTTTTCTGGCCCCGAAACGCGTCAGACTTACTTTTAACCAAGAGGCAATTTCCAGACATCCTATGGGAGCCACACAAAGACCGGAGGGTCGGGTTGCTGCGGTCGAGCCCTCCTGAAGCGCTTGCGCCCTTTGCTCTTGATATTTTGACGATCCGCCATGACCGTGGGAGGGGCTCCACTTCAGAGGCAGAACAAGCACCTCTATCTTTGAAGACTGGGACGAGTGGCAAGACGCTCGCCTAACAGCGCAACAACGCCATGTAAATGCAGCGATGTCTAAAGATTACCTCCCTTCCTACTTAAGGAGTTAACGGACAAGAATCATGCTGAGAAACACCACCCTACTTAAGGGCATCAGAACTACTCACCTTGCATGGACTTCAAATCCCGCAAGTCCTGGTGTTGTGACTCCACCCACTCAGGGCGGACGACGCCCAATGTGCAAATAAAACGTGTTTGTTCATTACAAGGTGAGCTTGGTGGTTTATCAACCTAGTCCATGAAGAAGGGGCGTTTTCTGGCCCCGAAACGCGTCGGACTTACTTTTAACCAAGAGGCAATTTCCAGACATCGCATGGGAGCCACACAAAGACCGGAGGGTCGGGTTGCTGCGGTCGAGCCCTCCTGAAGCGCTTGCGCCCTTTCCTCTTGATATATATATATATATATATATATATATATATATATATATATATATCCATTCCGTCTGGCCCAGATTCGGAGGCTCTCGGGCGCGAGACGCAGCAGGACCCGCTGCGATAATAATTATTCAGCTTTTCCCAAAGGAAGGTTTTTCCTCGTGCACTCCCGTGTGTCAGGATCAAAAAAACCACACCGGGTTTTAAGTTGATTTGCAATTTCTTTCTTTATTTGCAGCATCCAGCAAAACCTAACGCGTTTCGGTCTCTACGGAGACCTTGCTCACAGGTTAGTGAGCAAGGTCTCCGTAAAGAAAGAAATTGCAAATCAACTTAAAACCCGGTGTGGTTTTTTTGATCCTGACACACGGGAGTGCACGAGGAAAAACCTTCCTTTGAGAAAAGCTGAATAGATATATATATATATATATATATATATATATATATATATATATATATATATATATATATATTCACTGAAAAAACCATAGGTTATAGACCATATATAGTTAGGGATTAGCATTTACAAAACCTTATTTTACTTGCACAAAACCATTGAAATTCGCATATATAATTAGTTGCACTAACTATATATCGCGCACCCGCAATCCACTGCTGATGATGCCACATATTACATCATTCATGACATGGTCAGTGACATCACTGATGACATCTCAAATGACATCACTAATGACATCACTGATGACATCTCAAATGACATCACTGATGACATCACTGATGACATCTCAAATGACATCACTGATGACATCACTGATGACATCTCATTTGACATTACTGATCACATCACTGATGATATCATTCATGTGATAATACAATGATCCTCTTCAGACTCTAATATAACCTTAGATACAATCAGTGTAAACAGACACTCACAGACTGTCACTCATCCATGGAGTTACTCACACACCTAGTCAATCATGCAAAGAATCAATCACACCTCCATTTCCTCAACTATACAGTTATACACACCTTACTTATTCAAACATATACTAACACATATTTACTCTCTTATACAATCCCTGATACAAGTTCACAATGATCCATACAGCCACTCACACATTCACTGGCTCTTATGCACAGTTATTTATATATGTCAACTCTCACATGTACTGTGTGTTACATATGTACTTACTTTGACATGTAGCACTAAGATATCCATTCACTCACCAATACACTCATGCAGACAGTCAACCGCCCATACAGCTAATTCCACATGCACTTTTGAACCCATACATCTAGTGAATCAACTGTTCACACATCTATGCACAGAGTCACACACCTCCCAGCCACTCATACACACACACTCAGTCTCCCATACAAATACTTGGGCAACCAATCAATAACCCATATAGTTACTCATATAGCTACTGATCAACACATGCAGCAGTTTACAGAACAACAGACATAATGATGTACAAATTAAGACAGTTTAGTCACTATCCCATGCACTCAGTGAGACGCATCTAATCACTCACTCATACAATCAGTCATGCACCTACTAAATCCTTCATCCAGACACTTATACATCCACTCATTCTTCAATATGTAAGACATATTTTAACTCTACAGAAACATACAGTCACTGGATGTTGTCATCAGTGATGTCATCAGTGATGTCACTGACCATGTCATGAATGATGTAATATGTGACATCATCAGCAGTGGATTGCGGGTGCGCGATATATAGTTAGTGCAACTAACTATATATGCGAATTTCAATGGTTTTGTGCGAGTAAAATAAGGTTTTGTAAATGCTAATCCCTAACTATATATGGTCTATAACCTATGGTTTTTTCAGTGAATTGTTAAGGTTTTGTAAATGCTAATTCCTAACTATATATGGTCTATAACCTATGGTTTTTTCAGTGAATTTCAATGGTTTTGTAATAGCAAATATCAAAAGCTGTAAAATGTATTCTTATTCTAATTCAAAAATATATTTTATATTTTTGTAATATAATTTTTTTATTTATATATTTTTTTAATTATTTTTTTTTTTGTTTCGCTGCCGGTCCGCGAACCGGGCAGCTTCCCGTTAGCTTCATTTTTTCTGCAACCCGGTCCGTGAACCGGTAAACGTTCCGTTAGCGCAACTACCGCGTTAGAAAGCAACATCGGAAGCGCTCCGGAATGCGAACCGAGGCGCGAAGCGCAGCGCCCCGGAAGCGCTCCGGGTGCGTAGCGGGACGCGTAACGTAAGCATAACAGGTCATGTGACTTGTTGATAAAACTTTTCATTGGTTCATTTTACTTTTGGTTTCCTAATGATGTAAGGCTTGGTCATATGACCTAAAAATAACACTTTTCATTGGTTTAGAACATTTTTTTTCCCAAATGATGAAAGCCCCACCTTTTTTCCTCACTCTGACTTTCATTTTTATGATAGAAAGACCTACTTTGAATACCTTAGAAATGGCTTAATTAATAGCTGCAGCTGGTGCACCCCCACCACCACCACCACCTCCTAGGAAGAGAGGACCACCTCCTCAGGTTATCCTACAACAAGAGGAGGAAGAAGAGGAAGAAGAGGAAGAGGAGCAAGGGACAGGGAGGTGTTTACCTGAGCAGCCAAGGAGGTCCCATGTCAAAGAAAATTATATATGGCAATTTTTTACATTTCCCCAGGGACAAAAAAAGGTAAATGCCCGGTACATTACCTGTCTGATCTGTAAAAATGAACTGTCCAGAGGAACAGAAAAGAAATACAGTTATGGCAATTATACCATGCATCGGCACATGGAAAGGTGGCACCCTATAAATTACAGTGCTGCACAAGTACGTGATCTGCTGGATAATGGACAAGAATCCAGAGCACACTTAGTGTATCAAATCAAATTTCAATCTTCAAATGGTCAAATGGCCAAACCAATGGGATAGATCAAACAGACATAAGTTTTCAAAAGGTTTTATTGTTCAACAGTGTTCTTTTCTCAGAATCACTGTGCTTATCACTCTAGCCTACACGTGTTTCATCACAGCATGTGGCTGTGAATCTTCAGGGCTGATCTAAATGATCGAGGCGCGTTATCGTGAGACCGGTGATAATTCCGCACTCGGAAACAGGAGCTGCACTCAGCTCAACCCACGGGCAACAAACAGCCCGAAAAAAACAACGCTGTGTAATTTTACACACTACCCCCTTTTGTGGCGGAACGGAAACCGATTATTTTCGGTACCGCTCTCCTTATAAAGAAACATCCCGATTAGGACCGGGACGGAATTATCACCGGTCTCCCGATAACGCGCCTCGATCATTTAGATCAGCCCTGAAGATTCACAGCCACATGCTGTGATGAAACACGTGTAGGCTAGAGTGATAAGCACAGTGATTCTGAGAAAAGAACACTGTTGAACAATAAAACCTTTTGAAAACTTATGTCTGTTTGATCTATCCCATTGGTTTGGCCATTTGACCATTTGAAGATTGAAATTTGATTTGATACACTAAGTGTGCTCTGGATTCTTGTCCAATTACATTAGAGAAAGGTCCCTGATCCTTTTCTCTTACAGAGGTTAAGGTTTTCCTCTGCCAAGAAGCACCTAATTCCATACCACGACATCTTAATACTTACCGTGATAAGCTGAGCGCCACATTTCTGAACACTTAAAAACCTGTTCACTGATTGTATAAAAATCTGCTGGATAATCCCCGACCTGTGGCCAGTACATCCAATGAAGAGGCAGTGACGGGACCAGAGGCGAGGGAGATGGTCCCAAATATCCAAATTAAATTTGGCAATGTGAAGCACGTATGCATTTTTTGTGGCCAACTGATTTGCTTCAGAGAGAGTAGCATACATTTAATCAATAAAGCAATTGACAATCACAAATGTCCAAAACGCCCCAGAAAATAAATTATCTTTTTTTTTGTTGCTCCTGTTGAGCCCTTCATAATGAATCATTTTCGTTTCTCCCCCCAATCAAAAAAAACAAAAAAAATATAAAACCGTTCAAAAAATACCAAAAAAAATATATATAAAACAACAAAAATAATAAAAAAACCCTCCCCTTTATAAGAAATTGCTACAATGTTTAGCACTCTGACAACCTCTATTTCTTTTGGTCCGCTTCCCGGTTCGCGCGCCGGTACGCGAACCGGAAGCGAACTCAAATTTTTTTTTTTTTTTTAAAAAGAAGAGTAAGTAAACTGAGAGTAATGTTAAAAGAAAGACAGTTAGAGGGAGTAACACAGAGATACTGTTTAAAGAGGGACTGAGAACAGGAGTGGAAAGAGTAGAGTAAAAAAGTAATAGAAAAAGGAATGAGGGAAGTAGCAAAGGCAGGAAACTGAGGGTTAAAGAAATGAAGCCATGGAACTAATAAAAGTTAAATGTAAAAGAGATGTAACAGAATGAGTACTAAACACTTACCTTATAATTATCGTTAACTTAGTCACGTGTTATTTTTATACTTTCAATCTGTGAATGAGAGAACAACATTTTTAAAATTGATAGAAAGTAGTAAAAGATGAGTGAGCATGAGACAAGATGAGTACATATTAAAAATCACAATTCAAAGTACAGAATTAATTATACATATTAAATGGTTTATTTTTGCTGTTCTCAGAATATATCAAATTTCACTGAAAACAGTGAGTTGAAGGTATTCATCATATAACAGCGGGGAAAAAAAAACACAATCAAAATGATTGTGTTTAAAAAACCCATATAATATAATCAATCAGAAATCAGAACTCCTCAAAAGTAACTTACTTTCCATGACGTCAAAGGATGTCCTATGAACAGCTTATACTCTGTTGTGCTGTTATTATTTTCTGCCCGCCACTTTCTGAAAGATAAGCTCTATCGTTTTAAGAAAAATGAGACATACAAAGCAATTTAAAACAGCACACTAAATTACAGCAACACCTAGAATCATTATAATCCAGTTACCTGCCCTAAATTCTCACTTCTGAAAACAAGTCAAAAGGCAACATTGCTTCATAGTCAAGTTCTAATCATTGCCGAAAGACCAGCCTTTTTTAAATTTCGAATAAGCTGTGTAATATCTTGAAGTTGTTAAAGGACCATCATGTCATATAATAGCTGCAGTTACAAATGTTCTTCCTGAAATCGACGACTGTGCAGCCAAAACATTTTTAATTCGACTTGACAACTTATTTACATCCGGTTTATATAGTTGGAATTGTAAAATGACATTTCACCGATAAGTTTCTATAAATAATGTAGACAGCATTACAGACTTACATCACCTCTACTCCTTCTTTTGATCTGCTGCTTGAATTAGCTTATTAAAAAAAACAATTTTCGCTCTGTGCTACACTTATCCACAAGGCTATATAGTGTAGGAGCTATTAGAACCTCTTGAAATTCCTCAGAACAAATCCCGAGATTCCTTTCCTAAAATTTTGGTTGTAAGAACACCAGGTAAGAATTTTGAAGGTGAAAAGGCAATCTTTTTTTGAAAGTTAAAACAGAATCATTGCAGAATGACCAGCCATTTCCAGACTTCAAATAAGTTGTGTAATGTCCTGATGTTGTTGAAGGACCCTCATGATATATAATTGTTGCAGTTAGAAAAGTCCTTCCTGATATTGACAACTGAGATGCCACAAAATTTGTAATTAAAGTTGTCAATTTTGTTCCATCAGGCCTACATCGTTGGAACATTAAAATGACATACTGGTCATATCTTAGTATAAATAATGTGGACAGCATTGCAGACTTACATTGGCTACACTCCATGTTTTGATCGGCTGCTTTTACTAGCTTATTAAAGGATACTGATTTAGTGTCTGGCAAAGTTAAATATATAAATCTTTCTGAGTCTACACTAGTAATACTTGATAACGTACAATTCTCGCAGTCATGCTGCCATTGATAAGAAAGGCCAAACAGATGATCTACATCTACACCTTCATCTTGCAATACATTAAGCATATACATTAAAAACTCCTGACAATCTTGCTGAATATTTTGAGAGAATTGTGTTTGACCTGAACATTCGTCTAACAGATTTCGATTTTCAGACACACTTTCTACTCTTGTTCTATCAGCACTACATTTCTCTAACACAGAATTCAACAAACAGCAAAAACTTTGATCCTAATTGATCACAATCTGTTCTTTTAAAGTTTCTAGAGAAAAGACAACATTAACCACTACATTAGCATAGCAGTTCACACCAGAACTATTTTCAAATTGAAAACCAACAACATCTTCAACAGAATTCATTTTCTTTCTGCTTACAATTTTGGGTTCATCGACTTTTGGTCTTTTTGCTACAACCTCCCTACTATTACTGATATTTCTTCGTTTCCGGCCTACCACACGTTTCTCAAACAAAGGATATTGAGGCAAATGTGGCGCATACTCTCTTCTTAACCTATTGTATTCCATAACACAATCTAGATCCGCACAAATGTTTGTGACATCACACTCAATCAAGTACAAACCCGATAATGTTCTGACTCGTGACAATGCTACATAAGCCATACCCTCCTTGAACACAGAACTGCCAATATTCACCAAAGCACTGTCTACACTTAAACCTTGTGATTCATGGATTGTCACCGCATATGCCAAGCAAACAGGAAATTGCTTACGGCGAACATATAAGTCTTTTACAAGCAGAAACCTAGCTGTGCAACGACCAATTAGCTGTACTTCCTCAATGCCATCAAATTTAATTTTTAAAAATTCAATTCCATCCCTATTTCTGTATTTCTCAAATCAACAACATTACCCATTGATCCATTTACCAGACCTCTTTCAACATGTAAACTCCTTCTCAAAATGATACGGCAATTTAAGCACACATTCAGAGTCTTTTCAAAACCAGCAGTTTTAGATATAGTCTTCTCTAATGAATCCAATTTAGATTTCAAATTCTCAGACAAAACAATTGTTGCACCCATATGCTCTATTCTGTCAATAGCTTCCAGTTTCACAATCTCTTGGTTCTCTAAATTCAACATTTTGTTGTTGAAGATGGAACATTCTGCAAGAGTTGGCATCAAACATATTCCAGATTTCTTCTCAGTAATTTTATGAAAAATATTCTCTGGCAGAACGTCTTCTTCTGGAAACAAAATTTGACAGTAATCATGCATGTAAAGCTTCTTTCCCACGCT